>NC_090826.1:4114639-4425175 GCF_028021215.1 Eschrichtius robustus | reverse complement strand
AGGACACAGCCCACCTGTCCAGATGCCAGGCGGCTGGGAGCCTGTGGCCGCCAGCCTAGGATGCCAGCCCCCGCACCGGAGCTGCCTCAGCACACAGGCTCTGAGCACCTGCCTTTGTCTTGCCCTCAGCTGCAGGGGTGTGCCCTCGCTGACTGCCATCTTTGGCTGGGTGCCAGGCCCCAGAGGCCACGGCTGCTCCGCCCTCCCTGGGGCATTGCCTGTTGTTCGGGGTGTGGCAGGATTGTGCCCTGGGGATAAGATACTTTGCGGAGAATCCATCAGTGGGGTGGCCAGCCTGGGGGAGATGGAATAAGGGAGCCCACGGCGGGGACGGCCACTGCCTGCTTCCAGGGAGCCCAGGCTTGGTCCCACGGATTCAGCTCAAGGATCCAAAGCTCACCAGATAGCTCCTCCAAGCAGGGCCTCTGAAGGTTCCTGGGGTGGATGAGTGGACAGAAGGGGAGGTGGGAGACCTGTCCTGCCTGCGGGCAGCACCAGGGCCAGTGCTAGGACTTCATTCCTGGAGTGAAGCCTCACAAAGAACGGATGAGTGGGATTGTTAGGACTGTAACATCACCTCTCTGCAGCTCCGAGCCCCGGACATCAATGCTGTGAGGGGATGGGAGGCAAGGGCAGCCGTCCGACGCTTGCGACGCGCTGGCTCAAAGGACCATGGGCTCTTGGAAGTTGGGGAAATCAGCCTGGGTCAGGCTAGTGTTCCTTGGGTCTAAAGGGAGGGTGACAGGCCTAGTGGTCCTGCCTCTGCACCAGCAATATTCACCCACATGTACAGGGAAATGAGCATCCCTCCGGAGGACCAAGCATGGGCCGTCTGGCTGGGGAAGCGGGGAGGCCTGGGTTGGGGTGATGCGGGAGCACCCCGAAAATGGTCTGATGTACGGAGGAGGTCCCAGGGAGGATTTGGCACGAGGTTTGGCTCTTGCCCAGGGGTTTCCCTTCTCAGATCATCCCGAGTCAGGTGGCAGCCACTAGTCTGTAGGCCGGAGTCCCCCATCCCTTCCCAGCTCTGCAGAGGGTGGCTCCAACTTGGGGGGGGGGGCCGTGGGCCTTACATGAGCTGTTTCCTACCCTGTTCTGCCTTCTGGGAGGGTCCATCGTTCCTGATCGTTGCTGAGAGCCTGCTTCTGCCCCGCGCCTGCCCAAGGGCTGAGCTGGGGGTACAGAGGTGATGGGACAGACACGTCCCATCCTCACGGGGCACACGCTCTAGGAGGGACCGGATGTCAGTAGCAAAGGCCATCCTGGAGTGTTGCTCAGAGAGACCTACAGGATGCTGGTGAGCGCTGCTCAGGGAGTGAACACAGGCTGGCAGTCAGAGACCTACAGGATGCTGGTGAGGGCTGCTCAGGGAGTGAACACAGGCTGGCAGTCAGAGACCTACAGGATGCTGGTGAGGGCTGCTCAGGGAGTGAACACAGGCTGGCAGTCAGAGACCTACAGGATGCTGGTGAGGGCTGCTCAGGGAGTGAACACAGGCTGGCAGTCAGAGACCTACAGGATGCTGGTGAGGGCTGCTCAGGGAGTGAACACAGGCTGGCAGTCAGAGAGCTGTATGGTGGCCCCAAGCTGCTGACAAGTATGATTCCTCCCCGAGCCCCAGTTTCCCTCTCCTTAAAACAAACAGGCTGGACCACATGCGTCAAAGAGTGAGAAGCCTGAAGGGACTTTCCTGAGTGCTGCTGGCTGGAGGAGCCCAGGGGCCCCAGCCCCAGAGTAATAAATGAAATAAAGCCCCATAATACTTCAAATGCCCGCTGGCTTGGGGGCTGCTTTAGAGACCAGGGGTTCTGCCTGAAACTGGGAGCAAATGCCCTCTCGTCCCCTCAAGGGACTGGGGAAGGGTCCCCTGAGCTGTGTCCTCTCCCCATGAGCTGGGGTCCTTCTTGTTTTCAGAGCTTTGGGTGACTGTTTGGGGCTGCACCCGCCGCCACCTCACCTGCTGCTCGCAAAGGCTGCTGCCCAGGGGTCCACGTGGCTGTACCGTGGGTCCCCACCAGGGCCTCAGCACCCAGGCAGCCCAGCAGGTGGCTGGGAGCCTCCAGCAGTTCCCCATGGTTACCAGGCTGCGGGAGGGTGGGGAGAAACCCTGTCCCCCACATCCCTCCCAGTGGTACCCCAGTGGGCTTTGTCAGAACCTTCCAGCCCTGGGTGAGGCAGGGAGCGAGGGCCCAGCTGGGCACACAGGCTTCGTGTGTGTTTTGGGGGGGAGCTGTGGTAATCATGGTAGCTGGAGCAGCTCAGGGCTCCCGAGGGAACCAGGGGCACGGGACAGGGCTGGGGGCCTTGAGGGACCTGGTCAGCTTCTTTTCCCCCATTCTGCATGCATGACCCAGCTCGGCCCCACAGATGAGCCTCATCTGTCCCTTTGCTCTTGCCCAGGACATGGGATGCCTGGAATAGGGGCTGCAAATTCCAACAAAACATCGCCCCCTTTCTGCACGGACGCAGGTGCTCTGACTCCCAGGAGCGGGGGATGCCTCCCCGTTTACATCCTCCCGTGTCCTGGTCAGGACACGTCTTTCTTCTAAAGAGGAGCAGCCCCTAAGACCTTTCCTCACTTAGCCCGGCGTCCCTCTCCTGAGGTCCCCCCAATACCCGAGTCCATCTCTCACCTTCTGGCACAGCTCTTCCTGCCCAGGAGACCGCCCTGTCCTGTCTCCCTCTGTCACCCAACACAGAGCCACACCGGCTCCAGCCTCGCCTCCTCCCTCCCTGACCACGTGGGATGCGCACTGCCCCTTCCCGCCCGCTGGGCCTGCAGACGCTTCCGCTGTGGCCCGAGCGGCGCCTCCGTGGGCTGGAGCCGTGTCTCCTCCCCCACCGGCTGTGGGCCCTGAGGGCAGCGGCCTCGTCTACCCCCCGCTTCTCGGGCCAGTGAAGGAAGGGGTGACGTGCAGCATGGCCGCACCTGCACGAAGCCAGGGTGGCCGATGAGTCTCATCTGAACAGCCTCTTTACTTAGGACGTGGGTCCACGTTTACCCACAGGAGCTGTCCCACGAGCCGTCAGAGGCCGTTCCCTAACCCAGCCTTCGGGATGAGGAGGGAGTATGGCAGCATCTCCAGTAGCATCCCTGGAGCCTCTGACGTGTCCTGGGCAGGACATGCGCGGGCACCCCAGCGCCTGTGCCCCTACAGAAAGGGGGCGATGTTTTGTTGGGATCTGCAATCTCTACTGGGATCTGTTGCAATCTCTGTTGGGATCTGCTGCAGATCTGTTGGGATCTGCAATTTCTATTCCGGGCATCCCATGATCTTGGCAAGAGCAAAGGGACAGAGATGGCTCCGGGCAGCCTAAGCTGGGTGACAAAAACCTTCTCCCCGGTGAGAGGCAAAGGCAACACCTCCTTCCTGGGGGGTGAGGGAGCCACTGAGCAGAGGTGGGGGCTCACGAGAGGGGGAGGGGAGATGCCACAGGTTCAGTCCCAAGGGACAGGCTGGCTCCCGGGAGGGGTGCCCACTTCCGTCACACGGGGCAGGTGCTCAGAGTCAGCATCCCAGCCAAACCTCATTCCAGGAGCGCTGGGGCACCACGAACACCAGCACGTCCCCACCCACGGCAGGATTAAAGCTCGATTCAGGATTCAAAGCTGACAAAGGCGTAGCAGGTCGCCCAGTAGAACAAGGGCTTCCTATGTTCCACAGTGTTGAAGAAGCCCCAGGAAGGCTTGCTCATCAGAGCTTCCAATGATCAAGGCGTGTTTCCTTGGGTGCTGCTTTAAGAAGTGGAAATGGGAAAGTTCATGACAAACTGGGGACTGTTTCTCAAAGTGTGGCCTTGGAACCCCAGGCAGTGGCTGCTGAGCTGGACCAGGACCCACAGGGGCTGCTTCCAGGCACCGCCCCCTGTGACCCCGATGTGTGCCCCAGGGCTCAGGACTGCCTGGCACCTCCGGGGCCACCGCAACCTCCGCATTCTCATCCTCTGCAGTTGCATCATATGCAGGGCCACCCATGAAGCTGGAAGGATGTTCACAGGTGACCCCAGAAATGTCCCCATTAGGGCAGGACACGGAATCACGCACCATGGAGACTGAGGATGCGGCTGATGGACCCGGCTAACCAGAAAAGTGACTTTTCTTCCCACCGACCTGCTAACCCCGGGAGCGCGCCCCCTCTCGCCTCCCTTCCTTCTTTCACTGTCAATTTCTCAAGAGCCATTTAGGCAGCAGAATGTAAAGGTCAGGAGGGCGGGCGTTGGCACCCAACAGCCGGGGTTCAGATCTTGACTCCTTGTTAGTGCTCTGTGACCTGAGGATAGTCACCTCGGCTTTCAGTGCCTGTTTCTGCACCAGTAAAATGCAGACAACGCCATCTCCTTGAACTGAAGGAGTGGACACAGGACAGGGCAAAGACGCGGCACGTGCACCTGTTATGGGGGGGGCAGCTCTGTCGCCTCCCCTCTTGGCAGAGACTGTGGCCCCAGCAGCGTGGGGCCCGCCTGATGCAGCGGACACCTGCCCCCACCTTCTATCTCCCTCTCTGACTGGGCTCCAGGATAACCCAGGGTTTCCTCCTGTCTTGACCTTCACCTTCCCTCTCAAATCCTGCACTCACGGCCACTCCCTGGGCTCCGTCTTCTGCCCCCTTTACTCTTGGCCCCACCTCCTGGGTGACGTTGTTCACTGCCAAGGCTGTGACTGGTGGGGGGTTGGCAATCACCTCTGGTTTGAACCCCATTTGAACCCATGGCTCTCCCTCTCGATGCCCACAGCCGTGACTGGCCGAGGCAAAGACCTTGGACCCAACGAGGCAGCAGGGTCAGCAGGATGTAAGCCCGAGCAGACCCAGCGATGAAAAGGGGACCCCGGGCTCCACTTGCTGCCCGCATCCCACTGCCACCCAGCTCCACAGCAGCTTTGCCGTGATGCTCTCCTGCCTATTCATTCTACTCATCCGCTCGAGACAGATTTACGGGGTCCCACTCTGTGCGCAACGCTGGGCCTACAGCAGCACACAACACAGATAACAGTCTCTCTTTAGGATGACACGTGATCTCCCCTGCCATCGCACGTGGTCCTCACCCCACACTGCAGACACATCTGCCTCCTCCATCCCGGTGTGGACATGTCACTGCTGGTTCCAAAACCCCCAGGGGTCCGACGGCTGGCCTCCCAGACCCCAGTTCCTGCTCCCCCTCAATGACTCCCATATTCATGTCCCACCTGTGCTCCCCCTGGGCCTCGGCCACTGTCCAACCCCCTAGTCCTTCCTCCGGGTCCTGGCCCAATGCAGGGCTCTCTCCAGACAGTCCTTTCCCAGTTTTGCTATCACAACCCTGCCTTCTTTCAGGGTCTGGGTCAAATATCAACCCCACCTGCCTCCCATCTCTCTTCTATCAGCAGAGGCTTCTCTGATGGTTCCTGGTCTGAGGTTAGGTTAGGTGGGTCTTGCTCACCCTTGGCCTTTCAAATGTCTGCTGCAGAGGGCTTCCCCAGTCGGCGGTATTTATAGGTTTGAAACAATGTTTAAATTCTAATTTACTTTTTAATGCATGGATTCGTTAGAATTTCCTTGTGCTAGTTATTTCTGAGTCTCCTCCATCCAGAAGGGGCAGGAAGGGCACTGTTTCCAGAGAGACCCTGCCACCACAGAGCACTGGGGAAGGCAAGGTTCCCAGGCAGATTTCTAGCTCCTTCTGCCCTGGGCTGTATTTGACAGCTTGTGGACATCAGGTTGCAGTTCACTCTGAGAGATCGTAAGGCTGCTGAAGGATGGAAAATGAAAACATGCTGTGCTGCAGAGGGTGGGCGTGCTTGGGGCGGGGCTCTGCAGCCCCCACAGGCTACTGTACAGGGGGGTAGGCGGGCAGACAGATGCCCCGCAGACTTGCGCACCCGGCCCTCCAGGAGGCCTGGGGTTGGGAGGACAGGGCAAGCCGTGTCCCTCCACTCACTGGGAGGCCATGATCTGCAGAGACAACAACAGGCTCCCGCCCTCCTTCCTCCACGAAAGCCACCAGCTGGGTTCTCCCAGGCTGGAGCACCCAGCCCCTCTGAGGAGCCCCACGTGGGCTCATGATATGACTCAGAAGGGGACCTGAGTCACTTTGCTTGAGCTTTCCCGGGAGCCACCTGGGCTCCAGGTAGAGCGAAGGTTTGCGCTCAAGTCTATGACTGGACACAGAGGCTGGGAAGCTGACGGAGTGCCCGCCCTGTGCCAGGGACTGTCCGTATGCCTCTGCTTGCCTCATTTTACCAATCCCGAAAAAGGGAGACGCAAGCACAAGGCCAAGCGGCTGGGAGAGTGAGAACCGGACATTCAGAGAGCTAGTTCTCCACTGGGGGCCACGGGCCAAGACCCCAGACAGGGGGCCCTGCGGACAAGACCCAGTGTCTACGGGACCCAAGAAGTCGCTCGCTTACTGGGGAAGCTAGCCCGACGACGAACGGTTTGCTGGTTTGTTTTGAACCCAGTGCAGGGATCTGAGAAGGAGAAATATACACTTGGCTTTCAACCGTTGAGTTGGATGATGGATCTCAGCCACTCAGCAGCTGGGGCTCAAGATCAAGATCACGTTAGGTGGGGAAAACCCCCTAAGAGGGCTCAAGATCCTGGTGGGGAAAAGTTCCCTACCGGTCTGCAGCACAGGTGTGAAGCTGAGGGAGACATCCCCAGCCCATCTCCGCTTTTCCCCCTTTCCCAGTCCTATTTAATCTGTACCCTGTGTGGCATTAAGACAGTCAGTTCTGGGGGCTTCCCTCGTGGCGCAGTGGTTGAGAATCTGCCTGCCAGTGCAGGGGACATGGGTTCGAGCCCTGGTCCGGGAAGATCCCACATGCCGCGGAGCAACTGGGCCCGTGAGCCACAGCTACTGAGCCTGCGCGTCTGGAGCCTGTGCTCCGCAACAAGAGAGGCCGCGATAGTGAGAGGCCCGCGCACCGCGATGAAGAGTGGCCCCCGCTTGCCGCGACTAGAGAAAGCCCTTGCACAGAAACGAAGACCCAACACAGCCAAAAACTAAAATAAATTAAAAAAAAAAAAAAAAGCTAATCTATGTATTAAAATTTAAAAACAAAAAAAATAAAAAGACAGTTCTGCAAGAGCCTGTGTGCTGGAGCTAGAGGGAAGAGAGGTTGACTGCAAGGCGGAAGTTCAAGGCAGGCAGGTGCCAGGGATGTGGGTGAAATAGGATGAGGGACACATACAAGCCTGCGGACACCGGGTCTCCAGGGCTAACCACCTGGCCACTCGGTGGAGCAGGGGGTGACCTCCTGAGACCCTGTCCTCTGTGCTATGAGTTAGAAAGTGTGCAGGTGCAGGGCACACTTCAGCTGGGGGGGGGGGGCCGGGCCCAGAGTGCATCCCTCAGTGTAGAGGGAGAGGAAGGCTAGCCCCGTTTTAGCCCCGCGGGATGTGGCAAAGGGTAAGAAGACCCAGCAGCTGCTCACGTCCGCTCGGGCAGGGAGACTCATGTTCTCGCCAAGCCCAGGCCGGATAGAAAGCCTGAAGCGCCCCCTCCCCCGCCCAGTGACCCGATGACCCGTCGGGTGATGTCCCCAACTGGCCCCTTGTGTGTTTTCTCCTGGGGAGGCCCTGACCCTTTTTCTCCTCTGTACTGGCTGAGCCAAGGACCACATCTTCTCAGAGTCACCCCAAAGAAAGGCAGGACATGCTGTGGGTGGAGGGCTGAGCATGCTGGGCTTCCCATCATGAGAAAGGCAGCTTCCATGTCCCTTGGGAGCTGGGATTGAACCTGACCCTCCTGCACATTGGAGGAGACGCATCTCTGGGGGGTAAGGATTTCCGGCACTTGCTGATGGGCTGGAGGGGGCCTGGTGCAGCGGGAACAGAATCCAGGAGGCTGGGTCCGTCTCACCACCGCTCTGTGCCTGTTTCCCATCCAGGCTAACCAGCCTCCCTCGCAGGGGTGATTAGGGTTATTTACAAGGACCCGCAGCGAAGCGAGGTCAAGGCACAGAGTCCCTTCTTCCCTTTCATCTCACCCGGCGGCTCGGCCCCTTGCCATCTCTTTGATGACATCTTTGGAGCCACAGGGCCCTGGCTCTGGGGAACTGCCAGGCTGGGCAGGATGCTGTCGCCGAGAACTCTCTGTGGTCGGTAGCATCTCCCACTCCTGACAGCCCCAGTGACTCAGACGCACCTGGGGTGCTGTTTCCTCCACGTGTGTCAGCACCATCTCACAGGTGCGTCCTGAAGGGTGGCTGGAGCTGGTGGATGGCATGTCCACGGGGTGCTGGTTTCCTCCAAGGGCACAACCAAGGGAGTGACCGGGCTCAGACTGGCGGGAGGTACGGGGCCTGACGCGGCTCACCTCTGAGTGACCTTGGAGAAGTCTCTGACTTTGCCAAGGCTTCCGTTGCGTCCTCCAAAGGGGAAGATGCCCAACCCCTTGTAGCTCTAGCACGCTCGCCTCTATGAGGTGGGACCCCTGGCTGCGGAAAGGGGAGAGGAGGGGTCTCTGGCCCTGGACACCTTCAGAGACGGTCCTCCCCGAATGCTGCCTGCAGTGTCACTGTTCTGCCTATCATTCAGGGACTCCAGGAAACTGCTCTGGCTCTGGGACCTTTGGCGAAGCAAAGGTCATGGAGAAGTGAAGGTCAAGGACTAGATACACGCTCCTTCTAGCCAGAGTCCTGGGAAGCCACACACGTTCGTTCCCCTGGGTTCCAGCAGTGGAGGAGGCCTTCCTTCGCCACGTGCGTGCTGCCCAGTTGCCATGGGCCCATCACCAACAAACAGGAAAGTCGAGAGGAGGCCCCCTCCCTTACCGGAAGCTGTCAAACCAAAACTTGTGCCACTCCCTTCCTCCTGAATCATTTGGGGTTTAGAAGATCATTGAAAAAGGAAAGAAAGCCAGCCCCATGGTGTGAAGCTTCTCAATCTGCCCCACCCCAGAGCTCGCTCACCCCTCCATCCCCCAGGGCCTCGGCCTGTGACCCTCACCAGATGAGCAGTAGTGTCCGTCTTGCCACACCTCCTGTGTGCAACTGCTTTCACACCCATTCATTCCCGTCCAGGCGCCACGTCCAGACCCAAAAGGTTTGAGCACGAGACCCAGTTTCGCACTGTTCGTGACCCTCCCTCCCCCTGTGCCCTGGTTCAGTCCCCACACTGTCTGTCCACTGGCACAGCACAAAGAGGCACAAAGAACGGGACCTTGGTTTTGCAGGGGAGCCTCCAGCAGGCTGCTTTCGAGGTAGGAACGTGCTGCAGCCTGAACACCCTCAATGTCACTGAGGCCGGGTGGGGGCTTGGAGAGTGTTCCTGATGGACAGGCCCCAGGGAGCCAATGCCCTCTGGGCCCCCCGTTGTGATAGCACAGGGGAAGGAGCCCAAGAACCACACACAAGCCTGGGGTCTGCAGGTAGATGCAAACGCCAAGCAACAATCAGGAGGGCAGGTGTAACTCTCCACACTCAGGTCCCCAAACCCTGCAACGTGGGGCCTGAATGCGGTTTTGTCTGCAGAGCAGGAGCTTGCTCTTGGCATTGGAAGGCGGATGGCGTTTTTGAGGGGGAGGAGAAGTTGCAGCGAAAGAAGAAATCCTGAAACGACAGGCAGTGGGACAGCTGTGGCCTGAACTTGGTGTTCTTGCTCCTCGGATGTGGATGTATTAATTTCCATAAATGCTAATAGCTCACTTCCCCCAGAGCTATTACTTATGTCATCTCCCCTTGGATGCATTTCAACACAGGGCAGACAAGTGAAAGAGAAGAAAGGGCAGCCCCCACTGGTGAGTTCCCATTCCCCAACCCTGTCCGCACCAGGCAGCTCAGGACTGTTCCCTAAGGTGGCCCCTCTAACTGCAGGGTCCAGACCCCCCTGCCTTCGGCCCCACAACCAGGTCCCGATCATGCCAGGAGGCAAAGAAAGTTACCAACCCCAAAAATGCTGAATCACAAAGTAAGCTGGGTAGGAAAGTGGGGGTGGGGTGGGAAGGGAGCCGGTGGCTAGGGAGGAAGGCAGGAAAGGGTGCTAAGGGGCTTCTCACCTGGAGCCCCCCAGGCCGCTCTAGACAAAGCGTAGACCCTAAAGGAGCCCCCAGACAAATGCCAGGAGGAGCAGAGCCAGGGTAGGGTGGGAGGGTGGGAAGGTGGGCAGGTACAGGACTGCTACTGCAGCAGGAAGCGGTGCAGCAGCTGGGTCTCTGTGTCCTGCGTCCTGCAGGAGCAGCAGCAGGTAGGGGAGGTGGGGAGCGAAGAGAAGCTGGAGAGGGGGCAGGGGTATAGGGACCGGGGTGGGGTGGGGTGGGGTGTGTAGGTAGCCAGATGAACTGGTGCAGGAGGAGAATGCCAAGGTCCTGGGGAGCAAGGCAAGGTGCAGAGAGGGCGCCCACGGGGAGAGATGTAGCGATTGGGAGCAGAATGGGTGGGAAGATGGGGCCAGGGACCTGGAAGGAAAGGCAAGATGAGCCTTCAGGAGCAACAAGGAGAGAGATGCGGAGGACCAAGACCAGGAGCGCTCCGATGGGGCTGCGCTGAAGGGGGGATGGGGGAGGGGGAGGCGAGGCTGCGGGAAAAGGAGGGGGCAGAGACGGGACGAGCGGAAGGATGAAGTTTGGGGCAGGGGTCGGGGATGGGAGCTAAAAGGTCGGGCGGGTTGGCAGATAGGGCAGGCAAGGGAGGACGGGTTGGGGGAAGGGAGATGATGGAGAACAAGGCGAGCCGGTTGGAGAGGAGGTGAGGACGGAGGCGGGCGCGGGGACGCGCTGGGGGAAAGGATATGGAGAGTCAGCGCGGGCCTCGCGGGGGCCCGCCGCCGCTCTCCCGGCGCACGGCCGTGTACGGCGCGGACGGCCGGGGTCTCCCCCTGCACTCACCTGGGGGCTCCAGCTCCGGATCCTCTGCCCCGCTCCGGATCTTCCTTCCCGCCCTGCCCCTGCGACTTTAGCGCCCCCGAATCCCACTAGCTCCACCAGGTTCCGCCCGCAGCATCTTCACCTCGTGGGACGCCCGGGGCCACGCCTCTGCCAGCTTCTCATTGGCTGGCCTTCACGCCACTCACATTCCTATTGGCAGAGGGATCGCCGACCATGCAAATCAGAACGGGCCCGCCGCCGCGCCTATTGGCTGGCGCTCCCGGAGCGGCGCCCCTGGACTTGGGCTCTGACTGGTCCCGCGGTGCTGCTGACGCAAAGGTCGGGGGGTGGGTTCTTTCCCTTCTGAGGCTCCTCCGGCGGGTGGCAGTGGGTCGGGTGACCCTCGGCCGGTCCTCGGACCGCAAGGCTTGCGGCTCCGGTGGGCACCGGCCGGCCGCCGGGCCTCTGGATCCGTCCGAGGGGCACATCCTCGAAAGCTTGGGGCTCGACGCCCCAGGGCGGGTGCGGCGGCTGCAGCCTCGTCTCCTAGGTAACGCTGCCCGCCGCGGGCGGAACCACGTTGGCTGGCTCCGCGGGGGAGGTTAGACGCGGCCCGGAGGCGCGGGGGCCGCCGAACGGGTCGGGGCCTCGGGCCCGGGGTGGGGGTGCTCTGTGCGTCTTTCCCCGGGGCCCGGTGCCTGCGGGGCGCGGCGGCCGCGCGGGCGCGGGGCTGTGCCCGCGTCGGTCGCACCTCCTTTCCCCCTCCGTGACACTTGGTGCGGCCGGGGCCGCAGGCTTCGGGGGCTTCTTGGGGCTCAACCTCAGTACTCTGTCCCTAGACCCTGCGCCCCCTTGCAGCCCTCCAGCTTAAGGCGACCGCGGTGCCGCCGGCCTGGGCTGTGCTGAGACCGCGGCTTTGGCCCTCCCCTTTTCCCCGTCGGACCCCTGCCGGGGACCCCTGCTTCTCCTGTCCCCACTGGGTGCCTGTCCCCCGCTGGCCCTGCCGACCCGTCCCAGCGCCGCCGCCCAGTGGAGATCTGGAGACTCCCTGGCCCTCGCAGGAGGCCCTGCCTTGATGGCCCTGCCTGCCTACGGCCTCCCCTGGAGCTGCTCCCACCTTCCCCTCCGCTGTCCAGCCCACCGACCTCCTGACCGCCTCCGAGCACCCCACCTGGGCCCTTCTCGAGACCCCAGTGCTCGGTCTCCTGCTCGCTTCTTCAGACTCAGAGGCCCCACCTTTGCATCTCTCTTCCATGCCTGTCTCCCTAGAAGACAAGATGCCTTCTCAGACCCGGTCCTGCCTTCGGTGTTGCACTGTGTCACTTGGGTTGAAGCATACGAAGGAAGTCTGGCTTCCCAAGCTTGTGTAGATGGAAAAGGTGTCCTTTAGATGATTGTGGATAGTCGCCCCCAGTTCCCGCCCAGGTCTTCATCACAGCTGACTACACCCTCCGGGCCTCTGATTTTCAGAGGTCACAGCCACCTCCTTTGTGTGCTAACTGGCATCCTGTCTTTCTGCCTCTCTCCAGATACATTCCTCGAGGGCAGGACGGTTTCTCCACGGCCTGGCACGTGGTAGGTACTCAAAGACTATTCCTTGAATGAGGAATTCCTGGCAGTGCTTAAGTAGACCTCTACTTACTCTCAAAAAAGCTCCCCAAAGCTTTCAGGTCTCAGGCATTCCAGATTTTGTTCACTTCTGGGTGGGAAGCGTCCCTGTGTCCGGGCAGCTCCTTTTGGTTCCTGCTCCTCCCTTTCCTTGGTGAACCACTGCTTGTGAGACATCAACCCAGCTTAGCACTTCAGCGCCCGGATTCCCTCCTCTTCTCTACCCTCCCTCCCCCGCCAAAAAAAGGAGTCTGGATTAGGCTTGTCTTCTGTGTGCTGCTCACACTCGATCCCTTGTTTTTTTAATTTTTAAAATTTTATTTTATTATTATTTTTTATACAGCAGGTTGTTATTAGTCTATTTTATACATATTAGCGTGTATATGTCAATCCCAATCTCCCAATTCATCCCACCATCCCCCCACCCTGCTCCTGCTTTCCCCCCTTGGTGTCCATACGTTTGTCCTCTACATCTGTGTCTCTATTTCTGCCTTGCAAACCGGTTCATCTGTACCATTTTCTAGATTCCACATGTATGCATTAATATACCATATTTGTTTTTCTCTTTCTGACTTCACTCTGTATGACAGTCTCTGGGTCCATCCACGTCTCTACCAGTGACCCAATTTCGTTCCTTTTTATGGCTGAGTAATATTCCATTGTATATGTGTACCATATCTTCTCTATCATTTTGTCTATTGATGGGCATTTAGGTTGCTCCCATGACCTGGCTGTTGTAAACAGTGCTGCAGTGAACATTGGGGTGCATGTGTCTTTTTGAATTGTGGTTTTCTCTGGGTACATGCCCAGTAGTGGGATTACTGGGTCATGTGGTAGTTCTATTTTTAGTTTTTTAAGGAACCTCCATACTGTTCTCCATAGTGGCTGTATCAATTTACATTCCCACCAACAGTGCAAGAGGGTTCCCTTTTCTCCACACCCTCTCCAGCATTTGTTTTTTGTAGATTTTCTGATGATGCCCATTCTAACCGATGTGAGGTGATACCTCATTGTAGTTTTGATTTGCATTTCTCTGATAATTAGTGATGTTGAGCAGCTTTTCATGTGCCTCTTGGCCATCTGTATGTCTTTGGAAAAATGTCTATTTAGGTCTTCTGCCCATTTTTGGATTGGGTTGTTTGTTTTTTTAATATTGAGCTGCATGAGCTGTTTATATATTTTGGAGATTAATTGTTTGTCCGTTGATTCGTTTGCAAATATTTTCTCCCATTCTGAGGGTTGTCTTTTCATCTTGTTTATTGTTTCCTTTGCTGTGCAAAAGCTTTTAAGTTTCATTAGGTCCCATTTGTTTATTTTTGTTTTTATTTCCATTACTCTAGGAAGTGGGTCAAAAAAGATCTTGCTGCGATTTATGTCAGAGGGTGTCTTTCCTATGTTTTCCTCTAAGAGTTTTATAGTGTCCAGTCTTACATTTAGGTCTTTAATCCATTTTGAGTTTATTTTTGTGTATGGTGTTAGGGAGTGTTCTAATTTCATTCTTTTACATGTAGCTGTCCAGTTTTCCCAGCATCATTTATTGAAGAGACTGTCTTTTCTCCATTGTATATCCTTGCCTCCGCTGTCATAGATTAGTTGAGCATAGGTGCGTGAGTTTATCTCTGGGCTTTCTATCCAGTTCCGTTGATCTATATTTCTGTTTTTGTGCCAGTACCATATTGTCTTCATTACTGTAGCTTTGTAGTATATTCTGAAGTCAGGGAGTCTGATTCCTCCAGCTCCATGTTTTTTCCCTCAAGATTGCTTTGGCTAATCAGGGTCTTTTGTGTCTCCATACAAATTTTGAGATTTTTTGTTCTAGTTCTGTAAAAAATGCCATTGATAATTTGATAGGGATTGCATTGAACCTGTAGACTGCTTTGGGTAGTATAGTCATTTTCACAATGTTGATTCTTCCAATCCAAGGACATGGTATATCTCTCCATCTGTTTGTGTCATCTTTGATTTCTTTCATCAGTGTTTTATAGTTTTCTGAGTACATATCTTTTACCTCCTTAGGTAGGTTTATTCCTAGGTATTTTATTCTTTTTGTTGCAATGGTGAATGGGATTATTTCCTTAATTTCTCTTTCTGATCTTTCATTGTTAGTGTAAGGGATGCAAGAGACTTCTGTGCATTAGTATTGTATCCTGCAACTTTACCAAAGTCATTGATTGGCTCTAGTAGTTTTCTGGTGGCACCTTTAGGATTATCTCTGTATAGTGTCATGTCATCTGCAAACAGTGACAGTTTTACTTCTTCTTTTCCAATTTGTATTCCTTTCATTTCTTTTTCTTCTCTGATTGCCGTGACTAGGACTTCCAATATTATGTTGAATAATAGTGACGAGAGTGGACATCCTTGTCTTGTTCCTGATCTTCGATAAATGCTTTCAGTTTGTCACCATTGAGAGTGATGTTTGCTATGGGTTTGTCATATATGACCTTTATTATGTTGAGGTAGTTTCCCTCTATGCCCACTTTCTGGAGAGTTTTTATCATAAATCGGTGTTGAATTTTGTCAAAAGCTTTTTCTGCGTCTTTTGAGATGATGAAATGGTTTTTATTCTTCAGTTTGTTAATATGGTGTATCACATTGATTGATTTGCGTATATTGAAGAATCCTTGCATCCCTGGGATAAATCCCACTTGATCGTGGTGTATGATCCTTTTAATGTGTTGTTGGATTCTGTTTGCTAGTATTTTGTTGAGGATTTTTGCATCTATAATCATCAGTGATATTGGTCTGTAATTTTCTTTTTTTGTAGTATCTTTGTCTGGTTTTGGTATCAGGGTGACGGTGGCTCGTAGAATGAGTTTGGAAGTGTTCCTTCTTCTGTGATTTTTTGGAAGAGTTTGAGAAGGGTAGGTGTTAGCTCTTCTGTAAATGTTTGATAGAATTCACCTGTGAAGCCATCTGGTCCTGGACTTTTGTTTGTTGGAAGATTTTTTTTTTTTTTCAATTAAATCTTCGCTTTATTCTCTTTCTTTCTTTTTTTTTTTTTTTAAAACATCTTTATTGAAGTATAATTGCCTTACAATGGTGTGTTAGCTTCTGCTTTATAACAAAGTGAATCAGTTATACACATACAATATGTTCCCATATCTCTTCCCTCTTGCATCTCCCTCCCTCCCACCCTCCCCATCCCACCCCTCTAGGTGGTCACAAAGCACCGAGCTGATCTCCCTGTGCTATGTGGCTGCTTCCCACTAGCTATCTATTTTACATTTGGTAGTGTATATATGTCCATGACACTCTCTTACCCTGTCACATCTCACCCCACCCCCTCCCCATATCCTCAAGTCCATTCTCTAGTAGGTCTGTGTCTTTATTCCCGTCTTGCCACTATGTTGGAAGATTTTTAATCACAGTTTTAATTTTATTACTTGTGATTGGTCTGTTCATATTTTCTATTTCTACCTGCTTCAGTCTTGGAAGGTTGTACGTTTCTAAGAATTTGTGCATTTCTTCCAGGTTGTCCATTTTATTGGCATAGAGTTGCTTGTGCTAGTCTCTTATGATGCTCTGTATTTCTTCGGTGTCCGTTGTAACTTCTTTTTCATTTCTAATTTTATTGATTTGAGTCCTCTCCCTCTTTTTCTTGATGAGTCTGGCTAAAGGTTTATCAATTTTGTTTATCTTCTCAAAGAACCAGCTTTTAGTTTTATTGATCTTTGCTATTGTTTTCTTTGTTTCTATTTCATTTATTTCTGCTCTGATCTTTATGATTTCTTTCCTTCTACTAACTTTGGGTTTTGTTTGTTCTTTCTCTAGTTCCTTTAGGGGTAAGGTTAGATTGTTTGAAATTTTTTTCTTGTTTCTTGAGGTAGGATTGTATTGCTAAAAGCTTCCCTCTTAGAACTGCTTTTGCTGCATCTCACAGTCATGTTTTCATTGTCATTTGTCTCTAGGTATTTTTTGATTTTCTCTTTGATTTCTTCAGTGATCTCTTGGTTATTTAGTAGTGTGTTGTTTAGCCTCCATGTGTTTTTGCTTTTTACGGTTTTTTTCCTGTAATTTATTTCTAATCTCATAGTGTTGTGGTCGGAAAAGATGCTTGATACGATTTCAGTTTTCTTAAATTATCTGAGGCTTGATCTGTGACCCAAGATGTGATCTATCCTGGAGAATGTTCTGTGTGCACTTGAGAAGAAAGTGTTATCTGCTGTTTTCGGATGGAATATCCTATAAATATAAATTAAATCTATTTGGTCTATTGTGTCATTTAAAGCTTGTGTTTCCTTATTAGTTTTCTGTCTGGATGATCTGTCCATTGGTGTAAGTGACGTGTTAAAGTCCCCCACTATTATTGTGTTACCATCAATTTCCTCTTTTATAGCTGTTAGCATTTGCCTTATGTATTGAGGTGCTCCTATGTTGGGTGCATATATATTTATAATTGTTATATCTTCTTCTTGGATTGATCCCTTGATCATTATGTAGTGTCCTTCCTTGTCTCTTGTCACATACTGTATTTAAAAGTCTATTTTATCTGATATGAGTATAGCTACTCCAGCTTTCTTTTGATTTCCATTTGCATGGAATATCTTTATCCATCCCCTCACTTTCAGTCTGTATCTGTCCCTAGGTCTGAAGTGTGTGTTTTATAGACAGCATATATTGTTTTTGTATCCATTCAGCGAGCCTGTGTCTTTTGGTTGGAGCATTTAATCCATTCACGTTTAAGGTAATTATCGATATGTATGCTCCTATTACATTTTCTTAATTGTTTTGGGTTTGTTTTTGTTGGTCCTTTTCTTCTCTTGTGTTTCCTACTTAGAGAAGTTCCTTTAGCATTTGTTGTAGAGCTGGTTTGGTGGTGCTGAATCCTCTTGGTTTTTGCTTGTCTGTACAGCTTTTGATTGCTCTGTCGAATCTGAGTGAGATCTTGCCGGGTAGAGTAATCTTGGTTGTAGGTTCTTCCTTTTCATCACTTTAAATATATCGTGCCACTCCCTTCTGGCTTGTAGAGTTTCTGCTGAGAAATCAGCTGTTAACCTTATGGGAGTTCCCTTGTATGTTATGTGTAGTTTTTCCTTTGTTGCTTTCAATAATTTTTCTTTGTCTTTAATTTTTGTCAGTTTGGTTACTCTGTGTCTCGGCGTGTTTATCCTTGGGTTTATCCTGCCTGGGACTCTCTGTGCTTCCTGGACTTGGGCGCCTATTTCCTTTCCTATGTTAAGGAAGTTTTCGACTATAATCTCTTCAAATATTTTCTCAGTTCCTTTCTCTCTCTCTTCTCCTTCTGGGACCACTATAATGCAAATGTTGGTGCATTTAATGTTGTCCCAGAGGTCTCTTAGGCTGTCTTCATTTATTTTCATTATTCTGTTCTCTGGCAGTGATTTCCACCTTTCTGTCTTACAGGTCACTTATCCGTTCTTCTGCCTCAGTTATTCTGCTATTGATTCCTTCTAGTGTATTTTTCATTTCAGTTATTGTATTGTTCATCTCTGTGTGTTCTTTAATTCTTCTAGGTCTTTGTTAAACATTTCTTTCATCTTCTCGATCCTTTCTCCATTCTTTTTCCGAGGTCCTGGATCATCTTGACTATCATTATTCTGAATTCTTCTGGAAGGTTGCCTATCTCCACTTCATTTAGTTGTTTTTATGGGGTTTTATCTTGTTCCTTCATCTGGTACATAGCCCTCTGCCTTTTCATCTTATCTATCTTTCTGTGAATGTGGTTTTTGTTCCACAAGCTCCAGGATTGTAGTTCTTCTTGCTTCTACTGTCTGCCCTCTGGTGGATGAGGCCATCTAAGAGGCTTGTGCAAGCTTCCTGTTGGGAGGGACTGGTGGTGGCTAGAGCTGACTGTTGCTCTGGTGGGCAGAGCTCAGTAAAACTTTAATCGGCTTGTCTGCTGATGGGTGGGGCTGGGTTCCCTCCCTGTTGGTTGTTTGGCCTGAGGCGACCCAACACTGGAGCCTACCCGGGCCCTCTGGTGGGGCTAATGGTGGACTCTGGGAGGGCTCTCGCCAAGGAGTACTTCCCAGAACTTCTGCTGCCAGTGTCCTTGTCCTCACGGTGAGACACAGCCACCCCTTCCTCTGCAGGAGACCCTCCAACACTGGCAGGTAGGTCTGATTCAGTCTCCTATGGGGTCACTGCTCCTTCCCCTGGGTCCCACTGCGCACACTACTTTGTATGTGCCCTCCAAGAGTGGACTCTCTGTTTCCCCCAGTCCTGTCAAAGTCCTGCAATCAAATCCCACTAGCCTTCAAAGTCTGATTCTCTAGGAATTCCTCCTCCCGTTGCTGGACCCCCAGGTTGGGAGGCCTGACGTGGGGCTCAGAACCTTCACTCCAGTGGGTGAACTTCTGTGGTATAAGTGTTCTCTAATTTGTGAGTCACCCACCCAGCAGTTATGGGATTTGATTTTACTCTGATTGCGCCCCTCCTACCGTCTCACTGTGGCTTCTCCTTTGTCTTTGGATGTGGGGTATCTTTTTTGGTGAGTTCCAGTGTCTTCCTGTCGATGATTGTCCAGCAGCTAGTTGTGATTCCGGTGCTCTCGCAAGAGGGAGTGAGCGCATGTCCTACGCCGCCATCTTGAACCAATCTCCACCCCCTTGTTTTTGTCCCACTGGATATTTAGATTCTTGAAGACAGGGCATTTGACAGTCCGCTTCATGGTGTGTGTACTGGGACAGAACAAGTGCTTGGTGAATATTTGTTGGCTGGGTCTGCAGAAGCAAGGACCTCCAGGGAACTTTACAGCCGCTCCTTTTGTAGATGAGAAGCAGACGCCTGGAGGGCCAAAGGCTTTCCAGAAGTCTGAGAGGAGAGGGAGGATCAGCCCGGTCCTGGACCAGTGCCCTCTCTGTGCCCTCAGGGCCTCTGCTCCTTTGCCTCTCCTGGTCTTGGTGGGCAGAGGGCCGGCATGGCTATAACGTCTTTGATGTGAGTGTGACTGGCTGTGTGCTTTCAGACTGGCTGTTTAACCTCTGAGCTTCACTTTCCACATCTATAACATGGGGACAGTAATGGTACTTACCTTACGGAGATGTTGGAATAATGAATATGAAGATGTTTGCGAGTGCCTGGCTCACGATAAGGATTCAATAAAAGCTGGTGCATTTTCTTTATTTCCCCTCTGGAGAGCCCACTGTACCCTTCTCTTGGGCTGAAAGCATGGGACCCTCCCAGTTTTCCCTTTTCTGTTCATCTAGCCCCAAAGGCCCCTCTGCCCTTCCTCCGCAGCCTTCTTAATTCCTCCACAGCATAACTTAATGATTTACTGAATCACTAAAAAAGTTTTCACTGAGGACCTAGTCCTGACCTCATGGAGCTCAGTCCTGCAGGACGACCAGGACCACGTAGCCTGGTGGAGCCTGGTGGAGCGGGGTGCCTTCTGTGGCAGGGTCCTTTGTGGGGGTTGGAGGTGCTCTCCTGGGGAGGTGGCTCCTGGTCTGACTTCTCAAGGAAGAGGAGGAGTCACC
This sequence comes from Eschrichtius robustus, assembly GCF_028021215.1. Classification (NCBI taxonomy): domain Eukaryota; kingdom Metazoa; phylum Chordata; class Mammalia; order Artiodactyla; family Eschrichtiidae; genus Eschrichtius; species Eschrichtius robustus. Next base: position 4,405,346 of record NC_090826.1, on the reverse strand, counting down.
CCAGGGTGTGCGCCTGTTGGGCTGGGGGGTGGCACGGACGTGGTGTCCGGGAGGAACTGAAGCAAGGGCCGCGTGGAGTGGACAGGAGTGAGGGCTGGGTGAGAGCCGTTCTGGGTGGGGGGGTGGGGGAAGGCAAGAGCTCTGCGTGTCCCAGAGTCCCTGGGACCGTCTGGGCTCCCACCCCCAGGAGCCTGTGTCTCAGGAGTCACCCCCCTTCCGTCCCCCTCTCGGAATGTTGCTGCCTGCTTGCACCTGCCCGTCTCAGTTCTTTGATTTTGGGCGGCCTGCCTTTCTGAGTAGCTGCCTCTTGTGCCGGTGCATCTTCTGCTGGTGCTGCCTGGGGCATCCTGTTGTGCGTCCCCTGCCCGGGCGACCGTAGCGGGAGGGCTCCGCAGCAGCTCCCCGCCAAGTGTGGTGCTGGGTCCCACTCAGGGAAGTGCGGGGAGGTACTGGCGCAGGAATCTGGGGCACGGGAGCAAAGTCTGGAGCGCCCTGCAAAGGAGGGTGCGTCCTGGGCTCGGGAAACACCGCGGGGCAGGGTGTGGGGCTGGTGGGGCCCCTTCCAGAGGGTATCCTGCCGCGTGTGCTTTACTTGTGCTCCCGAGGCAGGAAGGGCTTCCCTGTAGATATGCACTCGCTTTCTAAGGATAAACCTCCCAACTTTATAACTAATGTCAAGGGGAAAAAAGCACATTTTCCTGAAAAACAAATGTTTTGAGAGTCAAGTTTATTGAAACTTAAATTTCATGATTGAATTTGTTGAGTCCTGATGGACAGCCTGGTACCAAGGCCACAGGACAGTAGGTTCCCTTCTGCAAGCAGTGGGCCAGTGAGCAGATCAGTACAGGACAGGTGACAAGTGCTCAGAGGCCTGCTGGGTGTTGGTCAGACCTCTTCTGCTTATAGGTCATGGACACCTGTAGGAGTTCCCATGGCTTCTGTAACAAATTACCACAAACTGGGGGACTGAAAACAATTTATCTTCTTTCAGTTCTGAAGGTTAGAAGTCCGAAATCAGTCTCGCTGGGATAAAGTCAAGGTGCGGGCAGGGCTGTGATCCTTCTGGAGGCTCTAGGGAGAATCGGTTTCCTTGCTTTTTCCAGCTTCAAGAGGCGCCTGCATTCCTCGGCTTGTGGTCCCTCCCTCCGTCTTCACGTCTTTCCCGCTTCTGCCTCGCCTGGCCTTTTCTCTGACCCCCCTGCCTCTCTCTCATCAGGACCCTTGTGACAATAGCAGGCCCACCTGGGTAATCCAGGTACTCTCCCCATCTCATGGTCTTTAACCTGATCACACCCACAAAGTCCCTTTTGCCACGTGAAGTCCAACATTCATAGGTTCTGAGGATTAGGATGGGGACGTCTTTGGGGGCCATTATTTAGCCGCCACAGGCCTCCACAGGCCTTTACAGCTCCTGTAACTCAGCTCTGGTCGGGGTGGGGCTGCCTTCCATCAGGCTCTCTCCACCTGGAGGTCTGGGTCCTGCCGGCAGGGCCGTCCTCGCCACCCTCCATCTCCACCAGCCTCCCCTGGGCTGGCCTCTACCTTAGGCTCTCCCTGGGGTGGCAGAGTGGCCCCTGGGGCTCCAGGCCGGCCTGGGCAGCTCCTGGCCTGGGGGAGAGACAGCCTGTCCAGAGGGCGGCATGGCTGGAGTCCCAGGGAAGACACACCCAGTGTGTGTCATAGGTTCATTTCTGAGACCGTCGCTGAAGCCCTCTGGCCGGAACTGGGGAGGGTCGTTCCACGAAACAAGGGATATTGAGTAGACAAATATAACCTACAAAGGAAAAACCCCCAAACTAACCAATGTGCGCGCCTTCCTGTTCATACGGTAACAGTCTGGATCTGGAGGCTGAGGGGTGTGCCTGCCCAAGGGGGTGCCGGGTGGGAGTGGCATTCCAGTGGGGGGCCGGGCCCCGCCCCGAGGCCCGCCGGGTGTGGGAGAGCAGCTCGGGGGCTGGTCACATCCGTGCCTCCCAGACCCCCTGCCTTCCCTGCACAGCCTGTGAGCGTGGAGGTGGGCTGGCTGCCCGAAGCCTTGAATTTTGGGTCCCTGTAGAGCAGCCCTTTTCCAGCTTTTGAGTGTCAGATCCCTTTATGCTTTAAAAAATGATTGAGAACTCCAAATAACTTTAAAACTTGAGTGATATCTACCAATATTTATTATTGAGAAATATCTACAGTGTTATTAATTCATTTAAAAACAGTAGACCTGTTACATGTTAACATAAAGATGTATTTTTTTAATGAAAGCCAATTGTGTTTTCCGAAACAAAAACATGAGCAAGAACTGTGGGGTTGTTTTGCTTGTTTGTGAATCCCTTTAATATCCGGCTGACAGACTGCTGAGGACTGCTTGGTCTGGTACAGGCTTCTCTGTTGTGATGGGTCATTTCGGCTGAAGTATTTGAAGGAAATCCAGCCTCACCCAGATAAGGGAGTAGGCCCTTAGAGAACTGTGGATGTTCTGCTTTGGTGCTGTACCCAAATCCACAAGTGGTTGTTTCTTAACGGTGTCTTGAGTGCGGAGTTTGACACCCTGTTCGTGAACTTTCATAGTGTTAGGTTAAAACCCTCTGGCCTGCCTCGCACTTTGGGTGTATCTTTCATGCATGCAGAATTTTACATCATCGTGCTTGTTCACTCAGAAAATACCGCTTCTCAGTTAGGCAGATCTTCCAAATATTGACACATCTAATCACACAGTTTCAAAAGATCACTTTCGTTACCTGCACTACCCATCTCGTCAGGAAAGTCTTTAAAGAAGTATGCAGCTGTCAGGCTCACAGTGGAGGGTACAGACTTTCCCAATTCTGAATTTTGCCTGAAAGCTCAATTTTTTTGACGAGTTTTCCTTGCAGTGACAGGTTCATTTTGTTCACGTTTGAGAGATTGTCTACAAAGCACCCAAGTCTGAAAAACCGTGGTTTGTCTGTGAGCCGTTCTTTTAGTAAGAGTGGTGTTGCTGAGTGAAAGAAGGAGCCAGTTCAGCTCGCAGCCCAGCGATCACGCCCGGCTCACCCTGGGGTGACCATTGTCTCTCACCTGGCTGCAGAAATGCTTTTCGTGTATTTCCCGTTTCATCACAGAATGTTAAAAGCACGCATCCTCAAGGGTCAAGACGTCATAAAATCCATAGTTTTCACAGCTTCCCCAAGGACGTTCTTAGGTGAAGCTGTTGAACTTTGTGCCGTGAGAGGTGAAGAGCACAGGATGGCTGGTGGGGTGTGGTGCCCTCTGCCTCGGGGCGTAATGAGGCCCCAGCAGCTTCACCCACCACTGCCTCGGTGCCACCCGCGCCAATGCCAACCCAGTGAAAGAGGCAAGTGGCATCTGGAGGTTATGAAAATAGCTTTGACCCTGTGGAGCCCTTGACCACCTTGGGCAACCTCAGGGGTTTGGGAACCACATTCAGAAAACTGCTGTCTTAGAAGATCAAACCCCATGCCTTCTTGCTTGCCGTTTTAGCATACAGAATTCGGCCTCTGTTCAAGGCCAAGAGCTTAAGATTTTGTGTCAGCTGAAGACAGTGTCTCGAGAAGGTTCAGATCCCTGTCTGCTGGAAGGCAGGTAACATCCTTATTGAGCCAGGTCGCCAAGACACCCGGAGCCCTCAAGACCTGTCCCCACCTGGCTTCACCAGCAAGACTGCATGTAGCTCAGCTGTCTTGGGTGCCGGACTTCAGGGTCCCCTTGAGCCAGGGCTCTCGTGATGACATCTGGACCCATTGGCCTTGCTCTGGCTCTGCCTGCCTTTTTGTATGTGTCTCAAGGTAGCTGCTCCTGTGGTGGCCTGGGCAGCTTCAGGCTGATGACCTCTCTGCTCTGAAGGCCACAGGGAAGAGTGTTTCCTTCTCCCAACAGAACCAGCAGAAGCGCTGAGATCACCTCTCGTTGGCTCGGAGCGGGTCATGCGCCCCAAGCCGCTCTAAGACAGCCCTGGTTCCCGAGGCCTGGTGCCCTTGTGCAGGGCTCGACCTCCACAGCTGGACAAAGCACGTGCCGGTCCCTAAACCAGTCACTGAGGCCAGGATAGGTGTGCTCTGGTTGGCCAGGGGAAGGTGGCGTGGGCGCCAGTCTGCTGCCCTGGGGGCTAGAGGGTGGGATGGCAGAGTGCGGGTTGGTGGTTTCCCTGGGGTTCCCGGGAGGTAGGAAGCTTTCAGAACTGCTCTAAGAACTGTGGCCCTCATAACTCTTTTCTTTATTTGAACATGAATGCTGCAGGTAGTCCTAGAGGCCCCCAGCGACCCTCAGACCGGCAGAATGCATGACTGGCAGAGGATCTTTGACCAAAACCTGCTGGCCCCTCCCCACACACAGAGAGCACGCCAGCCTCTAAAGGAATCGACGGCATTTCAGTGTGTCCTGAAGTGGCTTGATGGCCCGCTAATTAAGCAGGTAAAGAAATTGGTTCTTTACTGTCAAATGCACGCTGTCACTGCTCTCACCTGAGATGGTATTGATTTTCACATGTTTATTTGAGTCTTGCACTGTACCCATCACCCCGGGCGTTGGCAGTACTCGGAGGTAAAGTGGTCCATCAGCAAAGAGGATTTGTGATTCAGCCACTCGGTGAGCACTTTTGACCCTGGCTAAAGGCTGCTTTTTGCCTACGGTGGAGCAATCTAAAAACCCAGGTAATTCGATTTCCTGGGTTATTTCCTGGCCACGTTGTTTGCCGGAGGTGGCCTTGTGCGTGGCTCAGCGTGGCCTGCTTTCGGCCTGGCAGTTAGAACAGCAGGGGCGGGGCTCTGGGCATGCTGGGAGATGTGCCTGGGAGGTACCACCGCCTTTGCACTCAAGCCCTTGCTCTGTGGCTCTGCATCCACCTGTGCCCTCCAGCCGCCAGGGAACCTGCTGGAGAAGCTGGCGCTCCTGTGCCTCCTCAGACCACCCACATGATTGGATGGTCCTAGGGAGGCCCAGTGTCCTGGGGGGGGCGCACAGGCAGGATCCAGCCCTGCCAGTGTGAGCATGTGGCTTGGCAAGACTGTATCTTCTTCCTCTGCAGCTGGCAGGGTCATTCTCCAGGCACTCAAAGCTGTTGGAGCGCTGGGTCTATTATTAAATCACTCACATCCATCCTGCATCATCACTTCAAACCCTTTGATTGAGCACCTGCTGTGTGCTTCCCACTGTTTTAGGTACCGTGGTGATTACTGCTCTTACTACTTTACTTCTTAGCGCTTTACTTGTATTAGTTCACTTCGTCCTCACGGCAACCCGAAGATGTAGGTAGCATCATTACCCCTGTTTTACAGAAGAGGAGGCAACCCAAGATAGGTGACCTTGGTTGCCCAGGGTGACAGAGCTCCAGCCGGCCAGCTGGGACTCCAACCTAGGGAGACCAGCTCCAGCAGTCCTGGCCTTCCAGGAGCTCACAAGATAGTGGACAGCAGTTTCCTCTTTCTTAGGAGTTTTGCAAAAGGAGATTTTATTTATTTTCCCCTTTTACTTTATTAATTCATTTTAATTTGTTTTTGAAAAGGTAATTCCCATAGTTGAAAATCCACAAGGGCACACAGGGAACGTGTATTGTCCCATGAAGTCCCCAAGGCACCCGTGTCCCACCCTAGATACAGCCAGTGTTAACCTGTTTTCTGTACAACTTTCTGGAAATTCTAAGCAAATACAACAAATAAATACAGTTGTATGTATTTTTCCTTTTTCTTACATAAATGATAGCTTATATTCTGTTCTATATCTTAAAAAATTGTTCTTAACAATATGTGTTATAGGTTGTTCATGTCATTCCATGAAGAATTTCTGACTCTTTCTTAAGACAGCATAGCCTTTCCTGTGTGGATGACACGTCATCCATTCATTAGGCCCTTGCTGATGACCGGTTGGACTCCCTCCAGGGCTTTGCTTTTACAGACATTGCTACAATGCGTAACTTCATTGACATCATTTAAAAAAATGCACACATATGTCTGTGGAATGATTCCTACAAGTGGTTTCATGATCTCGAGTCACACATTAAAAGTTTTCATTTAAAACCCAATTATAAGTTGTTTATAAAAAATCACACTGTAAACCTAAAGTGTATGTCTTCAAACCATATGTATGAAAGGAAAAGGATGGAAAAAAGGCCGTGTAAACACTAAGCATAAGAAAGCTTTGTGGCTATACTAATATCAGACAAAGTAGAGTTCAAGGCGAAGCATATTTCTAGAGATAAAGGGACGTTTCATAGTGATGATGGTAATCAGGAAGACGTGACAGTCCTAAATGTGTATGCACCTATGTCGGGAGCCCCCAGAGGCACCCGCCAGGTTCGGTGATACACTAGGAGGAGGACTTGTCGTGACTCAGCACATAGTCATCCTCAAAGGAAAGATTTATTTCAGTGAAAAATCACCGAGTAAGATCAGCCAAGGGAAAGGCATATGGGGGGAAACGGGTGTGAGCTTCCAGGGTCGTCTGCCATGGGAATCCCACAGGACACACTTCATTCCCTCAGCAACAGGCTGTGACAACACCTGTGAAATGCTGCCAACCAAGGAAGCTCGTTAGAGACTCAGTGGCCACAGGCTCTAAAAAACCTCAGGGCTTCTTGGGAACTGGTCGTGTAGACACCCTCTGCCTAGCACATACCAAGATTCCAGAGTCCCAGAAGGAAAGCAGGTGTTCAGCATAAATCACTCTGTACAAGCAGTTTAGGTACCGGGAGCCATTCTTATTCGTTAGGGTGGTGGGGAACCCCACGTTCCCAGACTCTAGCCAAGGGCCAGGCTTGTAAGCCAGCCTTTCAAAGCATAACTGGCCTGCTATGATAACTCTTTTGTGCCCGGCACCCAATAACACGGCTTCCAAATCCGTGAAGCAAAATTTGTAGAACTAAAGGGAACTACATTTAGGTTCACCTTCACAATTGGAGACTTTTCACTCTCTCTCAATAATTGATAGAACAAATAGACCGCCCCCCCCCCAAAAAAATCATAAGGATTTGGAAGATCTGAACACTACCACCAACCACCTTGACCGAATTGTCACCTCTAGAACACTACACACCTAACAAATAAAATACACATTCTTCTCAAGTGCATGCGGAACATTTACGGAGATAGATAATATGCTTGGTCATAAAAATAAGTCTCAAGAAATTTAAAAGGATTGAAATTACAAAGAATATGTTCACTGACTAATATGTTATTAAATTAGAAGTCAATAACAATGAGATACCTAGAAAATCCCCAAATGGTAGAAAATTAAACAGCACACTGCTAACTAACCCTTGGGTCAAAGAAGAATTCAGAGAGCGGGCTTCCCTGGTGGCACAGTGGTTAGGAATCTGCCTGCCAATGCAGGGGACACGGGTTCGAGCCCTGGTCCGGGAAGATCCCACATGCCGCGGAGCAGCTAAGCCCACGCGTCACAACTACTGAAGCCTGCGTGCCTAGAGCCCTTGCTCCGCAACAAGAGAAGCCACCGCAATGAGATGCCCATGCACTGCAACTAAGAGTAGCCCCCGCTGCCACACCTAGAGAAAGCCCGCGCAGCAACGAAGACCCAATGCAGCCAAAAAATAAAAATAATAAAATAAATAAATTTATAAAAAAAAAGAATTCAGAGAGAAATTAGAAAATAATTTGAACTGAATAATGTAAGAATGTATCAAAATTTGTGGGATGCAGTTAATGCAGTCCTTTGAGGGAAACTTGTAGCTTTATATGACTAGGAAAGAAGAAAGGTACAGGCATACCTCATTTTATTGTGCTTTACTTCACTGTGCTTTGCGGATATTGTATTCTTTACAAATTGAAGGTTTGTGACAACCCTGCATGGAGCAAGTCTACCCGTGCCATTTTTCCAGCATTTGCTCGCTTCATGTCTCTGTGTCCCATTTTGGTAATCCTTGCAATATTTCAGACTTTTTCATTATTATTATATGTGTTATGGTAATGTGTCATCAGTGATCTTTGATATTACTACTATGACTCACTGAAGGCTCAGATGATAGTTGGTATTTTTTAGCAATAAATTGTTTTAAAATTAAGGTATGTACATTGTTTTTTAGACATAATGCTATTGTGCACTTAATAGACTACAGTATAGTGTAAACATAATTTTATATGCACTGGGAAACCAAAAAATTCGTGTGACTCCCTTTATTATGATATTCGCTTTATTGCAGTTGTCTGGAACTGAACCCTCAATGTCTCTGAGGTCTGCCTGTATAAAAATCAACAACCCTGCTTCCTCCTTAAGAATCTAGATAAAAGGAACAAATTAAAACCAAAGAAAATAAAAGAAGGAAGTAGTGAATTTCTGGGCAGAAAGCAATAAAGGGCAAATAATAGAGAAAATCAGCAAAGCTAGAAGTTGGTTCTTTGAAAAGATTAATAATACTGATAAACCCCTGGCAAGACTAGTCACGGGAAGAGAGAAAAAACAGATTACCAATAGTAGGAAAGAAAGAAGGAGCATCACTACATATTCTACGGACATTAAAAAGATAATCAAGGGATATTATGAATAACTTGTGTCAATAAATATAACTTAGATGAAATGGACAAATTTCTTGAAAAGCACAACTTACCGAAAGTGACACCAGAAGAAATAGAAGATCTAAATAGCCCTATATTTATTAAAGAAATTGAATTCATAATTAAAAAGCTTCCAGGCTTAGATGACTTCACTCTTGAATTTAATAAAATATTAAAGGAAGAAATAATACCAATTCTAGAACAACTCTTTCAGAAAATAGTGGAGGAGGGAATGCTTCCCAGGTGCTTTTTTGAGGCCATCATAACGCTGATACCTAAACCAGGCAAGGATGTGGCAAGAAAAGTACAGATCCCTATCTCTCATGAATCTTAGCACAAAAATCCTTAATATATTAGGGCATCAGATCCAGCAATATATAAACATGATGGGGTTTATTGCAGGAACACGAAGTTGGTTTTACATACAAAAATCAGCCACTAACATTTAAAAGATCAAGTAGGGAACGTGTTGAAAGTTCAATTTGGATCATCTTACAAATATGTGCAATTTTAGTTAATTTGAGAATTGATAGCTTTAGATGATAGCAGACTTCCCTGTGAAAGGTGTTGGCTGAAAATATTACATGCTTATTTTGAACTCAAGGCACTTTATTAGTCATTTTGGTATGTTTTTCTTACTATTCATTTACCTTTTTGGTTTAGTTTAATTTTACCATGAACGTTGATTACTTTCCTTTGGGATGGCTATTTCAATTCAATTTGGTATTTATTGTGTGTTTGGAACTGTGCGGGGGACACAAGGGTGACCACCCCACACTCTGTCTTCATGGAGCTCTTGGTCCAGCGCGGGGAGACGGACCTAGAAACTTAGACCTGAGTAGAATTGGGTACAGAGTCGCAGAGAGGTGGAGGAGGTGGTTAGGGTGTGGAGTTCGGGAAGGAGACCAAGTCTGCAGGGGAGATCCGGGAGTCCCCAGGTCCCGGCTGGTGATCTCCCCTCCCTGAGAGAGTGGTGAGGAGGTGGAGGGGGCCGATGGTGGTGCCCTGGGTGGTACCAGCTGTGAGGGGAGGCCTGGCCCCCTGGGCAGGTGTGCACACTTAGCACCTCCCCAGGCATGGTCTAGTCCCCAGCCCCAGGGATGGAGCTGGAGGAGGATATTCCAGGCTCTCGTCCTCCTGGAGCTGACATTTAGGTTGGGGTGACCGACCACCAGCATGTAAACGGACAGCTGATGGACACAGGAAACAGAAAGTGGGGTTGGAGGACAGGGGCCTGGATGGCGGGGGTCAGCGAAGGCCTCCCTGGTCAAGGCCTGATGGAAGCGAGGGAGCGATCACAGCAGAGGGGGCGGCGGGGAGGGAGGGGGGTGTGGGGGTGGTGCTGAGAGAGGGGGGAGATGGGAGAGGGCCTGGGCTTGGGATCCCCCCAGACCTGTTGCATCCTCCCCACCTTCACACACGACACCACCTCTCTCGCAGCTGCTCTGGACGGGGGACGAGCCGTCATCTTTCACTAGGGGCTGGGACTCCCCTGCCAGACCCGGGAGGCCTGGGCAGACAGGCGGCCGCCAGCCTCTCCTTCCTGCCTCTCTGCCCCTCGCATCCCGAGTCCGGCTGTCGCCAGGGTCGCTGGGCAGTTCCTTCATAGACGTCCCGAACGTGCCCACTCCCCGTCCCACCTGTGGCCCCCCCGGCGCCCCCCACCCCCGCCTGCCTGGGTGACGGCAGCAGCCTCCTCCCGCCCCCTCCCCATATTCCCGTCCCCATGTGGAGCTGGAGTGATTTCCTTTTTCCAGCGTTGACATATAATTGACAAATAAAATTGTAGGGTACTTGAAACGTACAGCGTGATGATTGGGTGTCCACGTAGGTTGTGGAAGGATTCCGCCAGCAACTTCACACACCCATCACCTCACACTGGACTGATTTTCATAGAATCTCGAATCAGGTGGTGTCACTTCTGCTCAGGCTCTTTCCCTGGCTTCTCCTCCAATTTGGAGTAGAAACCCGGCTTCAAATCACGCTCTGTGAGACCTGCGTGGGAGGCCCCTGCCCCTTCTCTGCACCCCTTACGCAGTCCTACGGGCGTTCTGTTTTAAAACACACCTGGGCTTTTGTTTTTATTTTGTTTTATTCTGGTGGGACCAGCAGAGCAGGAAACGATTGCCACTGAAAGATGGTTTCGTCCTCGTGGTTCCCTGGAAGAGGGGCCGCACCATGCCCTGCAGGGCCACACGGGGAAGCAGCTGGGTCGGTTAGGAGACAGTGGGATGAGGGGAGAGCCTGGGCAAGAGCCTGTATAGCGGTTTTCGTGGGAAGGGATGGGCGAGGCCGGGTCAGCAGATGCACACGCTTAGGACTGGCCAGTCTGAGTAAGTTCAGTGGCTGCCGGGGTGGAGGGGCCGCACCTGGTTGCCTGGTTCTGGCCCGGGATGATTAGGGTGGGAGGATATTGTCTCCTGGAGTGTGAGCCAGGTAGGGGGCGGGTGGGGCTATGGGCTGGAAGGCAGGTCATTTACTGTCACTAGGAATTAGCTGGCCCTGGGCGGGGCAGTCTCTCCCCATGAGGGAGGCCCCAGCGGTCAGAGCACTAAGAACACAGGAAGTGAGAAAAAGTAGTTAACGTCGTTACATATGGTCAGGGTGCTTTCTTGCTGGTCCCTGAGCACCCAGCTCTCTTGGCCCAGAGCCGCCTCCTTCCTGGCTCACTCTCCGCAGGTCCACTCCTGGTTCCCACCCCCTTAGTTCTCAGTTCACACGTCATCTTTCAGAGCCCCTTCCCTGGCCGTCCTATTCAAAGAGCCAACCCACTCATCTCCCCTCACCCACTTTCATTGTTCTTCATGTGAGCCCCAAGGATGGAGATTTTGTCTGTTTTGTTCCTTGTTGTGTCTCTGGTGCCTAGAACAGTGATACACAGAATAGATGCTTAAATAATGTTTACCAAATGATCACATGAGAGGAAAACAGAACTCCTGGTCCCGGGGCAGACAGTAAGAGCTGCACCAATGCCAGCTGCACCAGTCACAAAAGCACTAAAGGCCCAGGCAGAACCTCACTGTAGGTGGTGCCGCTCTGGGGAAAGGGCTGGTCTTTATAGTGTCTGGTGCCTTGTCTGTATTTGTGGCCATGTCTTCTCAGTTCTCAAAGATCCGCTTTTCTTTTGCTCATACCCCAGCGCCACCCCCAAATAATTCTGGCAAGTTGAGCTTTTAGTTTGTGGTTCTATCAGGATGTAAATGGTAAAACAAAACACAAAAAACCATGCAAAATAGCTTAAGCTTGAGGCAATTTGTTAACTCACATAAAGACAAACCCATAGTTAGCATAAGCTTCAGGTGTGGCTTGATCCAGAATCTCATGTGGTGTCACCTGGACTTGTTCTTTCTTGACTCCACATGGCATCATGTGTTTCTGTCTCTGCAGCTCTGGCCTCTTGTGTCTCGTTGCTTCTGGGTGAGTCTCCAGCCTGTGTCTGGGCCCAGGGACTCCAGCCTCTGGTTGGCCAGGGGAGGGCCGTGTACTTTGACTCATAACCTCACCAGGACCACGGGCCGTGGGAGAGAGGTAGTTCCCCGAAAGGAACTGAGACCTAAACTGGGGGATGGATGCCGAGTGGCCCAGTTCTCCGTGGATGGTCCGTCAGCACTTGTTGGGAGGTTCGTGACCTTGGGGACCCTTCAGGGCCGTCCCTCTGTCTCCTAGGGTGTGCTGGAGGTGCTGTCGGAGGTGGGCTGCCACCTGCGAGTGTCCCTCTTTGACGTGACCTACCGACACTTCTTCGGGAGGACGTGGAAGAGCTCGGCGAGGCCCGTGGAGCCGCTCTGCAGGCAGCCCCCCAGGATCGTCTTCAGTGAGGTGGGCGCGGCGGCAGGCGGGTGTGCGGGGTGGGCGTGCAGGGTACAGCGGGCCTGGGGGCGCCGCCAGCGCGTCCCAGACCCCAGGAACGCCCCTGAGCAGCAGGCCCAGCCCTCGCAAAGCTCGTCCTGGCGGCCGGCCCCTGTTTCCAGACAGAATCTTGGGTGGAAGCCACAGGCCCTGAGCGGTTCAGCTGGGAGTGGGAGGGACACACGAGGGGGTTTCGTCGCCTTCACGGAACCTTGCAGCTTTTGGAACAAAGTTAAAGTTAGGAAATCATCGATCTCATCTGGCTCCCCTACTTTTCCTCTCCCCTTCTCTTTCTTTCTTTTTAGTTTCTTCTTCTTTTTTTTTTATATATATATATTTTTTTAAAAAAAATTAATTAATTTACTTATATTTATTTTTGGCTGTGTTGGGTCCTCGTTTCTGTGCGAGGGCTTTCTCCAGTTGCGGCGAGCGGGGGCCACTCTTCATCGCGGTGCGCGGGCCTCTCACTATCGCGGCCTCTCTCGTTGCGGAGCACAGGCTCCAGACGCGCAGGCTCAGTAGTTGTGGCTCACGGGCCTAGTCGCTCCGCGGCATGTGGGATCTTCCCAGACCAGGGTTCGAACGCGTGTCCCCTGCATTGGCAGGCAGATTCTCAACCGCTGTGCCACCAGGGAAGCCCTCTTTTTTTTTTTTTTAAATGAGCAACTTGAGACCTAGGAGTAAAGTGACTTACCCAAGTGAAAGGTAGCAGAGCCCGGAGCCCCTGCCTCTGCCTGCAGATGGGGTGGCTGCGTTGGCATCAGTTGGTGACATGATTTTGCCCACGTAGCTGTGTCTGGCCGCCCCGCAGATAGCGTTTTCCATCTTCGTTCAGCGGCACCAAATTCGCAAGCATCCCTCCATCGCCTGCTGTCTGCTGGCCATTGTGCGGGGCGCCGGGGCGACGATGCTGGGTGGACGGGCCTGGCGTGGCTCTCACCCTGGACAACTTGCCGGCTGCTGGGACGACACACCCAGGCAGGCGACGGAGCGGGTGCAGGTGTGGTAGGTTCCCGGGGGAGACCGACAGCTGCTGCCCCGAAGAAGAAGGGAGGTGTGCTGCAGGCAGTGGTGAAGGGGGACCTCTGCGAGCTGGGCCCCAGGATGAGGAGGGAACCAGCCCCGGGGTGAGCAGGGCGGCAGGTGCCGCAAGCAGGGCAGGCCCCGCACGTGCCCAGGGGTGGGGGAGGGAGGCGTGGGGAGGCGGCCGAGGGTGGGCTTGGCGGGCTGGCTGGGCAGGGCCTTCCTAGGGACACTGGGCTCTTCCTCAAGAGCGGGAGGCGTCCCAGAGGTCTTCTTCCCGGCTGCTGCTTCAAGCTGAACGTGCAGGCAGCGGGTCCTGCGGGGGACGTTCACGGGTATCGGGAGGGTCGGTGCTGTGTTGGCTTTATCCTTCCCGTGTGTACAGAGTCAGGGAAGCCCAGTAAGTGACAGTACAGTGAATAATGGAGGTGGTGGCGGTGACCATGGCCATCCTGGGGGAGGTCACCGTGCGTAACCAGACCAAGCGAGCCGCCCTTTTCTGCAGGGGGCGGTCCTGGGCCAGTCGTGAGGCCGCTGGGTCGCGACTCTGCACTTGGCGGTCACCCAGAGTCGGGATGCCATGTCTCGGCGTGGATTGATCCTGACTGGTCCCCTTACTGAACGTGCTGGAGAGGGTGACGCCCCCCCCCCCCCCCCCCCCGGAGGTCAGGAAAATTAGATAAGGCCGTGGGTACGTGTGTCCTGCGGCCCAGGACCGCGGCTGGTGTCCAGGCTGCCAGACGGCCTGTGAGGTGCCCCTTAGAGTCCAGCTGGAGAGAAAGGCCACGTGTTGTAAACCGGGGAGTGACGGTGGGCAGCTGCTTAGGGTGCTGTCCCAGCTCAGGCGGTGAGTCGCCTTCACGCCTCTGACTTGGGGCGGTCAAGGCCTGGCAGGAGCGCGGTGGCCCCAATGTTGCTGGGAGCCTTCCAGGGCCGGGCTGTTTGGATTCTCTTTCTCGGGCGGACAGTCAGGCCCCGGGAAGCCCGGTGTGGTGACAGTTACTACGGTGACACAGGGTCCTTTCCGGGGGAGTCTCCATGGGAGAGGCTGGCTCCCAGCACCTTGGTGTGGTTTCGTCCCCGCCATCCGCCTCCGGAGGTCGGTAGATCATCTCTCCGCCTTGAAGAGCAATCTGGCAGGTCAGAGGCCGTGAGCGACACCCGCTTGACCGCAGGGATTGTTCTCGGGCCTTGTTTTGACCCCGGGCGTCGGAGGGGCCCTGCAGGCTCCGTTTGGAAGCGCTGCCGGGTCGAGGGGATGGTTATGCTCTGAAATCAGCATGGCAGCACTTTGCCGCCACTGGGGTCCCGAGAAGAGCCCTCCCTCCGTGGCTTTCCCCTTGCTTTCCCCTTGGCAGTGGCTGTCACAACCTTGACAGGCCATGCGCGGGGGGCCTGCCCTGTCCCCCAACCAGCTCGGTGACTGTGAGCCCTGCAGAGTGGAGGTCGCATTGCAAGGAAGCCTTCAGAGCTGCCGCTCCCCCTCCTGGACTCGTGCAGGGTTTAGCGTCCGTGCCCGAGAGGGCTCCTCGTGTGTCCCCGTGTCCTGGGAGCTGTGGGTCTCCGGCCTTTTCGGCTCACAGCTGAGGTCTGATCTGAGCTGTGGGAGCCGAGTGCCGCCGCATCATTTGTGTTCTGCTGAGTGGTGCGCGGGGACGGGGCCGTGTGTTAGGGAGGACCACAGCCCTCACAGTTTCTGGAAGAGTCTGCACCCTTCAGCCTTAGTTACTGAAGTGGAGCTCGCAGCAAGGCTGGTGTGGGCGAACAGAGCATTTTTGGCTGGGAGCTGGTGTCAGAGCCACGGAATTGCTCAGGGAAGAGCGGCGCTGCAGCTGCTATGCCCAAGGCGAGCAGCAGAGGCCAGTGGTGCCCCAGGAACACCCATCCCGATGAGCCCCTCGGCGGCATCCTCCTTGCCCCGCGCTTTCCTCTCATCCTTGACCTTCAGAGTTTAGTTAACTAAAGAGAATCCCCCTTCGCTGTGTGTGTGTGTGCGTGTGCGTGTGTGTGTACCTGTGTGCATACGTGTACGTACGTGTTTACATGAAATGTGGAGCATTCCCAAGGTGGCCTAGATAAGCAGGAGGGACCGGTTTTGTGGTCTCATCATCTGAGCAAAGCTCTGCGTCCGTACCTGTGGGAATAGAGAGAGACACAAGTTGCCCTTTTTAGAGATGATTCTGAAATTTGGTGATGATCTTCTTCTGATTTTACTAATTGCCTGGGTTTTTCTGGTTCTACCGATCAGCTGTGGTTTGGGGGTGATATGACGGGAGGTCGCCAGCTGCCAGTAGCAGGGGACCATCTTTGGAATTGGCGTGGCTGTCCGGCCTACACGTGGATTCCTGAATCAACCGTGTGGGCTCTGGGTTTTGACTGAGTTGTCACTGTAATATGCAGCCCTGAAAGAAGATATTATTTCATTACTTTGCAAACAATGCCCTGAGGAAAGACTTGGGAAAAAAGAAGTCCTTCCTTGAGCCCGAGCTGGGTGTTTCTTTCTGTGAGTGATGAATTCCTCATGCTGCGCTCAGATCCCCTCTTGTCCCAGCCTTTTGGCTCTGCCTGGCGGAGCCCAGGGGACCAGCTCCGGGCCAATCAGCCCTGACTCAGAATTGTGTGCTCTCCTTTGAGACTGCCCTCGGTGGAGAGGAATCGCCCTTCACTTGCGCTGAGACGGTTGATCATTCATTCAACCTCTCGAAAGATATCTTTAAGAAATAATCTGGGAGGCCAAAGTACCGTGCAGTTCCTATACTTTCTTTCTGAGATGGACATAATTCTCCCTTAGATTCTTTCCTTAACTAACCATGCTCAGCCTTTCAGTGACGGGCTCATTTCTCCTCCTTTATTGATTGTATGCGAGTGACTGGCGGGAATCCTAGTGGTTCTTCTCAGGCAGCCGGAACCCAGACCAGGAGATGGTTCCTCCTGAGCCCGTCTCGGCCCGAGGTGTTGCCGAAGTCACAGGTCCGATCCCTGGCTTCCGACAGACACAGGTAATGGGGCTGCTTCCTCTTCCCATCGCCAACCGAGAGCAACCAGCTCCTGAACGTTCTTGTTCGTCAGAGTAATGAGAGTGAGGTGACTCCCCTTTAAAAGTGGAGGCTGTCCATAAAAAAGAATGAAATCGCGCCATTTGCAGCAACGTGGATGGACCTGGAGATGATCATACTAAGCGAAGTAAGTCAGACAGAGAAAGACACGTACCATAGGATATCACTTATATGTGGAATCTAAAATATGACACAAGTGAACTTATCTACGACACAGAAACAGACTCACAGGCACAGACAACAGACTTGTGGTTGCCAAGGGGGAGAGGTAGGGGAGGGAAGGGTTGGGAGTTTGTGGTTGGTAGGTGCAAACTATTGTATATAGAATGGATAAACAACAAGGTCCTAATGTGTAGCACAGGGAACCATATTCAATACCCTGTGATAAACCATAATGGAAAAGAATATAAAAAAAGAATGTGTATGTATGTATAACTGAATCACTTTGCTGTACAGCAGAAATGAACACAACATTGTAAATCAACTATACTTCAATAAAATTAAAAAAAAAAGTGGAGGCTGTCAAGGAACGTCAGCGTGTCCAAACGAAACTCTGGGAGGCTCTGCCGTGCCTTGATTAATCTCCGGGTTCTTGAACGTGCCTTACCCTCTCCTTACACCTCTCGCGTGTTCCAAGAGCTGCTCCTGATGTAAACAATCTGCAAAGCAGGAATCCAGTATCACTCCCGGGCACCGTCTCTACGGAGAGAGCCTGCCTCAGCCGTGTCACCCGAGGAGGGCTTCTCTCCTCTCCAGCTCAACAGAAACCAGTCCCGGGGACACCAAGCCAAGAATGGACGGTGGTAGGAAGGGGACAGAAATGAGTGAATGAATAGAAGGGCAAAGGATGTCTCTCCATGATGTTTCCAGCACTGGGGTTTAGTTGTACTGTATGGTGATTTAACTGTCCACCACGTGGGGACAATAGAAAGCTTTGAATTTGTCAGCTTATGCTGTTGTGTGTTCATCACAGTCTCCTGGGGGTATTTTTGCTTCGGGTTGTAACTGGGTTTGCTGTTTCTGAATAAGCCAAGCCATCGTTCTCCAGGCGGGAGCAGGACAGGCTTTGGCCTCGGGGGTGGGATCTGATGTAAGGTGGGTAAGGGCTGAGTCCTGCTCCGTCACTTACTCCTGGGGGGTCTTAGGCCAGGTGTTTAAACTCTTTGACTCTGATTTCATCGTCCGTGCGTGAGGGACAGCAGCGCCCATCTCCTAAGCGTCTGGAGTGTAAACAGTAGGTTTTTTGCTGACAGGCGCCCAGGGAGCAGTAGGTGTTCACTCAGCAAACACTGGCTGGGGGTCCGCTATGTGCCAGGCTCTGCTACATTAGGAGCTGGACTTGCCCGGATGGGTGAGATGGTGTGCGGTCATTTCAGCCGCGGTGGGGTTTGTGTTGTCACCGTAGATCGGGGCTAGTCAACCCTGGCTCCGCAGACACTTTGAGCCAGATAATTCTCTTGGTGGGGGGCTGTCTCCAGGGCTGTGTCCCTTCCTGTGGATAATGGTGGGCCCCACCCCGGATGAGCGGAAGCCTCTGACTTTGGAATTAGAGATTTTGCATCTCCCGAGATGCTTGGCAACTTTGCTTGGCGAGTTTACTGTGCTTGGAGCACTCAGTCTTGTGTTGGCTTGTGTGCAGGAAACTGCTCTGAGCCTCAGATGGAAGGTTGAGCTGGCAGATGTTGGCTGCAGGAAGGATTTGTGATATATTTACCTTCCTGAAGACATCGTATTGAAGGTGTATTAAAAAAAAAAGGTTTGGAAGGCACCAGTTTAATTTCTGATCCTCTCTCCTGTGGCCCTGACCTCAGCCTGGGACCGAAGAGCACGTGTCTAATTAGGGCACATCAAGCGGAGGTGTGGCCGGGAACTCGAGGCTGCAACCTCTCCATGGAGGCACATCATCTGAGGCCCAATCGTGTGGGTGAAAATGGAATCTGGGCCCCGAGGCAGAGTGGTGTCCGTGTGTCTGAAGATGAAGGCATTGAGACAGGAGCATTTCTGTCATTTATTAATCTGTTTCTCCTGTCAGGGAGGCAGCTTGTCAAGGGTGAGTGAGTGAGATGCGACGCGAGGGAGAGCCAGAGCCCCACCCTGCCATCTCTCGCGGCTTCTCTCGCAGGTAATTGGATGGGCTTGACTCCAGCTTTTAATCGTGCAGTGGCAGCCGACGCATCTGCGAGCATCCTGCACGGCCTTCTTGAGGCGTCCTGACACTGGAGGGCTTGTTTGCAGTGCTGCTTGACCGCGGTTGAGATGTCTGGCCAACCCCACGGGGCTGGGGGTGGGGGAGTGCCTGGGTTCCAGGTGACTTGGCCCTCCTGGGGACCCCCCCAAACACACACACACACACACACACACACACACACACACACACACACACACACACACACACACACACACACGCACGGGTTGAAGCTGCAGAGTTGTGTGGTTCATCCCAGGAGACTTTTGCTTCCGCCGACCCTCCGAGCTGGTTGGCCCTGGGCAGGGTGTGCATTTTCTACCTGCCTAATCTAGCCTTTACCTTTGAACTCTGAACTTCTTGAGGGCTGGATTGCGTTTTCCAGGTTCCTTAGAAATTCTTTAGCACGCGCTGTGCCCACACTAGAGGGGCAATAAATGATGTTTGGAAAAGCATCCGTCCTTAACCAGCAGTAATGATGGGATGAGACCCTCAGACCTCGTGTCGCCTTGTGATTCACGGAGCTTCCAAGGCCGACCCTCCTGGTGAAAGTGGAGTCTCTGGAGACAGACCAGGGGGCTCCGTGGTCGGTTTGGTCTCAGAATAATCGTTTTCAGTGGTAAAGGAAAGGGAGAGGCAACAGCCATGAATCCACACGTGGGACGTCCCAAAAGCAGCTGGTCCACCGCCTCCAGGCAAAGGATCTCAAGGTGACCTCTAAGCTGGAGGCTTATTGCTGCTTTGCATCAGAGCTGATAATGTTTGTTTCACTGCCAAGAGGAAAAGTGGGTAGTGTTCATAAAACTGATATGCACAGGTGTACATATGAGAGGTGAGATAATGACAAACTTGACTTTACAGCAGGCCTTTTTAAAACAGTTCTTGAGTCTTGGAAACGGAAACATAATTCTCTCTTGGTCCAACCACCTGTCAGCTGTAAGTGGTCACTATTTCATCATTTTGCAATAAAAGATAATAGAATAACGATTTATATCTCGTGGCTGATGTTTTAATGTGTCTCTCTGTTATCCTGGGCTGACAGTCTGTGATTACAGTAAACGTTTTCTCGGTGACACCATGGTAATGACTCGTTAATGGGGGATTGTTCCAAGTTTAAGTCACGTTGCCACGGCCCAGCCAGGCCCCGCCCTGCCTTGGGGGGTGGGTGGCCTTTGTGTTCTGCTGGTGACTCTACACCTGGGCTTTGCCCCAACAAGGACTCTGGGTTCCGGAGACCACTTGGGTCCAGAGCCTCAGGTCAGCGCGGACCTGGGCTCCTGGGATGCTTGTTGCCCATAGATTCGCAAACCCAGTTAGTGCCTCCATTTCTGTCTTCTGTGTCTACGACGTTTGTTAGCTGAGAGCAACTGCTTTGGATTTCAGGAGATCAGAAAACAGCAGCAGAGGGAAGGTGCTTCCATTCCCACTTGGGAGGGTGCATCTCAGTGATGGGAGCTGGATTTGACCCGCCCGTGTCCCCCCTCCCCCTGGTGAGAGTGAGGGCTGCCATCTGTACCTTAGAGGATGGAGAGGCTGCAAGTGGGAAACCTTTTAGGAGCAATTTGAGTATCATCTACTTGGCTTGGGTCCACAACTCCTATAACAAAGAATCCCACCGTGGGACTTCCCTGGGAGCCCAGCGGTTAAGAATCTGCCTGCCAGTGCAGGGGACACGGGTTCGACCCCTGGTCCGGGAAGATCCCACATGCCGCGGAGCAACTAAGCCCGTGCGCCACAACTACTGAGCCTGCGCTCTAGAGCCTGCGAGCCACAACTACTGAGCCCGCATGCCACAACTACTGAAGCCCTCGCGCCTAGAGCCTGTGCTCCGTGACAAGAGAAGCCACCGCAGTGAGAAGCCCGCGCACCGCAATGAAGAGTAGCCCCCGCTCACCGCAACTAGAGGAAAGCCCACGCGCAGCAACGAAGACCCAACGCAGCAAAAAAAAAAAAAAAAATCCCACAGCAATAGTCATCATAAAAAGATGTTAGTTGGGCTCCGAACTTAGGATCCTGCTTAGTTTAAACAAAATTCATTCAGGTGCAGCCTCACGGTATTTGCACACGGAACAGGGATTAGAGTCAATATCGGCAAGTTGCGACTGACGTTTGACAGCGGTGTTGCATGAAATGGCTCAGCGGGTGCGTGGGTGCGGTGGGCTACTTAACGTCTTTGGGCTCGTGGTCCTCCCTGGTGATGGGCGTGGGGCGTGTGGCTGCCCAGCCCCTTTCTTCTCCAGAGGCTCTGGGTCTGTTGGCGTTTTTTTGTGGATGGAAAGGTCCCAGAGGAGAAGCAAGTAGTTTGATGTCCCAGATGCTGGGCACCCTGGAAGGAGGAGCTGTGAGGGGCTCGCTCACTGGGCCCCTTCTCTTCTCTGGCGCCTGGAAGGGACGTTGCTCCCCACGTGGCCTGTTTGTGGCGTTGACGTGACGACGGTAGACGGGTGAGGAGGGGGCGCGCCCGCGTGCCTCCGTGTTTCTTCTCTGCAGGTCGTGAACGTTCAGTCCGTCCCTGGCTTCTCTCTTGCAGCCCTTCTATTTCCACACGTCCTTGAACCACCCGAACGTCGTGGCCGTGGTGGAAGTGGTCACTGAAGGCAGGAGACGGGACGGGACCCTTCAGGCTTTGTCCTGTGGGTTTGGAATCCTTCGGATCTTCAGCAACAGCCCGGAATCTCCTTCCTCTGCCCCCCAGGACAAACGGTATCGGCCTCATTTTCCCCGTCGCTGGGGTTTCCAGCGTCTTTCTGTGGTGATTTACCGGCTCATTATTTGTCCGACTAGGAAGCTTTGGATTTGTCAGCTTATGCTGTTGTGTGTTCATCACAGTCTCCTGGCGGGGGGGTATTTCTGCTTCGGGTTGTAACTGGGTTTGCTGTTTCTGAATAAGCCAAGCCGTCGTTCTGCAGGCGGGAGCAGGACGGGCTTTGGCCTCGGGGGTGGGATCTGATGTAAGGTGGGTAAGGGCTGAGTCCTGCTCCGTCACTTACTCCTGGGGGGTCTTAGGCCAGTTGTTTAAACTCTTTGAATTCATCTTCAATGCAGCGCCCATCTCCTAAGGGTCCAGAGTGTAAACAGTAGGTTCTTCCCAGACAGGCGCCCAGGGAGCAGTAGGTGTTCACTCAGCAAACACTGGCTGGGGGTCCGCTATGTGCCAGGCTCTGCTACATTAGGAGCTGGACGTGCCCGGATGGATGAGATGGTGTGCGGTCATTTCAGCTGCGGCGGGGTTTGCGTTGTCACTGTAGATCGGGGCTTGCCAGCCCTGGCTCCGCGGACACTTTGGGCTGCCCCGTGCGGTGTACAAGGTCTCGTAGCACCCCTGGCCTCTGCCCACTAGATGCCAGGCAGCCCCCTCCCCCCCCCCAGCTGTGACAGCCAAAAATATCTCCAGACTTTACCAGACATCCCGATGGGGGCAAAATCATCCTGAGTTGAGAACCACCACTCCAGACACACAATCGTGGAAACCCCTCAAACGTTGTTTTCCCGGGACATTTCCAAGCATGACCAACTCCCCAGGCATTGTTTTCTAGCGCTGAGGTTCTCAGGCTGCACTCGGGCCGTGCTGTGTGTGTGCTGGACATGCTTGGCCACGACTGCCGAGGGCTCGCGGATCTGATGCTGTCCTCAGGGGTCTGTTTCCCACAGAGGGTCGAGAAAGCTCCTGGAGGTGTGGTGCTGGGGTCCCCAAGGCCTTCCTTTCGAGAAGCACAGCTGACATCCCATGAGTAAACGCAAGATGCTGACCTGCGTCTCACGGGTCTTGTTTTGCAGGTTGAGACTGTATCACGGCAGCCCCCGAGCCCTCCTGCACCCGCTTCTCCAGGACCCCATAGAACGTAAGAGACGAGGCCTGGCCAGGCCTGCTCCTGCCGTCCTCAGCAGCACCTGTTCGTCATACGACTTCCCTGAGTGTTAGAAGCTCATCAGCTTAGCGGAGTTGTTAATAGATTTGGGGAACATGTAACATTGGGCTTGGAGTTCTGACATAATTTGCAGATCTGAGACACACGAGCCTATAAGGATGGTGTAGCTGTGTGAAGACGACCCCAGGGGGGCCACCTGGTGGGAGGGCTGTTGGCCCCCTTGCCCCTGGGGTGGCAGCTTCGCCCCCACGTGAAGCAGTTGCTGTCCATCGCTGCCCACCGGCTGTCCCAGGCAGCCTTTGACCGCGAAGTCCACAGGTCATCTCCAACACGGCAAGGTGTCCCAGCGGTGCCTAACACGAGAGTGACATCCTGCAGGAGCACCTGCCATACGTGGGCCCCGCGCCGAGCGGCCGGCCTTAGGGCAGAGTGGGCTTCCCGCCCTGCCTCTGTGGCTTCTCCTCCCGAGCAGTCAGGGTACCCGTGGGAGGGACCTGTGGCCCCCTGGCTGCCGGCCGCGCGGTGAAGCGGGGGGATGGGCTAACAGGCTGTTTCAGGGGCCCGTGTGGGCTCTGTGCTGGCCCTCGGGGAGTGTGGACGGGGGCCGAGCCGTGGAGGTGGGTCTGTTTGGGGTGGGGGGATGACTTTCTGTCTCTTTGCAATGTTGCCCAGATTCCACGATGGGCACCCAGCCTGTGTGAAAAACCCAAGCCTACCCGGACCCATCCACTCCCTCTGAATTAGGTGAAAATCTCACGATAGAGGAACAGTCGGTCAGAAACTTGGTTTTGTTGATGAAGACTGGCTTTTAGGTTATTTCCCAATTGAATTTAATCACTAACCTGCCAGCGTTTTCTCTCCTGAAGTATCCTTAGACTCAGCACCTTTCGAACAGCAGACACAGCCCCCAGGCTTGTTCCAGGCCCGGATCTGGGTGCTGGTGGAGGGTGTGAGAGCTGCGGCCGTGTGAGGGGGGCCTGGGGAGGGACCTCCTCAGGCCGTCAGCTCATCTTCTCAGGGGCATTTCTAAAAGTGTGGGGCTGTTTTTCTTGGATGGGTAATGCAGTCACATGATCCAGAATTCAAAGTACTGAATAGTATGAAAAGGTTCAGGTGAGGTCTCCTTCCGCCTCTGCTCGGCCCTTCACCTGCACCACAGGTGACCTTCCTCTCTGGGATCTTGTGGGTCCTTCTAGGTCCTCTGATGACACACAAGCAAACGTGCATTTCCCTGTTCTGTTTTTTGCCCCCGTTTACTTGTCCCAGACCTTTCTTTTTTCCCTTAATGATTTATCTTGGAGAATGTTTCATATCAGTACCTAGAAAGCGTGCTCATTCTTTTTACAGCTGTGTGGTATTTCATTGAATTGCTGTTTGTGATTGAACCAACACACCACAAATGGACCCTTGGGGCAGTTCTGTAAGAACAGAGGGTTGAAGGCTTTGCTGCAGTGGACATCTGCCCTTTGGCAAGCGTGCACGTGAATCTGTAGGGTAAACTCCCAGAAGTGGGATTGCTGGTCTGAGGGCCTGTGCACTCACAGTTTCGTATTATTTCCCCTGTTTGCCCTCCATAGAGGTTGTACCAGCGTGCTCACCAGCCAGCCATGTAGCAGAGTGCCTTTCAGGGTACTTAACATTTTAAAGTAAGCAGATCCTATGTTTGGAGTGGTTAGATATTAAAAATCTGGTTTTTGATAATATAGTTTTGTTTTTCTAACGAATGTAGTAGGTCATATTTAGTTCTTTTCTTATGAAATCACAAAGTACGCCTCAGGAGGTGGTGAGTCCCCTATCAGTGGAGGAAATCAAGCCCAAGCAAGATGGACCATTTGATGGGAATGTGTTGAGGGCCTGTCTGTGGTCCCTCCCAACCCAGTTTCTATTGACGCCCTTCCCTCCACTTTCCCGAGTGCTCTGTATCTGAGCTCTTCCCAGTGGTTCCTTTCTCCAGGACGCTTTCCCTCTTCCCACTTCCCCTAGCATGTTATCCGAACCTTCCTTGGGGTTCGAATCCTGTTCTCCTGTGTGTTATGGATGTTGGCATGCTTGTGTCTTAGTCACCCCAGAAGAATGGTCCCTCCTTGAGGACAGGACTCTGTCTTGGAGGCCACTGGCCACCCAGGGCCGAGTCCTGCTGCTTTGTGGGTCTTGACGGATGCAAGGCTGAGACTGAAAGGGATGCAGGCCTCTGGTCAGAGGGCCTTCTAGGCTCCCTCTGATTATGGGAGCGAGCGATGCCTGACTTCACTGCTCTGGGGGAAGAGGTGAGCGGAGAGATTTTGTTATGTCGGATCAAAAACAGGTATCTCCTTCGTTGCAGTTTTACCAGTGAGAGTTATTTAAGGATTGATTCTTTTTTGCTCTTTGGCTGAGCAAACAGAGCAATTCCCTTGTCTCCCTAGAAAAATACTTTTCCTGTTTGTTGAGTTCTTTTCCAAGATGCTCAGTTTATTGGTCGGTTTGACCGAAGGTGCCTTGGTTTGGGCTTCACAGGAGGTGTTTTCTCCCTCAGAAAACAAGCACATGACCCTCATTGAGAACTGCAGCCTGCAGTACACGCTGAAGCCACACCCGCTCCTGGAGCCCGTGTTCCACCTTCTTCCCGAGAACCTTCTGGTGTCTGGTCTGCAGCAGATACCTGGTCTCCTTCCAGCTCATGGAGAATCGGGTAAGGGCTCCTCTGTTTCTGTCCACTTGGTGAGTCTCTGTTAGTTCATGGTCAGACCTTGCAGGAATTGGGGTGAGTGCTGGCTGGGCCCCCCAGCAAACAGCCTGGTGGTGGGGGGAGGGGGAGGAGGAAGGGGAGGAGGGGGAGGGCAGCAGTGTCGTCTCGTTCACAGTCCCTTCCTGAACACGCCTCACATCCCTCAGGTCATCTCTGCCTTCTCTCCTCGAGAAATGCTTTCATAAGACAAATAGCCCATGTCTGTATGACTGTGGCCAGAAAAACCACTGTTGCTAGATCCCACCCTTACTGGGCCACCGTATCAGTGGCTTAATTATTATCATTTTTTAATTGCGGTAAAATAGACATAACATAAAATTTACCATTTTAACCATTTTCAAGTGTGCAGTTCAGGGCCATTAGGTACATTCACACTGTTGTGTAACCATCCTCCCCGTCCACCTGCAGAGCCTTTTCATCGTCCCAGACTGAGACTCTGTCCCGCTAGACACTTGACTCCGCATCCCCTCCCCAGCCCTGCCCGCCCCCATTCTGCGCTCTGTCTCTATGAGTTGACTCCTCTAGGGACCTCCTAGGAGTGGAATCCTACAGCATTGGTCCTTTTGCGACTGGCTTATTTTGCTGGGCATAGTGTCCTCAGGGTTCATCCCTGTTGTTCTGTGTGTCGGAATTTCCTTGCTTTCTAAGGCTGAATGGTGCCCCGCTGTATGCATGGACCACGTTTTGTTTATCCATTTACCTGTGCATGGACACTTGGGCTGTTCTACCTTTCCACTTGTGAGTGAAACGGCTCGATTCCTTTGGAACTGAATTTCACGGGACAGGCTCAGGGCTGTGTCTGGGTGTGTTTCAGAAGTTGATTCTCCTGGTGGGTGTGGGTCAGCCCTTCACAGCTGCGAGTCGCTGTGAGGGCTGCTCTCCTCTCGGGTCCTGCTGACGGGCCTCCCCTCCTCGGTCTCATGTTCCTTCTGGGTACCCTTGGGGGCTTTTTGCCTGGCCGTCTGGGAGAATCCAGGAGGAGGGACCGCCCCAGCCTCCCCGCCTGGGGCTGCAGGGACCTCTGGTCTCCGTGGGCTGGCTGCAGCTCCCTTCCAGGAGGGGCAGGATGTGGCTGTGGGTGTGAGTGGCTGGGGAGCAGAGCTGGGAGGTGCTGAGTGTTTGGCTCGGACCAGAAACACTCAGGACCCAAAGAGACGGCTCAGCTCCGGGAGGGGGAGTGTTCGTCTCGGTGACGATGTCCCTGCCTGGGGCCTAGGTGCTGGGGTCCAGGCTGGGGTGCCGGCCTTGTTATCTGAGTTCATGAACTCCTGGGACGGGCGCACGGTGGTCGTCACCGTCACGAGGGCACTGTTTCTCCAGCGTCTCAGAGAAGAGACGATGGTACCTGAGAAATGACCAGTTAACAATGAACAGGAGCACGTCCTGGGCGGGGGGGTGGAGGGGGTCCCAGGTTTGGATCTGCCGTGGGTCACCGAGCTCTAACGCTCCTGAAGCCCCCCGCAGGCAGCTGTGTTGCCCTCTGCGATGCGCCTGTGTTCACCCAGGAAGGAGGGAGGAGAAGCTAGGGTTACAGGCAGGCAGAGGGAGAACCTCCTGGTCGTGCTGTTGGGATTGAGAGGGCGGAACCTGCCTCCGGCTCTGAGCCCCCTCCCACTGGTCAGGGGGGCGCTGTCAGCACCGCTGTGACTACGCGGGTATTAGGCACCTACGTGCGCGCCTGCGGGGAGCTCAGCTTCTGTGTCTCTCTGACCTGGGATTCTGGGCATTTAAACAGAATGTTCTTGGGGCCTGAGGTGTATCCATCACCAGTGGGTGTCAGTAGAACTGCAGATAAAACATGAAAATACGGAAGCGGAGCTCGGACCTGCTTCTGTGTCCTTCCTGGAAGGCGAAGGAGAAGCTCAGATGCCCAGACAGGCCCCGCGTTTGTTCCCAGCATCTCAGGTCGGACTGCGGGAGTCAAGGGCCGCGTTACAGAGAGGAGTTCTGGATCCCGGGAGCATGAGTTCAGCTCCTGACCCTGAAGTTCGTGTTTTCGGAAGAGCTGGGCCCCGCTGGCCTCCGGTTTGCCTCCCTGGAATGGAGCGGCTGGCACTGGGCATTTTTAATAGATGCAGGTGGTGCCTGTAAAATGGCAAAGATGAAGGACAGTTTACGTTGTTGTTGTTTAAAAACAAACGGCCGGAGTCGGTCTGGCGGGCGGGCGGGCGGGAGCTGCCGTCACCCGTGCAGGAGCTCCTCGGGGGAGGGGCCGAGGGCAGCCTCCCCTCCGTGCCGAGACCTTCAGGGAGCAGAGACCCTGTTGCTCAGCCCTTTCTGACAGCGGTTATGGACTCCGTTGTCAGTTCTGCCCCGGATCTTACGGGCTTTTGTGACTCACTCTTTGAGAAAGGGTTTCTTTGCTGGATACCGTTTTATGGCCCTGAAAGGGCCCAGGCAGGGACTGGTGCTGGCCTCCGTGGTGGGAATCGGGAATCGCGTGTCTAATTTGCAGAGGGTTTGGTTTTATTTGGATGCCGTGTTGGGACTGGGATACTTGTTCCTTTGTAAAATGCCACAATACAGGAGGAGTGAGTTGTTTGCCGCTGAAATGTGGACTGAGGTCACTGCAGGTTCACACGCGGTTTTAGTTAAGTGGGGCAGCCTCGCAGCAGCTGCGGGAGGTCTGGCTGGCAGGGGTGGTGAGGGGCGCCCCGGGCACCGTGCTGGGCCGTCAGTGCAGGGGGCTCACCGCTGTCAATCAATCATCCCTTGTCCCCTGCTTGGCCTGGCTCACTGCCGCTGCTCCCCGGGATCCCATCCTCCCTCCTTCCTGTATGTCGAGCATCGGCGTGCCAGCTCTGTGCCGTGCGGGGCAGTCCCGGGGCCAGCCCGCCCTGCCGGACCCGCCAGCTCGCTGACTCCAGCCCCGGCTTCGTCATCTGTTAAACCCGAGCTCGGCAGCGCTGTCCGCAGAACTGACTTGCCCGTCTGCCCCGTGGCGGCCTCCTCTAGCTTGGTGTGTCCCCGGGCCGGCCCTCTACTTACCTACCTGAGGTGGTTCCCCAGCCCCGACCTGCCGGTGCTGCATCTCAACAAACAACATCGAGGTCCCGGGTGGGGCCCCGCACCCCAAGCCTGAGCACCTCGTGTAGCGGTGGGGTTCTGCCCCCGGGCTTCCCAGGCTGTGCTGACGGCCTGCCCTCCCCAGGTCTGGGAGCGTGGCTTCTAGATTCCCGGATAGTGACTGCGGTCCCCTGCGGAGAGGGAGTGAGGGGCACAGGGCTTCCCGCTGCCGCTGTGAGCCGGGGGCTGGTGCTCCTGCAGCTTAGACTCTGGTCCTTGGCGCCCTCTTAGGCCGAGGACAGCTTAAAATGACAGAATCAATCTTGATTCCGTGAATTCGGTAAGACTAAAAGTCTTCCCTTCCAATCTCACTGCCAGAGAAAACCACTGCTAATAGCTGGGGGTATGCCTTTCATATACTAGTTTAGTCATTGATTCATTCACTTACTTGTTGATGACTCCACACGTATTTGTAGAGTAGATCCTCTGCGTGGCAGGCCCCGTGCTGGGGCCGAGGGGGCAGCCCTGTATTCCCAGTGGAGCAGCAGGGCATCTTTCCCGGGTGCAGGTACGCGAGGGCCAACCTCACGGTCTAGCCACGGTCCTCACGGGCAGTAGGAGGTGTTTCAGAGTATGTGTGGACCGGCGCAAGCTCATTTCCACTCCTGCCTAAATCGTACCTGAATTTCGCTTGCACTCTGTTGCCTCTGTTGCCGTGTTCTCTCTGTCTTGTGAGGTGCATTCTGGCGAATGAAATACCCTCGGCAGGAGAGCCATGTCCCCGGGAGGCTGGGGTCCGCGGGTGGGGGGACGTCGGTAGGGCCTAGCGGGGAGCTCCTTGGGCATCTCGGGTGTTTCCAAGCGCTTCCCTGAAGGGTGCCGCTAGGGAGGGGTTCTAGCGGTCCCCATTTTCTCTGCAGTGCGTCCAGGGGTCTCAGAAGAAGATGGATCGCCGTGCAGGAGGGGTTGTCTTCCCACGGGAGCAGTGCTGTTGCTGGGAGTTGCAGCCCCGTCCGGAGACCTGGCAACAGATCGGTGAAAGCTTGACCCAGTTACAGAGCACGAGGGTCAGCAGTCGCCACCTCCCGGAGGTCAGCTCTGCTGAGGCCCCTTGCGTCTGTCCTGGCTGCTGACGCTGGTCGGTTGAATGACTGCATGACAACGTCAGATGGCAAAGCTGCGCTTTGTGGGCGCTTCTGGAATGCTGGGGAAGAGCCCTGAGGCCTGCGGTGGTGCGCCGGCTCTGCTCCTGGCCCCGTGGGATGGCTCCAAGCCTCTGCTGTGGCCGGTCTCCTCTGTAAAATGGGGACATTATGAGGACCTGCCCAGAGAGGGACACAGGGAGGGTCCGGCGAGCGTGAGCGGCTGTTCTTTGGTCAGGCAAGTTCTGCCTTGGGTTGAGCCAGAAGGCTTCTCCGACGTGGCCACGCTGTGGCTGCCGCAGGACGTCTGGGAGGTGGGATCTGTCTCCTGTGCGAGGGCCCTTCAGGGCCGTTCTTTCTTCAGTCGTGGCTTCTGGAAGCTCGCAGAGCGGGTCCCCGGCCAAGCCAGGCTTGGAACTGGGCGCCTTGCGCTGGGAAAGGCGTCGGTTCTGGGTTTTCCTTCTGCTCCTACGGCGGCCTGCAGACGGCGGTCTGGCTGGTGGCTGTTCCCTCTGTTCCAGTGCCTGTTGACCACGGAGTGGCCTCTGGCTTGGGGGCCACGCAGACCCTCTGGGGGAGCAGCCCCCGTGGGAGGGCACTCATTTCCCACTCACGCTTCTCTGGAAACAGGACTTGACGTGGGGGCAAGGTGAGCAGGTAACATGTCGGGGTGTCCCTTTGGGGTCGGGTGATTTTGCTGCTCAGCACGGGACTGTTGGGGAGAGGGTGCCGGGTGCAGCCCGTGTGTCCTTCCCTGTGTGTTCAGTGGGCGCCCCCAGGCTGTTCTCTGCCCCAGAGATGAGAGAATGGGGTGTCCGGGGGGTCCCGGCTCCCTGGGCTGAGTGATGGAAGCCCGGGTGGGGGGCAGGGTGAGATGGTCCCGACAGCGTCAAGGCCGAGAGTGTGTGTGTGGGTCCTGAGTGTGGGGTGGGGGGAGGTAGGGGGGTCTCACCAGGAGTACAGGGAGCTCAGGGGCCGCGGCCACCTCCCTCTGGGGGAGGGGCGTGGCCGCCTTACCTGGACCAACCCACCCCCGTGACTGCCCACGGAGCCCTGGACCACTTGAGTCTGAACACCTGTTTTGGCCAAGAGTTTAATTGCGGTCAAGAGGAGGGGGATTGTTTGGTAACCAGCAAATGAGCCTGTCCGTGCTTTAAAGCAGCGAGCAGGGTCATGCAGCTCAGGGTCATGGAAAAAGGCAGCGGTCTTGTGTTAAAAATGCTGAAATCACTGGAGGATTGCAGACACATGAATTAACTTGCAGAATGCAAATATTATGGAGTCTGCAAAAATAAGGGGGTGACAAGCGTCCTTCACGTGTCCCTCCCACTCCCCTCTGCTGCGTCTCTGCACACTCACCTCCTGCTGCTCTGGGTCCCGCCAGCATCGCTCCCTGAAATCCTGCAGGGACAATCTGTACCGCTTCCTGTCAGTGGAGGCCCCGGGTTCCTGCGCCTTGCTGCAGGAGGTGGACCCTTCGCCCTGCCCTCCTCCCCTCCCCCCCCCCCCCTTCTCTCTCTGACGGAGGCTCCCAGTTCAGGATGTGCTTTGGACACTCGCTTGACCATTTCATGAAAGGTTGCAGTTTATATATTTCTGCACTTAAAAAAAATCGTGCTAAAATAGACGTGTCATAAAATGTACTCTTTTAACTGTTTTTCAACGTGCATTCAGTAGCGTTAAGTACATTCACATCCTTGAGCAACCCTCCATCTCCAGAACGTTTTCCTCCTGCAGAACAAGACTCCGCACCCACGAAGCACTAACTCCCCATCCCCCGCCCCCCAGCCCCTGGCAGCCTCCATTCTCCTTTCCATCTCGGAATTTGACTAATTTAAGTACCTCATATAAATGGAATTATCCAGTACTTGTCTTTTTGTGACTGGCTTATCTCACGCAGCATAATGTCTACAGCGTTCATCCATGTTGTAACATATGCCAGAATTTCCTTCCTGTTTTAAGGTTGAATGATATTCTGTCGTGTGGATGGACCACATTTTGTTTGTCGGTCCATCTGTTGATGGATACTGGGTTGTTTCTACTTTTTGGCTACTCTGAATAATGATACCTGCACTTTTAATTGGGTCTGATTCATCAACTGACCTGCTTTAAACAATTAAAAAATGATGAAAGGAATACATAAACTTCCTCAGAAGTATCAATCAAACCTAGTGTCTGTTTGTGATAGGGAAGGTATAGAAAGCCACAAAGAGGGAAATAAAATAATCTGTGATTACTGCCTACAGATATACATGCATAGGCCACCATCAAAGAGTCTATAAATAATAAATGCTGGAGAGGGTGTGGAGAAAAGGGAACCCTCCTACACTGTTGGTGGGAATGTAAACTGATACAGCCATTATGGAGGACAGTACGGAGGTTCCTTAAAAAACTAAAAATAGAGTTACTGTATGATCCTGCAATCCTACTACTGGGCATATATCCAGAAAAGATGGAAACTATTTCGAAAAGATATATGCACCCCAGTGTTCATAGCAGCACTACTTACAACAGCCAAGACATGGAAGCACCCTAAATGTTCATTGACAGGGGAGTGGATAAAGAAGATGTGGCACATATATACAATGGAATATTACTCAGCCATAGAAAAGAATGAAATAATGTCATGTGCAGCAACATGGATGGGCCTAGAGATTATCATACTAAGTGAAGTCAGAGAAAGACAAATATCATGATATCACTCATCTGTGGAATCTGAAAAAATATGCAAAGGAACTTATTTGCAAAAAAGAAATAGACTCACAGACTTCAAAAACAAACCTATGATTACCAAAGGGCAAAGGGGGGGAGGGATAAATTGGGAATTTGGGATTGACATATAGACACTACTATATGTAAAATAAACAACAAGGACCTACTGTATAGCACAGGAAACTATATTCAATATCTTGTAGTTATCTATAATGGAAAAGAATCTGAAAAAGAATATCTATCTATCTATCTGTCTATATATCTGAGTCACTTTGCTGTACACCTGAAACATTATATATCAATCATACTTCAATTAAAAAAAAGAAAAACAAGAACAGAGCAACTACTCCAAAAAAATGATATACATGTATACATGTAAATGCATATATTTTAAATAAAATTGTCATCAAATGGACTAATAATACACAGTTTTAGATGTTGTTTTTTTCACCTACAATATCATGATTACTTTTTGACTATTAAATAATCTTTGAGAATATGATTTTTTTCTCATTTTATCTGGATGAGCCATAGATTATTTAAATTCTCCTATTATTGAACATCTGGTGGTTTCTTATTTTTGTCTGTTATAAATAACGTTCTAATGAGTATTCCTGCAAATAAAGCTTGCTTCCATCTTTGATATCTTGCTAAATAGATTCAAAAGTGGCATTACTGGGGCAGAAGGTGGATATGGACATTTTTCAGGCTCTTGACACACACAAAGTTAGAGAAAATTGCCTCTTAGCTGTACTGATTTATAACCTTTCAGCAAGGTAGAGTGTTCCTTTCGCCACAGTTTCATCAGCATTGAGTCTTTTTTTTTTTTTTTTAACATCTTTATTGGAGTATAATTGCTTTACGATGTTGTGTTAGTTTCTGCTGTATAGCAAAGTGAATCAGCTATATGCATACGTATATCCCCGTATCCCCTCCCGCTTGTGTCTCCCTTCCACCCTCCTTATCCCACCCCTCTAGGTGGTTGCAAAGCACGGAGCTGATCTCCCTGTGCTATGCAGCTGCTTCCCACTAGCTAGCTATTTTACATTTGGCAGTGTATATATGTCAGTGTTACTCTCTCACTTCGTCCCAGCTTACCCTTCCCCCTCCCCGTGTCCTCAAGTCCGTTCTCTACGTCTGTGTCTTTTTTCCTGTCCTGCCCCTAGGTTCATCAGAAACTTTTTTTTTTTTTTTTAGATTCCACATATATGTGTTAGCATACAGTATTTGTTTTTCTCTTTCTGACTTCCCTCTGTATGACGGACTCTAGGTCCATCCTCCTCACTACAAATAACTCAATTTCATTTCTTTTTATGGCTGAGTAATATTCCATTGTATATATGTGCCACATCTTCTTTATCCATTCATCTGTTGATGGACACGTAGGTTGCTTCCACGTCCTGGCTATTGTAAATAGTGCTGCAATGAACATTGTGGTACATGACTCTTTTTGAATTATGTTTTTTTCAGGGTATATGCCCAGTAGTGGGATTGCTGGGTCGTATGGTAGTTCTATTTTTAGTTTTTTAAGGAACCTCCATACTGTTCTCCATAGTGGCTGTATCAATTTACATTCCCACCACCAGTGCAAGAGGGTTCCCTTTTCTCCACACCCTCTCCAGCATTTAACTGTTTGTAGATTTTTTGATGATGGCCATTCTCATGGGTGTGAGGTGATACCTCGTTGTAGTTTTGATTTGCATTTCTCTAATGATTAGTGATGTTGAGCATCTTTTCATGTGTTTGTTGGCAGTCTGCATATCTTCTTTGGAGAAATATCTATTTGGGTGTTCTGCCCATATTTGGATTGGGTAGTTTGTTTTTTTGATATTGAGCTGCATGAGCTGCTTGTATATTTTGGAGATTAATCCTTTGTCAGTTGCTTCGTTTGCAAATATTTTCTCCAGTTCTGAGGGTTGTCATTTAGTCTTTTATATGGTTTCCTTTGCTGTGCAAAAGCTTTTAAGTTTCATTAGGTCCCACTTGTTTATTTTTGGTTCTATTTCCGTTTCTCTAGGAGGTGGGTCAAAAAGGACATTGCTGTGATTTATGTCATAGAGTGTTCTGCCTATATTTTCCTCTAAGAGTTTTATAGTGTCTGGCCTTACATTTAGGTCTTTAATCCATTTTGAGTTTATTTTTGTGTATGGTGTTAGGAAGTGTTCTAATTTCATTCTTTTACGTGTAGCTGTCCAGTTTTCCCAGCACCACTTATTGACGAGGCTGTCTTTTCTCCATTGTATACTCTTGCCTCCTTTATCAAAGGTAAGGTGACCATATGTGTGTGGGTTTATCTCTGGGCTTTCTATCCCATTCCATTGATCTATATTTCTGTTTCTGTGCCAGTATCACACTGTCTTGACTACTGTAGCTTTGTAGTATAGTATGAAGTGCAGGAGCCTGATTACTCCAGCTCCATTTTTCTTTCTCAAGATTGCTTTGGCTATTTGGGGTCTTTTGTGTTTCCATACAAATTGTGAAATTTTTTGTTCTAGTTCTGTGAAAAATGCCATTGGTAGTTTGATAGGGATTGCGTTGCATCTCTAGATTGCTTTGGGTAGTATAGTCATTTTCACAATGTTGATTCTTCCAATCTAAGAACATGGTATATCTCTCCATCTGTTTGTATCATCTTTGATTTCTTTCAACAGTGTCTTATAGTTTTTTGCATACAAGTCTTTTGTCTCCTTAGGTAGGTTTATTCCTAGGTATTTTATTCTTTTTGTTGCAATGGTAAATGGGAGTGTTTCCTTAATTTCTCGTTCAGATTTTTCTTCATTAGTGTATAGGAATGCAAGAGGTTTCTGTGCATTAATTTTGTATCCTGCTACTCTACCAAATTCACTGATTAGCTCTAGTAGTTTTCTGGTGGCACCTTTAGGATTTTCTATGTATAGTATCATGTCATCTGCAAACAGTGACAGTTTTACTTCTTCTTTTCCGATTTGGATTCCTTTTATTTCTTTTTCTCCTCTGACTGCTGTGGCTAAAACTTCCAAAATTATGTTGAATAATAGTGGTGAGGGTGGGCAACCTTGTCTTGTTCCTGATCTTAGAGGAAATGGTTTCAGTTTTTCACCATTGAAAACGATGTTTGCTGTGGGTTTGTCATATATGGCCTTTATTATGTTGAGGAAAGTTCCCTCTATGCCTACTTTCTGCAGGGCTTTTGTCATAAATGGGTGTTGAATTTTGTCAGAAGCTTTTTCTGCATCTATTGAGATTATCATATGGTTTTTAATCCTTCAATTTGTTAATATGGTGTATCACGTTGATTGATTTGCGTATATTGAAGAATCCTTGCATCCCTGGGATAAATCCCACTTGATCGTGGTGTATGATCCTTTTAATGTGTTGTTGGATTCTGTTTGCTAGTATTTTGTGGAGGATTTTTGCATCTATATTCATCAGAGATATTGGCCTGTAGTTTTCTTTTTTTGTGACATCTTTGTCTGGTTTTGGTATCAGGGTGATGGTGGCCTCGTAGAATGAGTTTAGGAGTGTTCCTCCCTCTGCTATATTTTGGAAGAGTTTGAGAAGGATGGGTGTTAGCTCTTCTCTGAATGTTTGATAGAATTCACCTGTGAAGCCATCTGGTCCTGGACTTTTGTTTGTTGGAAGATTTTTAATCACAGTTTCAATTTCAGTGCTTGTGATTGGTCCGTTCATTTTTTCTATTTCTTCCTGGTTCAGTCTTGGAAGGTTGTGTTTTTCTAAGAATTTGTCCATTTCTTCCAGGTTGTCCATTTTATTGGCATAGAGTTGCTTGTAGTAATCTCTCATGATCCTTTGTATTTCTTCAGTGTCAGTTGTTACTTCTCCTTTTTCATTTCTAATTCTGTTGATTTGAGTCCTCTCCCTTTTTTTCTTGATGAGTCTGGCTAATGGTTTATCAATTTTGTTTATCTTCGCAAAGAACCAGCTTTTAGTTTTATTGATCTTTGCTATTGTTTCCTTCATTTCTTTTTCATTTATTTCTGATCTGATCTTTATGATTTCTTTCCTTCTGCTAACTTTGGGGTTTTTTTGTTCTTCTTTCCCTAATTGCTTTAGGTGTAAGGTTAGGTTGTTTATTTGAGATTTTTTCTTGTTTCCTGAGGTAGGATTGTATTGCTATAAACTTCCCTCCTGAACTGCTTTTGCTGCATCCCACAGGTTTTGGGTCTTCGTGTTTTCATTGTCATTTGTTTCTAGGTGTTTTTTGATTTTCTCTTTGATTTCTTCAGTGATTTCTTGGTTATTTAGTACCGTATTGTTCAGCCTCCATGCATTTGTATTTTTTACATTTTTTTTCCTGTAATTGATATCTAGTCTCGTAGCGTTGTGGTCGGAAAAGATACTTCATACGATTTCAATTTTCTTAAATTTACCAAGGCTTGATATGTGACCCAAGGTATGGTCTATCCTGGAGAACGTTCCATGAATACTTGAGAAGAAAGTGTATTCTGTTGTTTTCGGATGGAATGTCCTATAAATATCAATTAAGTCCATCTGGTTTAATGTGTCATTTAAAGCTTGTGTTTTCTTATTTATTTTCATTTTGGATGATCTGTCCATTGGTGAAAGTGGGGTGTTAAAGTCCCCTACTATGATTGTGTTACTGTCGATTTCCTCTTTCATAGCTGTTAGCAGTTGCCTTATGTATTGAGGTGCTCCTATGTTGGGTGCATAAATATTTACAATTGTTATATCTTCTTCTTGGATTGATCCCTTGATCATTATGTAGTGTCCTCCTTTGTCTCTTTTAATAGTCTTTATTTTAAAGTCTATTTTGTCTGATATGAGAATTGCTACTCCAGCTTTCTTTTGGTTTCCCTTTGCATGGAATATCTTTTTCCATCCCCTCACTTTCAGTCTGTATGTGTCCCTAGGTCTGAAGTGGGTCTCTTATAGACAGCATATGTACGGGTCTTGTTTTTGTATCCATTCAGCCAGTCTGTGTCTTTTGGTTGGAGCATTTAATCCATTTACATTTAAGGTAATTATCAATATGTATGTTCCTATTACCATTATCTCAATTGGTTTGGGCTTGTTTTTGTTTGTCCTTTTCTTCTCGTGTGTTTCCCACTTAGAGAAGTTCCTTTAGCATTTGTTGTAGAGCTGGTTTGGTGGTGCTGAATTCTCTCAGCTTTTGCTTGTCTGTAAAGCTTTTCATTTCTCTGTCGAATCTGAATGAGATCCTTGCTAGATAGAGTATTCTTGGCTTCGGTTCTTTTCTTTCATCACTTTAAATATATCATGCCACTCCCTTCTGGCTTGCAGAGTTTCTGCTGAGAAATCAGCTGTTAACCTTATGGGAGTTCCCTGTAATGTTATTTGTTGTTTTTCTCTTGTTGCTTTTAATAATTTTTCTTTGTCTTTAATTTTTGTCAGTTTGATTACTGTGTGTCTTGGCGTGTTTCTCTCGTTTTATCCTGTATGGTACTCTCTGTGCTTCCTGGACTTGACTGACTACTTCCTTTCCCATGTTAGGGAAGTTTTCCATTAGAATCTCTTGAAATATTTTCTCAGACCCTTTCTTTTTCTCTTCTTCTTTTGGGACCCCTATAATTCGAATATTGATGCATTTAATGTTGTCCCAGAGGTCTCTGAGACTGTCCTCAATTCTTTTCATTCTTTTTTCTTTATTCTGCTCCGTGGCAGTAATTTGCACCATTTTATCTTCCCGCTCACATATCCATTCTTCTGCCTCAGTTATTCTGCTATTGATTCCTTCTAGAGTTTTTTTTTTTTTTTTAATGTATTTATTTTTGGATGCGTTGGGTCTTTGTTGCTGTGTGCAGGCTTTCTCTAGTTGTGGCGAGCGGGGGTTACTCTTTTTTGAGGTGCACGGGCTTCTCATTGAGATGGCTTCTCCTGTTGTGGAGCACGGGCTCTAGGTGCGTGGGCTTCGGCAGTTGTGGCTCGCGGGCTCTAGAGCGCAGGCTCAGTAGTTGTGGTGCACGGGCTTTGTT
This sequence comes from Eschrichtius robustus, assembly GCF_028021215.1. Classification (NCBI taxonomy): domain Eukaryota; kingdom Metazoa; phylum Chordata; class Mammalia; order Artiodactyla; family Eschrichtiidae; genus Eschrichtius; species Eschrichtius robustus. The sequence continues at coordinate 4,367,336 of NC_090826.1, read as the reverse complement.
GCTCCGCGGCATGTGGGATCTTCCCAGACCAGGGCTCGAACCCATGTCGCCTGCATTGGCAGGTGGATTCTTAGCCACTGTGCCACCAGGGAAGCCCTCTAGAGTATTTTTAATTTCAGTTATTGTGTTGTTTATCACTGTTTGCTTGCTCTTTAGTTCTTCTAGATCCTTGTTAAATGTTTCATGTATTTTCTCCATTCTGTTTCTGAGATTTTGGATCATTTTTACTATCACTACCCTGAATTCTTTTTCAGGTAGGTTGCCTATTTCTTCTTCATTTATTTGGTCTTGCATTTTTAAAGCTTGCTCCTTTGTCTGTAACATTTTTTTTGTCGTTTCATTTTTTTTTTTTTTTTTTTGATGGGTCGGGCTGTATTCCTGTCTTACTGGTTGTTTGGCCTGAGATGTCCAGCACTGGAGTTTGCAGGCAGTTGGATAGAGCCGGGTTTTGGTGCTGAGATGAGGACCTCCGTGAGGCCTCACTCCAACTGATATTCCCTGGGGTCTGAGGTTCTCTGTTAGTCCAGCGGTTTGGACTTGGAGCTCCCACTACAGGAGCTCGGGCCCGACCTCTGGCCTGGGAACCAAGATCCCGCAAGCTTTATGGCATGGTAAAAAAAAAAAAGAAAGAAAGAAAGAAAAAAAGCAGTACAATATCAAAGAATAAAAAACAAAATAAAGTTAGAAAGATAAAAAATATATTAGGAAAAATAAAACTATAATTGAAACAACCGGTCACTGGGTGTTCCTCCTGTCCCCTAGGTGTCTGTGGTCCCCCACCGGTGCCTGGTAGGTGCCCTAGTTGTGAGGAGACGCGAATTCGCATCCTCCTAGTACGGCACCTTGACTCCGCCCCCCAGCATTGAGTCTTACGTCAGTTTTTTTTTAAGTTTAAAATTGGCTTTCAAAATCGAAGACTTTGTACGTAAATATTTAAATAATCATAAAAATTTAGGAAGAGACAGACAGGACCAGAACCAGAAAGATGACACTGATGGGGACATAAGGGACACACCCCTGGGGGTGTGTTTGCTGGGGAGCAACTGGCTTTGCCTTCTTCCTCCTGTGTCACCTTTGCTCCAGAGCCCATAGAGAATCCTCTCCAAATGGACGTGATGCTCTCCTCTCGTGGCCGCGGCCGGGTTTCCATGTACCTGCTTGGTGCGGGCGCTGGGCTGGATGCAGGGGCCGCTGTCCCCTTCTGTCCTCACGGAGCTCACGGTCCAGGGGTGCTTCTTGATCGGGGTGGGACTTCCCTCGTGGTGCCAGCCCAGCCTGAGTTTCTGCTCATTGCCGTGCCATGCTCACGCCTATGCCTGCGTGTTTCCACATGGTTCAGGGTAAACCTAATGAAACGAGAAATGACATAGTGGGCTGTGCCCTTGCTGGATAGGAAGTCATGATAAAGGGAAGCCAAGTGCAGGGGACAGATGTCACTCTGACTCAGGTCTGTCTGTGTGCCCTGGATGGCCGGATTAGGGGATTTGTTCCTGGAGATGGTTTGGGGTAGAATTTGGACCAAAAATGAAATTTGCGCTTGTTTGATCTGTTTGGTGTCTGGGCTTGGACTGAGGTGGGCTCTGGCTGTGAGTCCTGTCTGAGTGATGCCCATGCCGCCTTCTCTGTGCTCGGCCTGTGGCCTGGACCCCCCGTGGGTGAGAGGACCCTCCGGTGGTTTTGTTTCTTCGGGTCATCCCTCTGAGCCTCTCGTTGTGCAGGGGACGCCCTCCGGAAGCCTCGCCTTCAGAAGTCTCTCACGTGGTACCTGGACGATTTGTTCTTCACGCTGTATCCCTCCCTGGAGAAGTTTGAGGAGGAGCTTCTGGAACTTGTGATCAGCGATCACTTCCGGGAGGTACAGTCTTGGGTCGGGGAAGTTAGTCTGAACAGTGCAGGTGGAAACGGCAGGGGGAGCTGGGGAGCTCCCGGCCTCTCAAGCCCCCAGGTGGATGGTCCAGCCCCTGGTGACACCTGTGGTCCTGTCTTTCGTCTCTTTGTGGCTGAAGAGGGACACTAGCCCATTGTCTTTATTTAAAAAAATTTTTTTTTAATTTTTATTTTTTGGCTGGGTCACGTGGCATGTGGGATGCGGGATCTTAGTTCCCCGACCAGGGATAGAACCCAGGAACCCTGCATTGGAAGAGCGGAGTCTTAACCACTGGACCACCAGGGAAGTCCCACTAGCCTGTTGTCTTAACTTTGATATTGACGAGGGTGCTGTTATCCTGAGACATTAATTAGCATTCACTTCGATGTAACTTAATCAGTCCTGAATTAAAAGTAAATTAAATCACCAAATGAGCATAGGAAGACCTGTAAAATAATCCACATTTACAAGGGACATTTTGAGGATATTTCCAAGGAGACGACTAGGGATCTCAGCCACTTCGCCCCATCGAAGCACTTTACTGTGAGCGGTGCTCCCCCTGACACTGCTCAGTTTTGCCTGTGTGACGCCGTCCTGCAGCCTCCGCACCGTGATGCCTCGTCCCCACGTGGCCCACTTTCCTGCATGTTCTTCGTCTGGATCCGTGCACCACCCCTCTCAGGTTTCATGTCTCTGTGCAGACCTGTTGCCCTGAGGGGCCCCCCTGCCCAAGCTGCAGGCAGCGTCCCCCTTCCTCCCCGCCAGGCGCGCTCTCTGGCGCATCACCCGGCTTCGTTTCTCTGGGTGCTTGGCCCTCGCGGAGAGCACCTGGTTTCCTTACTGTTTACGGGTGGATTGTCGGTCCCTCTCTGGAGTATTTGCACCAGGAGGACAGGGACTTGGTTTGCTTTACCACTGCACCTGATGTGCCTAAAACGGTCGGCACATAGTAGGTCTTTAACATGTATTTGTGAGAATGAATGATGCAGTCAGTGGGTGCCCGTCCTCGTCTGTGAAGTTAGCAAATTATTGACACACACACACACACACACACACACACACACACACACGAATGTGTGTACACGCACGAATAAGATGGTCTTTTCTTTTGCTCTCTACCTGTTCTTGAAAATGTTGTTCCACGTAATGTAGTCTCATGTGAAACAGAAACACGAAGCAGAGAAGAGGATTGAGATAGCATCATACATTTTCTTGGCGTAGTTCCTGCTGTTTTCTTATTGCTCAGAAAAGATTGTCTGAGGGTAGAAAGATGTTTAAGAGTATCATTGTTGAATTTTATATATTCCCATAAAGATCACTTTATTATGTGTTCTTACTCTCTTTGTATTTTTGTTCCCATCCAACCGGCAGATACTCCGTTATCACCTTCGTTTTATTTTCATTACTCAGGGACTAATGGGCTGAATTTACGTCTGTTCATCATGATTAATGGGCAATGAAGAAACCTTGAAAATTCAGGGATCATTTTGCAACAATCACATAATTTAATAAACAGTAATAGCCTGGAGGAATATCCTTGCTCATTTGTTAGGACGCCTGTACGTTTTTTTTGTTAAGATGAAAACACTTTAATATCCAGTTATCACTTTGGGGCAGACTTGCTGTCTAAATATGCCCACTCTTCCTGCGGCCCTGTCCGCCCCAAGTCTCAGGTGTCTGAGCTGGGGGAGGGCAGAGGTGTTGAAGCTCGCTGTCTTCAGCCTCCGTCAGCGCCTGCCCTGGACTCCGGGACCTCCCACTTCTTGGAGCCCCAGGTACTCTTGGAGGTGCTAGGGCCCCTGGTTGCTGGTTTGCTGCGTCTTGAGAATTGTAGCTCAACCTTGGAAACCCGGAGGGAGAGTTAGCTGATTCAGGCATCTAAGGGACGTATTGCTCTACAAGATGATGCTATGTGAGAAATCCCCAAAGTACCTAGAAAATGCCCTAAGGCCAGTCTGCTCTGATTGGATGGTGCTTCACTAAGCTCCATCTGGTCTGGAATGTCTGAAACCTCTGTTCTAGTTTCTTCTCTCTGCTGGGGCTCTCTGCTGGGAGCTTTTCTGGCGAGCTCCCTCCCCCCTCCTCACTGACCTTATTCTGTGCCATGTGTGCTTTTCCCAGGCGGGCAGCCCGCTGGACAGCGGTGCCCTGGAGATCTTGGAGCGGCGCCTGTGCGTGGGCGTGCACAATGGGCTGGGCTTCGTGCAGAGGCCACAGGTGGTGGTGCTGGTGCCTGAGCTGGAGGTGGCCTTGACGCACTCTGCCAGCTTCAGCCGGAAAGTTGGCGCCTCTTCGAAGGCCAGGTATTTCCCCTGGGGTCCCAGGTCACGGCCCGCGTGGAGTTAGGAAGTGCGGGTGGGCACCTGACCAGGGATCAGAGGGAAAGGCAGTTGTTCTTACACGTGAGGTGTGCGCTCATCCACCTGGGTTCTTCCCCGGTGCCTTTGATTCCTCTTGCTTAGTCGTCCCCATCAGGAGCAGACCTCAGTGTTGTGAGGTTGGAAAGATCCTGGTTTTTGTGCCACGACGGGTTTTGGAGTTAGCATTACAGATGCCTCCAGCTATGGAGCCCTGGCACGCTTTCCTCCAGATACGCCCTGTGATCCCTTTCTCACATGACACAGAACCAGAGGGCAGTAAGTTCTGCCGCTCTGTTCAGCCCTGTGCTTCTCAAGTCACAACCAGAGACATCGCCTAGGGGTTCCATATGTGAAGCTGGACGGAAGCCGGCCTTGGAGGGGGCACCTCCCTGGAGACCTTCCATCCTCCTGATAACCGGTGCTGGCAGTTTGGGAAAGTGCTGATTGCGGCACCCAAGAAAGGCTCTGGTTTGGGAAATTACCTTGATGGCCAAACACCCAGAAGAGCTCAGTGCCATTGCTTGGGGGACTCCCTGTACCAGACTGTAGCAGCAGCGCCCGGTGCTGCGGCGCCCGAGCTGACGGTGGGGTGGGGTGCCGGGCCGCAGGAGCACCGCCTGACACGCCCCCTCTGTGTGTTCTCGGCCCAGATCTGGAAACCACACTCTGGTCTTGAGAAGCCGCCTCCAGCTCCCTGAGATGGTCTGTCACCCCGCGTTCACCATCGTCTTTCAGCTGGAGTACGTGTTTAACAGCCCTTCCGGAGCGGACGGCAACGTAAGAACCATCAGCTTGTTTTCGTGTGCCGCCTGGCGACGGGCTCCATGCACGCAGAATAAGCATAGTCACCATTAATTTTTCTTCCGTTAAAAGCAGTTTAATTATTATTAACAATACGGATAACAAGCGTGGAATATGAGTCTAGAAAACACTTGTTCCGAGTGATAGCTTTGTTCTAATCATTTCCCATCTTTATGGTAATAGTACATACATTCTGCTGGCAGACGGTATAAACAGTTCAATAGGCATCATGCATCATAATATCATTAATTCATAATTATTTTGAAAAAATGAGACCATTTTAATGCATTTTTCAGATGATACTAAGTGTAGTAAAGCTTAAATCTGCACAAGAAATGAATGTTTTCTTAGAGCGGACTTTGTATGTGCCCACGTCAGAACCAAGAGTAAGAATTTATAGGATTCAGTTGGAAGAAATGTAACAAAGAGACATCATTTACATCATTGATGCAGATTTTTTGGAAAACCCAAGTCGTGCTATTCTTAAGATTCAGATTTTTGTTTGAAAAAGCAAATATCAATTTAACAAGTAAATTAAAAATAAAAAAAGGCCAACAAGACACCTTCTGTGGTGGTCAGTCTGCCTGCATTACCATGCAGCTGAGGGGAGAGCAGGGGGCTGAGAGCGGTCGTGGGGGCCTTTGGAAGGAGAATGGGGTGTCGGCACAGCTGCTGTGTTAGTTCCTGATCTCCTCTGGTAGCAGTGAACTGACCTCTCTGATGTCCGTACCTCGTCGTGTAATTCAGAGTCCTAATCAGGTGAACAGACCCAGAGGCAGGTATTCTGAGTATAGCTGAACGAATGATCCCCGTTGTTCTCACAAAGCTCGTGTTCCCAGCTCTGCTTTTCTTTCTTTGTTACCAGAAATTTCAGCTAAAATGCAACTGTATGCAGATATGCTTGTCTGCCCGGGGCAGGCACTCCGGGCCTGGGGTGGAGCTTTACCAGGAGGGAGGGCCTTCTGGGGCTTCCCCATCCTGGGGGGAAGTTCGCAGGCTCAGGTGCAACATCCCTGGTGCTGCCACTGGGCGTGGGCAGGGGTTCGGTACAGAGGGAGCCCCTGAGGAGCAGCGGGCCTGGCTCTCCACTCATTTACATTTAGATTGTGTCCCCTCGAGAACGGTAATTACAATTCGCTTGTGATTATAAAGCCTGTGTCCTGAAACCTTTATGTCTTACCCGACACTTGACTGCTATTTTTTAACTCTTCACTGAAATGCTTACCCGCTGGCAGGTGGATCCGCCGCGCGCTGTTGCTTGTGGAGCTCTTGGAATGTGGCTTGAAATAGCTCATCAGTTCTTTTTGATGTGGAGGTTCATCTTAACATGGAATATTGGATTCCGTTTTACTGTCATCAAGTGTACTTTCTTCAGTGTAATCTGGGGAGGAAATGTTCCTGTGTCTGAACTGATTTTCCGCACAAATTACTTGCTGCATGGAACAGTGAGGATGGGTTAGCATTCCGGGGGGTGAAAGCCGAATCAGGCGTTCCCACCACAACCAGACTTAGATGTACAGGAGAAAACAAGCCTGATGCTGTCGACCTGGGCTGTCGCTCCTTCCCCCAGGAGTGTCCCAGGAGGGGACGCGGCCCACAGGGTCTCCTGCAAGGTCAGGGCTCAGCCTTGGAGGGACGGGTCGCAGCTGGCATGCTCCTGCTTCCCTTTGCAGTGCATTATGGAGCGTGTCTTCGGGTGCATTCAGCCTGCAAATTCCTTTCTCCCTTTTCTTTCCTTTTAAAAAACTCTGTATGATGGACATTCCAAGTGTAAACAAAATAAGCCCCAAGGAGCTTCAGCAGTTATCCACTGTGTGGACAGTCTTGTTTTGTCCATACCCTTTTGCACAACCCATTTTGGTTCATTTTGAAGCGAATTCCAGTCATAATTGCATCTGTTTTGATTATTGTAAACATTTCGGCATGTACATTCTTTTCTTTAAGACCTTTTTAATTATAGAGAATTTCAAATATAAAGATAGAAGCGTACGATAAACCCAATGAATGTACCCATCGCCAGTCTCAGAAGTTATCAGCTCATGGCCAGCCTTGTCTCTGCCTTTCTTTCCTGTCCCCATTCCTCCCAGATTATTTTAGAGCAAGTCCTAGACCCCGTGTCATTTCCTCTGTGGACAGTGCAGTAGGTCTTTCCAAAAGATGGGGGTAAAACTTCCCTGCAATACCATCGTCACACCTCAAAAACTAAAACAAAGTTCTCGGTATCATCAGTCACCCAGCCTGCCTGGGTGTTATGTTTTAAGTATTTTCCTTAATCAGAAATAGACCTTTGTGAGACTGTTCACTTTCAAGTGTTTATCTAGATCAGCGAGAGGCCACCTGGGCTAATAGTTCCTCCAGTTTATACCCAGTCACCTGAGTCTCAGAGGATTTTTTTGGTCCTGAATATTTTGGTAGTCATTAGACACAAACTAGAAAAAAGTTTTGAGAAGACACACCCCTTGTTTGTAATCTGTTAGCCAGAACGACTAAAGCCTTTGTGATTTGTCTTTGGGTTAACTGCTCTTCTGATCCAGACGACGTACCTTCTAGAAACTTGAGTCCATGGGGACAGTGCACCCACAGCAGATGGCCCGTTTTGAAATGCCGTGTGAGCTTTGCAAGTGTGGCCTCCAGAAATGTTTGCTGTTTGAATAAAGCTGATAAAGCAGACTGCCTAGAGCATAAGAGTGACGTGGAAAGAAGGTAGCTGTAAAAATAACTAGACCCAGTGTCCTTTGCTGCGTTTTTATGTCAGAATAAGTGCAGATCGCCACGGGGCTGCCAGGGGTCAAACGAGCTCTTTTCTGGGGAGTAACATAGCAAAGTAACCCTCTCCCACATCTCTGGGAGGTAAAACTCTAATTTATTTATATATTTGCTAGTATTCTTTGAACAAAACAAGTTCATATAACAGAGATTTGAGTACTTAACATAGGTATCATGCCTGGATTTACTCTGAAAATTACATAAGTTTAAACTTTCTAGAACTTGGAAATACAGATGTCTTGAGGGTTCTCTGGAGAGCTTTCAAAATAACCCCGCCTTGGACCCTGGAGCGAAGTCCGTGTCCCGATTGAGTCACCTTGCAGCTGTACACACATTGCAGCCATACATCTCGCTGTGCTGCAGCTTGAGGCTGTCACCATCAGAGTCCCCCCAGAGCGGGCAGGACCTGCTGAGTTTCCGACTGTCTGCTTAGGTGGAGGTTGCTAAAGAAGAGGGAATTGGTGCAGAGTCTTCTATTTTGTCCTGAATGTTGGGTTTCCCTTATGGTTTTAAGAAAGATAACAACTCAATTTTTAAAAATTGTTTTTTTTTAATTTGTCTTTTTCAGAAAAGTATTTTTTCATTGAGAAATTCACATAACCTAATATGGTTTTTAAAGTGTCCAGTTCAGTGGTTTTCTGACCTTTTTTTTTTAAATGCCTTTTTTTCTTGTGGGAAAATACACATAAAATTTACCATCTTAACCATTTTAGAGTGTACAGTCAGTGGTATTAAGTACATTCACATTGTTGTACAACCATCACCACCATCCATCCCCATAACTCTTTTCATCTTGTAAAACTGAAGCTCTGTGCCCATTAAACAAACTCCCCATTCTCCCCTCCTGCTAGCCCTTGGGAACCATGATTCTACTTTCTGTCTTTATGATTTTGGCTATTCTAAGTACCACATGTAAGTAGAATCATACAGTATTTGTCCTTTTGTGACTGACCTATTTCACTTGTATAAGTCTTCAAGGTTCATCCATGTTGTAGCATATCGTAGAATTTCCTTCCTTCTTAAGGCTGAATAATATTCCATTGCATGGATAGACCGCACTTGGGTTGCTTCCATGTTTTAGCTATTGAGAACAATGCTACTGTGACCATGGGTGTATAAGTATCTCTTTGAGACCTGCCTTCAATACTTTTTGTGTATATACCCAAAAGTGGAATTACTGGATCATATGGTAATTCTATTTTTAACTTTTGAGGAGGCACCATTCTGTTGTCTACAGTGGCTACACCATTTTACATTCCCACCAACAGTCCACGTCCTTGCCAATGCTCACTGCTTTCTATTTTTTGGATAGGAGCCATCCTAATGGGTGTGAAGTAGTATCTCATTGTACTTTTGATTTGCATTTACCTAGCGATTAGTGATGTTGACCATCTTTTCATATGCTTGTTGGCCATTTGTGTGTCTTATCTGGAGAAATGTCTAGGTTTTTTGCCAGTTTTTTATTGGGTTGTGGAGTTTTCTGTATATTTTGCATATCAATCCTTTATCAGATATACGATTTGCAAATATTTTCTCCCATTCTGTGGTTTCCCTTTTTACTCTGTTGATACTCATTTTACTTCCAGCCTGCATGTGTCTTTGGTTCTCAGGTGGGTCTCTTATAGACAGTGTATAGTTGGATCATGTGTTTTTATCCATTCTGCCAGTCTCTGTCTTTTGATTGGAGAGCGTAATCCAATTTACATTTAAAGTAATTTATGATAAGGAAGGACTTACTTCTGTCATTGTGTTATTTATTTCTATGTGGTTTACAGTTTTTTGGGGTTTTTTTTGGTCCCTGCATTACTGTTTTCTTTTGCATTTGGTTGATTTTCTTTGAAGTGAAATGTTTAAAGTCCTTTCTCATTTCCTTTTGTGTATATTCTGTAGCTCAGTTCTTTGTGGTTATGGGGACTACATTTAGCATCCAGAAGTTATAACACTAATTTGAATTTGTACCACCTTAATTTCAATAACATACAAAAACTCTGTTCATTTGTAGCACCATCTCCCACCCTTTTGGTTGTTGATGCCACAGTATTACATCTTTATACACTATGTGCCCAAGACATAAAATAGTAATGCTTTTCAACGTGTTATTCTCTTAAATTATGTAGAAAACAAGATACGGAGTTACAAACCAAAGTTGTAGTAGCTTTTACACTAATAATTTGTTTTTTTCCTTTATATGTATTAGTGTTTTAAATCATGTAGACAACAAAAAGAGCAGTAACAAGCCATTGTTTCAATAATATTAGCTTTTATAATTGTCCATATATTTACCTTCATTGAGATCTTTTTTTTCCCATATGGCTTTGAGTTACTGTCTAGTGTCCTTCCATTTCACGCTGCAGGACTCCCTTGAGCATTTCTTGCAAGCAGGTCTAGTGATAATGAACTCCTTCAGCTTTTGTTTATCTAGGTATGTCTTAATTTCTCCCTCACTTTTGAAGGAGAGTTTTGCCAGATATAGGATTCTTGGTTGACAGTTTTGTTTTCCTTTTAGCACTTTGGTGTGCTGGCTCACTGTCTCTGGCCTCGAGTTTCTGATAGAAATGTGCTGATAATCTTACTGAGGATCCCTTGTGTGTGACAGTTTGCTTCTCTCCTTGCTTTCAATTTTTGCTCTTTGTCTTTGACTTTTGAAAGTTTGATTACAGTGTATCTCAGTGTGGATCTCTTCAGGTTCATTGAGCTTCTTGGATGTTTATATTCATGTCTTTCATCAAATTTGGGAGGTTTTCAGCCATTATTTCTTCAGATACTCTCTCTGCCCCTTTCTCTCGCTTGTCTCCTGGGGCTCCCGTGATGTGTATATTGGTCCAGTTGATAGTGTCCCATAGGTCCCTTAAGTTCTTTCTGCTTTTTTTTTTCAATTTTTTTTCTTTTTCAGACTCAGTAATTACCATTGTTCTATCTTCAAGTTCATTGATTCTTTCTTCTGCATGTTCAAATCTGCCTTTGAATCCCTCCAGTGAATTTTTCATTTTTGGTTATTGTAATTTTCAGCTCCAGAATTTCTTTTTAGGTTTTCTGTCTCTTTATTGATATTTCCATTTTGTTCATACAGAGTTTTTGTGATTTTCTCCACATCTTCCTTTAATTCTTTGAGCATCTTTAAGACAGTAGTTTTAAGGCCTTTGTCTAGCATATCTACCATCAGGTCGTTTTCAGGGACAGTTTCTGTTGATTTATTTTTTCCTTTGAATGGGCCATACTTTTCTGTTTCTTTGTATGCCTTGTGCTTTTGTTTTTGTTGTTGAACACTGGACATTTGGGTCTAATAATGTGGCAACTCTGGAAATCAGATCTGCCCATACCCCAGGGTTTGCTGTTTTTTATTATTATCCTTTTTTTTTTTTTTTTTTTTTTTGATTGCTGTGGGCTTTCTGTGTGCTGAGGATCATCCAGAGGTATAAACTTAAGTTCTTCTCAGGTCTTTTCTGAGCCTGTGCCTTTCCCTGGGCATGCATGGTCACCTTCTAATTTTCCACATATGTGCAGTTGTTTTTGAACGTCTGAGTCTTTAATGTCTGGCTCCCAAAAGAGGAAAAAGAAAAATGAAGGTGGAAAAGGCTCTGAGCCTTCAAATCCTCTGCAGCTGGAGGGAAGGTGCAACAACACTGGTGCATTCCCCTTTCCTGTACCTCTGTGATCAGAAGCAGCAATCAGAGCATAGATGGGTGGGTTAGGGAGGGTGGGAGGGAGATGTAAGAGGGAGGGGATATTGGATATAAGTATACACATAGCTGATTCACTTTGCTATACAGCAGAAACTAACACACCATAACTAAACCAATTATACTCCAATAAAGATGTTAAAAAAAAAAATCAGAGCGTGGATACCCAGCCTTTAAAGGAGGGGGTCTTTTTTCCCACCCTGGTTCCCACAAGCTGTGCACAGTCTGTCCCAGGAACATGGGCACAGCTGCCTGTCCCCTGGTTGGGGTGGGGGTGGGGAGCTGCTGCTGGGCTAAGAGCTGAATTTGCCCCCAGTTGACCACAACTTACTGTCCAGTTCTTCCCCTGGAGGTTGCAAGCCTTCAGTAGTCTCCCGAGTTCCAAAATAATTACACCAGACAGTCCTGCCAGAGCAGGTGTTGTCCAGTGGGGAGAGATTCCTGGTGTCTCCTGCTCTGCCTTCTTTGCAGGATCCTCTCCTGACTGACCTTTTGAAGTAAGTTTCTCTTTGTCTCCATCACTTCTTTGGTTTAGCTCAATTCTACCCCGTCCCAAATCTCATAAATTACGGGTCTTCATCGTGGTTTGGTTCTGCCCCAGGAGTGTAAGGTGTGCTGCATCTAACATCTCTGACCTTAGTGCATCGTTCGGTATTTCTCACCCAAGGTGGAACAACTCACCTTTAATTCAGTGATATGAGCCCGGTAACGCTGCCTTGGGCGGAGCTGCCTCTCATTTCCCCATTGGTGATGTTTCCTTGGAGAGAATGAGGAAACGGCTTCCACTCCAGGCCCAAATGAGATGCTGGGATGGCAGCCCTGCCTCGCTTGTTTGTGGTTCCTTCTGCCCTGTTGACTTACAGGTCTCTGGTTAAACGGGGAGCTGGTGTTCCTCTTTTATTTCTTCTGGAGATAAGACTGGTGGTAGTAGGCTGTCACAGGTGAAAATGCTCCTGTAATTGTCCCCTCCTTCTAACACCTTCTAACACTTGTCAGGTTTTCACTTTGGGAACCAGCTGAAGGTTCCTTGCTCAAGTCGATTCCTCACAGGGCTTCAGGAAATGATCTGGAGGAATCCCCCATCCGTTATTAATTTGGTGATCGCTCAGGATATTGGTATGCGATGCACAGAAGCTTCCGTATTCTGCAGCATCCTTCCTTTTCTCTTGCAGCACCCCACCCGTAATCTCTGCTTTCCTGCTCAGGCAGTGTGCTTAGCTGGGGGGGGGGGTGCATCTTACATCCTGTAGAATCAGAAAAAAGGCCGATGCCTCCCGCTCCTGGAAGCGAGGCAGGCGGAGTCATTCTGGGCGCAGGTGACCAAGAGCCTGTATAACTGCCGGACTTCCAGGGGCCGCTTCTTTGGTGCAAATGCACGTCTCTGTAGGCGTGTGAGTTGAGACTCTTATGGTTACTAGAAACAGAAACTCGGTTCAGTCCAGCTTAAGCAACAGAAAGCGACTCTCTTGGCTCTTAGATCCGGCGAGTCGAGGAAGGGTCTGGTCTCAGGCACTTCAGGGGCTCACGTGATTGTTTTGTTCTTGAAGTAAAGCTTACCTTTGGTGACCTGTACAGGTCTACGCTTACTTCTGTGAGTTCTGACTAGTATCACCTGTGTCTCCCCCACCGCTTCCAAGGTGCAGAACCTCCCTACTCTTCCAGAAGTCCGCTCCTGTCCCTCCCAGGCAGTTCCCACCCCCTGTCAGCAATTGCTGGCTTGGTTTTTATCTTTAGAAACTTCATTAGTTTTCTGTGACTGCTTACCAAATTACCACAGATTTGATAGGGTAAAACAATGGATATGTATTCTCTCATAGTTCTGGAGGCCAGAAGTCTGGAGTCAGTATCACTGGGCTGGAAACAAGGTGTGGGCAGGGCTGTGCTCCCTCTGGAGGCCGCAGGGGAGGCTCCTTCCTGCCTCTTCCAGCTTCGGGGGCTGCCGGCAGTCCTTGGCTGTGGCCCCATCCCTCCACTCTTGCAGGCCTGCATCGTCACGTCTCTGCCGCTCCATGTTGGCACGGCCCGCTCCTCGGTGTGTGTCTCAAACCCCCCTCTGCCTCCCTCTAATAAGGCCACTCGTGACTGCATTTAGGGCCAGTCAGATAGTCCAGGATGATCTTTCCTTCCCAAGATCCTCAACTTAATCCCGTCTGAAAAGATCCCTTGACCTAACAAAGTAATATTCACGAGTTCTGGGGATTAGGGCCTGATATCTTTGGGGACCATTATTCAGCCCATTACAACCACGGATGGGTTTTGCCTATTTTTGAACTTCATCTAAATGGAATAATGTAGAATATGCTTTATGTGTCTGGATTTCTCCCATCCAGCATAATGGTTTGGGCATTCATTCATGTGGTTCATTCATTTTTTATTTTTTTATTTTAAATTTTAAAATTTATTTATTTATTTATTTTTGGCCGCGTTGGGTCTTCGTTGCTGCGTGTGGGCTTTCTCTAGTTGTGGCTAGCGGGGACTACTCTTTGTTGTGGTGTGTGGGCTTCTCATTGCGGTGGCTTCTCTTGTTGCAGAGCACGGGCTCTAGGCACGCGTGCTTCAGTAGTTGAGGTACGTGGGCTCAGTAGTTGTGGCTCGCGGGCTCTAGAGCGCAGGCTCAGTAGTTGTGGTGCATGGGCTTCGTTGCTCTGTGGCACGTGGGATCTTCTTGGACCAGGGCTCGAACCCGTGTCCCCTTCATTGGCAGGCGGATTCTTAACGACTGCGCCACCAGGGAAGTCCTGGTTCATTCGTTTTTATTGCTGAGTTTTCTGTCCTATGAATTTGTTTCTTCGTTTTTCGGTTGGTGGGCTTTTCTACTTTATGAATGGAGCTGCCTGAAACATTCTTGGGCAAGTGTTTTTATGGACGTATATTTTCATTTCTCTTTGATAAATACGGTGGAGCAGAGTTGCTGGGTCACAGATAGATGTGTGCTTTCTTTTTAAGCAATGCCAGCTTTTGCACGTGGTTGCACCAGCACTGTTTGAGAGCTTAGTTTCTCCACATGCTCACCAGCATTTGATTTTGCTTGTCATTTTAATTTTAGGCACTTTAGGGGTTGTGACTGTGGCTTTACTTTGCATTTCCTTGGTGACCAATGATACCGTGTACTTGTTTGTGTGTTTGTTGGCCGTTCCTAATCTGCCTTTGTCAAGTGGTCATTCCATTGTTTTGGGTTGTTTGCCTTTTTTATTGCGTGGATGGGAGTTTCTTTTATATATTTTGGATATAAGTTCTTTGTCAGATACATAGATTGTGAATAGTTTTTCAGTCTGTGGCTTGCCTTTTCATTTTCTTCACACTGTATTTTTTTTTTAAAGGCATAGTAGGACTTTATTTTGTTCTGTCAAAAACTTTTTATTTTATTTCTTTAAAAACTTACAGACAAGTTGCAGAAATACAAAAAATACTGGTTTAGTCTTGGTCCAGTTTCACTGACTGATTACATTTGCCCCATTTGCTTTATTTGCACTCGCTAGCTCATGTTTCCTCCCTCCCTCCCCGTGTGTGTGTGTGTGTGTGTGTGCACGTGTGTGCATGTATGTAGACTCACACACATACTTTTTCTGAACCACTTGAGAGTAAACTGCAAGACATCATGCTCCTGACCCCTAAATGCCTCCGTGCCTCCTCAGGATTGAGGGTGTCCCCTGTGTAAGCTCAGTGCAGGGGTCAACTTCAGTTCACTTAGCATCAGCTCCACGCCCCCATCTCCCATCCACCTTTCCGTTCTGCCCATCCGTCCAGCCGTGTCCTTTGCAGTGTTTCTCTCAGTACAGGACCCAGTGCAGGATCACACGGCTCTGTGGTCTCCTTCAACCTGGATCAGCTCCACGGCCTTTCTTTGTCTTTTTAAGACTTTATTTTTTATGCCATATTCTCCATCCTTTAAAAAATGTCCTAGAGAGGAAGCTTCCTATTTTGGATTTGCTGATGTTCCCTCCTGGTGGAGTCGGGTTGTGCATCCCTGCTGGACACTGTGTGAGGCGTGTCCCCAGGGTCTCATGCCCACAGGTGCAGGTGCATGGTGTCCATCTGAACCTCACTGGCCTTGTTAACTTTGGTCGTCTGGTTGGGTGTTGTGTGATCTCTCCACTGTGGAGTTACTGTTTTTCTCCTTGCAGCTAATAAGCAGACCGTGGGGAGGCTCTCTAAGCCGCGCAGATACCTGCTCCTTGTCTGAGTGTCCCCCTAGGTTGGCATCCATCGCTGCCTCTCTCAGAAGCATGATTTCCAACCCCAGCCTTTCCCCCACATGGCTTTCTACTGTCCAGAACCCTCCCTTCTCCCCCGCGGATGGATTGATTGATTGATTCGGCCATTGAGTCCATATTGGTATGGACTTCTGGATCCCTATTTTTAAAATGAGCACCCCTAATTATTTTTGGTGTTCAAATTGTCCCATACTTAGCCAGAGTCCCTTCAGGCTGTGTCCCCGTGACATCCCCCGTCATGTTTTGTTTTTTGAGCGTTTTCTGGCTTTCTGGCAGAAGATGCTTCAGGCTCATCTTGCCTCTTCCCTGTTCCAGCTCTGGAATCAGCCATTTACGTGGGGAGCTGTGGTTTCCCACCTCTTCCTTTTTCTAAAACCCTTTTTATTTTGGAAAAGTTTTAGATTTACAGAAAAACAGCGAAGATAGTGTAGAGAGATCCCACATACCCATTCCCAGTTTCCCCTATTATTAACGTCATTAGGATGGTACATTTGTCACACCTAATGAACCAGTACTGATGCATTGTTACTAACCGAAGTCCATACTTTAGGTAAGTTGAACTTCCTTACCTAATGTCCTTTTCTGCTCCAGGACCCCATCCAGGAGGCCACGTGACATTTAGTCATCATGTCTCCTCAGGCTCTTCTGGACTGTGACGGTTTCTCAGACTTTCCTTGGTTTTGATGAGCCCTGGCTCTTTTTAAAGGGGAATGTGTTAGAATCCAGGTCTGGGCGCTGGGATTGTCTTTGTTTCTAAGCCCGCTCAGTGGACAGAGCTAGGACAGTTTACATATGGAAACACACATGCACGTATATGCGCACACACAGGTACGCACGCATGCACATATTTAGACGCACACACATGTACACGCGTCCGCGTGCATGCACACAGCTTAGGAACTGAGCTGCTGCTGAGCCCCAGCCACCTGGCGGGGCGCCCCAGGCTTCACCTTCCATGTTTGCACCTCTCCTTCCACAGAGAAGCCTGGCTCCCAGTGCCGTCCGCATGGCAACTCGCTTGCTCAATCCTAGGATGCACCTAAAGTAACGTCAGAGTAGCTTCACCCAGACAGCTGTCAGGAACAAACCTACCAGGTAGAGTTCAGGGTTCGTTAGCGGCCGAGACCCAGGGGAGCAGCCAGTGTTGTCCTGGGTCCCTTGGCTCGGCCCCTTCTGTGTGTTCATGCTGTTCATCTGAATGCAGTCGGGTCCTTCTGTTTCTCTTTGCTTTCAGTTGTATACTTATTTCCCCTGCCCGTCCTTATTGAGTTAGTTTTATTTTTTGAATATAAAGAACACAAATACAGTTTTGAAAGTCAAAGTTCTACCGAAAGGTGGTCCGAGAAGAGTCTCCTGGTGGGAGCCAGCTCTGTTGCTCGGGGCCCCTCCTTCCTGGGCTGCTTTGTGCGAATATCACAGATGTGTGGGTGTTGACTCAGCTCCCCTTTACACACGGTGCGGGGGTGGGGGGGGCGGGGAGCAGACCTGTGCGTGGGCCTTGCGGCTCGTCGCGTCTTCTCCCCGGCCCAGCTCACCCTGGCAGTCCCACCCGGCAGTCCCGCCTCCCCGCTCCTTTTTCCAGCTGCACTTGCTCCATTGTGCTCTGCAGTTTATTTGCCCGATTACCTATATTTGGATATTCAGATAGTTTCCAGTATTTTGCAGCTGTAAGTGTTGCTGAGATGAATGGTCTCGTGCATGTGCACTTTTGTTTTGTAGGAGGGGCACCTTCAGGGTGAGTTCCTAGAAGTGGGTTTGCTGGATTGGAGGTTAAATGTATATATTGTGTTGTTAGCTGTTGTCCAGTTTCTCCAGAGGGGTTGCACGCTGTTCTGTTCTCACTGGCAGTGTACCGGGGGACCTGTCTCCCCCCTGGCTCACCAATAGTTGCATTGTCAAGCTTTTGAGTTCTGCTAATCTGATGGGCAAGAAATGGTATCACAGTATAGTTGAATTTGAATTTCTCTGATATAAATGAAGTTGAACATGTGTTCATATGTGTGTGAGTTGTCTATTCACGTCTTTGGCCCATTTTTCTGTAGTGCTCTTGCACCTTGTCATCAAATGTTAAGAGCTCTTTGTATGTTAAGGATATTTTCTCGCTTCATCTGAGACATATATTGCAGATATTTTCTCCCAGTTTTGCCATTTGTCTTTCTATTCCCCTCGTCCCTGATTTTTTTGGGCCACGTGTCTTAGTCTGCTCAGCCTGCTGTAACAAAATGCCACATATTGGGTGGCTTAAACAACAGACATGTATTTCCCGCAGTTCTGGAGGCTGGAGGTCCAAGATCAAGGCGCCTGCAGATCTGGTTCCTGGTGAGGCCTCTCTTCCTGGTTTGTGGACACCACCCTCTCGCTGTGTGATCACGTGGCCTTTCCGTGGTGTATGTGTGTGGAGGGAGAGGGGGAGCTCTCTCTTTCTCTTCTTATAAGGGCACTAATCCCACCAGGGGGGCCCCACTGTCATGACCTCATCTAAACCTAAGTACCTCCCAAAGGCCCACCTCCAGATGCCATCACTTTGGAATTAGGGCTTCAGTGGATGAATTTTGGGGAACACAAGCATTCAGTCCATAACATCATGTAAACTTTAAAATTTTTTGATCTAGTCAAATGTATCAGTCTTTTCTTTCGTTGTATCTGGATTTTGAGTCATAGTTAAAAAGCCTTTCCCTACTCCTATAGAAGAATTTATCCGTGTTTTCTCCTAGTACGTGTATAGTTTCAGTTTTTATGTTTAGATCTCGTTTGTGGTGTGAGGGATGGATCTAATTTTATCTTTTTCCAGTGGCCATCCTGTTGTCCCGATACTACTTATTAAAAAGTCCTTCTGTGCTGCAGTGATTTAAGATGCCTCTTAGTCATACTCTAGATCTCTGTTTATACTTGCATCTGCTTCTAGACCTTTATTCTGCCCGTGGCCGCTCTGTCTGTTTCTGTGCTGGGACCACAGCGTCTCGGCAGGGGCCCCGAGGCTGCCGGGTCTCTGGGCGGCGGGTGCGGCCTGCAGCCCCTCCCCGAACTTCAGCGTCAACAGGTCTAGCTCCACAAAGAGAGCTCGCTGGCATTTTTATTGGGATTGCATTCAATTTATTAACTTGTGATGTCCTAACCAGGAAGAGGGGAAGTCTTTGTGTTGGTCCACTTCTGTTTTTGTGTCTTTCAGGAGTGATTTTAAATATAGGTTTACAATGTAGATTTTAAACAGTTGAACAGTTCTTACTAAGTTTATTCACAGATATTTAATTTTTGTGCTGCTCTTGTAAGTGGGATTTTCTCTTTCATGTGTTCTGGATCTTCTTTTTTTGTGGACAGTCATTAAACAGTTTT
Organism: Eschrichtius robustus; assembly: GCF_028021215.1. NCBI lineage: Eukaryota > Metazoa > Chordata > Mammalia > Artiodactyla > Eschrichtiidae > Eschrichtius > Eschrichtius robustus. The sequence goes on along the minus strand of NC_090826.1, from coordinate 4,348,315 downwards.
TTTTTTTTTTTTCAACCAGCACTTTATATAGCTTTTGTCATGTACCTCACTGTTTTTTAAATTACACGGTATTTTGACGTCATTACAGATTCACATGCTGTTGTAAGAAATAAGCAGAGAGATCCCACGTCCTCTTTACCCCTTGTCCCCAGCGGTAATGCTGTTTTTTGGTTTCAAGTCCAGCTGGCCGACTTTTTCTTTCAGGTCTTGCATCCTCCGCACGGCCTCAGCCTGGCTGGCGTGCAGGCTCTTCCCCTCCGTCCCTCCCCCCTGCGTTCCCTCGCCTGCCCTGCATGTTTCTCTGTTGCCCGCTTCTCTCCCGCTGTGCTCAGGATTTCATGGTGCCCTGGGGGTTGGGGTAGGGGTGGCAGCAGACAGCTTCAGTCTTACTTCTTCTCCGGGTGGTGACTCTGAATGCAAGCGAGCTGCCTTCTCCTGAGACCCCCCCCTAGGGACCCCCTCATAGAAAGGCTGGGGCTGGCCTCAGTGCGTCCCTTCCCTGTAGTAGCCCTTATTCCAGGCCGTGGAGTTCCCTGTTGACCTGCACTGGGGTCATGGCCCCGTGCAGCAGAGGTGCCCACAGGAAGGGATGCCAGGCTACCAAGCCTGAGCCCCAAGGTCACGGGCTCTGTAGGACCCAGTGGGAGATGCGAGGAGGGAAACAGACCCCGGCAAGGGGCCGGTTCTCCAGAGGAAGCAGATACGAAGTCCCTGGAGTGCCCACGCTCTGGCTGCAGGGCTGCAGCCTCCAAAGGACAAGAGGCTGCACGCCTGTCCACCTCACCAGCCACGGCCCCAAACTCATGACGGATTCCCTATTGCTTCTTTCAGCTCTTGTTGAGTTGATATCTTTTTTGCAAAGAGGACCAGAGTGTTATGAGCCCTTTAGCCAGTATGAAGAATAATTCTAGGTTTACAACTTTCTTAAAACCATACCCCTGTTGTTTTTCATTGCTCATGTGTATGTTTAAAAATAATTACCGTACTCTGTAGAATGAAATGAAAATATTGCCTGCCAAATGATTACTGTGCTTTTAAATGACTCTGCATATACTGTGTCGTATACGGGCAGCTTAAACGACTTTAATTATATGTCGTTAGGTTTCCTTTTCCACCCTGAATATGTATGAAGGAAATCAGTCTGCAGCAGCTGCCGCGTTCTCTGTATGTCTGAGTTGGAAAAGCTTGTGGCGTATAATCGATCCATTTCTGGAAGGAATGACTTCGGGCTGATGGTATGTGGTTTGTGAGCCTTCGCTTTGCCCGGTGGTCCTGGGTGCCTCGTGCTCCTTGGCAGGAAGGACGGGGGAGATTCCGGCTCTGGACGCCTGTTTCTCTCCTAACTCTTCCCCTGGGGTGTGTTTCAGGCTCTCGGGCCTTGCGAGGTTCACCTCAGTGGCCAGGCACCCAGCGTCCTCTCAGGAGGATGCGGGAAACAAGTCATCTTAACCTTGTGCGTTGCCTGTGGCCCAGCTCTGAGACCTCAGAGCCGCCGGCTGCCAGTGTGGACCGGCCCGGCTCGTAGGCGGGTGCACGCTCCTTGGTCTGTGCTGCTGGGCTGGGCCGTGGCCCTCCCTCCGTGGCCAGCATTCGCGGACGGTGCAGAGGGTCACATGGGCCAGTGCATGTGATGGACAGACCTGTGCCTGGCCCAGGCCGGACTGCCTTCTGCCCCGTTCTCCATCTGTCCCGTGCTTCCTAAGTCTCTCTCTGTGACTCTCGGTCACCACAGCCTCTGTGATGGGCATGCTGTCGGGGACATTTAGACACGTTCTGACACAACAGTTTGCTTTTCTCATTTGTGCTCGCCAGGGGCCCCAGCGTGGCTGCCCCCATCCAGGGTCTGGCCCTCGGGCCCAGCTCTGTCTCGGGAGGTGGCCTCAGGGCCAGGGGACCTCCCCCCACCCCCTGGGTTCCCTGTCACCTCTGCAGTGTGTTTCTGGGCCTTGGGCTGCGGTGACCAGAGTTAGCGTGGAGGGGGCTCAGTGGGTGACAGGGGGCCCCGGCAGGAGGAATTAGGTCTCACTGAAGATCTAAAGGAAAGTCAACCTTGTGAAATAACCTGAAGTTTTACCTGCCTCGAAGGGATTTCTGAGTTGGTCTGAGGACAGAGGCCGAGGGGGTTCCTCCTGGGGCGGCCTGAACAAATTGCCACAAACTACTTGGCTTAAAACAACAGACATTTATTCTCTGTCAGTCAGTTCTGGATCCAGAATCTGCTGGGCCAAAATCGAGGCGTTGGGAGGGCCTTGTTCCTTCTGGAGGCTCGGAGGAGGATCCTTCCTGCCTCTTCTAGGTTTTGTTCCTGGGCTGTTAAAACAAAGTGTGGAAGTGGATGTTTGTGTAACTGACAGCTGCCTTACATAGAAGAGTGCTGTGCAGACTTAGGATGAGAAAACCAAAAGGTGTGTGAAACCGGAAGCTGGGCATCAGTCACCGCACTTGAAAGGTTAAGCCAGAAGGGGTTGCACAAATAGCATGAAAATGGGGGCACGTGTTTTATTTTCATTTTGATCCTGTAATAAACTTATGAATTTTTTTGGGAGACGGCTGTTTGCAAATGTAGTCTAGGTAGTATTGAATCCTTATAGTTTTTTTAGTGGCCAGTTTTGCTAATACATGTATAATTTATTTTTAAAAAGCAATAGACTTATATCAGCTTTTCCCTGATACACCGTAGTTTGTTCAGTACCGTTTTATCCTGTCAATGGCTAACGGGATGGGAAGGGCAGACCGCCGTCTTTGTATTTGACAGACATTGAAAGTTATGGCACAGAATCAGACTCTTAGGGTTCTTAACTTGGCTGATTCTTTGCTTGTACTTCCAGGATGTGGGTTTTTTTTTTTTCTCATTGAGTTGACAGGGACCCAAATCCTTGCTCATGTGGTGGTATGAAGTATCCCACCCATGGTCTGAAGTTTGCCTCCAGTAAAGGATCAGAATAAGCTGAAGTGGGTGGTGTGAGGTCCAGTTACGAGGGGGCCTCAGGAAAGAGAGATTAATTCACAACCAGGCACTGATTCTGGATGTTCCCCCACGTGGATATAAAGGATATAACGGGATGGGGTATCATCTGGAGTAGTCTGGGAAGACTGACTCGGATGAAATGCCCGCTTCCTGTTCTGTATTGGGGTCCCCTCGTGCACACCCTCTGCTGTGGTTTAAGCCAGTTGGCCATCAAGCCGCCTGTGCTGGATTCCAGCCAGAGTCCTTTTGTGTGTGTGTGTGTGACGATCTGCCCTGGACCTGAGTGCAGTCAAGTCCTGGCTGTGACAGTGGCACACAGCTCACCCGTGTCCAGCCACATGAGCAGGGTCCGTGGGGAGCCCCGGGCACACCGCTGGAGCCTTCCCTGCCTCTGTGGCCCCAGACACAGCTCGGGTCAGAGGGTCCCCGTTGGCATGGCCTTTCCTTTGGGACCGTGCTCTGCACCATCACAGGCAGGCTTGGGCTTCCATTCCTTCCGAGAGTCCGAGGCCCCCTCCTTGCAGCTGTCAGCCTCCCTGTGACCACGGCCTGAGTTAGGGGGCGGCTGGGTTAGTGCGTGCAGCCGGTGGTCAAGAGGGACGGAGGGCCATTGGCTCCCTCGGCTGCCCGGCGGCAGTGAGGCGCCACGCGGTCCTTGGCTCTCGTCCTCGCAGGGAGGGAGATGCTGTGGCCACGTTGCATTTTACACCTGCCGCCTTTGGGTGGCTTCTCCGCAGCATTACCACTGAGGCTGGAATTGTGGGGCAGAGGCGGGCGTGGCCGCTGCCCCGAGTCCCGGCTGTCAGTCTGACTGCGGTTAGTGCCGCTGGGCTCTTGGGGTGGAAAGTGCTGTTCCTGGGCTCCAGTCTCACCTGGTGTCGCCAAGCGCCCCGTGTCCTCTGGTGGCGAAATGGCCTTCCTGGGGGAGCCGATGTGCCAGGGAACCTGCAGAATCTGCCATTCAGGGCCTGGGGGCAGAGCCGTTGTCTCTGAAGCTGCCATAATGGGGTGGATCACAAGTCTTGTTGCCCAGCCGAGCAGGAATTTCAGGACCCGACCACGGCCCACTCCGAGTTCCGCTTTATTCTTGCTGCTTTTTTTTTTTTTTTTTTTTGGACCATTTTTAAAGTCTTTATTGAATTTTGCTACAATATTGCTTCTGTTTTATATTTTGGTTTTTTGGCCGTGAGCCATGTGGGATCTTAGCTCCCCGACCAGGGATCGAACCTGCACCCCCTGAATTGGAAGGTGAAGTCTTAACCACATGACCGGCCTCTTGCTGCTTTTTGAATAAGTGGATGAAAGTGGTTTCTTTAAAACACTACTGAATCAAGCCCTGAAGCCGTATTTGTGAAAATGGCTTCGTTTGAACGTGGAGGCTAATTCTGGGGTGTCCTAGGGTCCTCTTCCCTTGCATCTGGCCAATGACAGAGGCAGTGAAAGAAGGAACAGCACGTAACATTCAACCTGACTGATTTCCTAATTACACATAAGTTACATAGGTAGAACATACCATTAGGAGCTGAAACTTTGGGGGAGAAACTGTGTGCTAATAACCCTAAATTGAATATCCATGTGCATTCTTTTTTTTTTAATTAATTTTTACTGGGGTATAGTTGCTTCACAATGTTGTCTTAGTTTCTGCTGTACAGCAAAGTGAATCAGCTGTATGTATACATATATCCCTTCTTTTTTGGATTTCCTTCCCATTTAGGTCACCACAGAGCATTGAGTAGAGTTCCCTGTGCTATACATTAGGTTCTCATTAGTTATCTATTTTATTTTTTTATTTTTTTATTTTTCATTTTATTTATTTATTTATTTTTTTGCATTGGGTCTTCATTGCTGTGCGCAGGCTTTCTCTAGTTGTGGCAAGTGGGGGCTACTCTTTGTTGCGGAGCACGGGCTCTAGGCGCGCGGGCTTCAGTAGTTGTGGTGCGCAGGCTCAGTAGTTGTGGCCCACGGGCTCTAGAGCGCAGGCTCAGTAGTTGTGGCACACGGGCTTAGTTGCTCCGCGGCATGTGAGATCTTCCTGGACCAGGGCTCGAACCCGTGTCCCCTGCTTTGGCAGGCGGATTCTTAACCACTGCGCCACCAGGGAAGTCCCTTAGTTATCTATTTTATACATAGCAGTGTGTATATGTCAATCCCAATCTCCCAATATCCACGTGTTTTCTTCATCATTTTACAAAGTGTCTCATCACTAACACAAAGTGCCATTCCTGGCGTTTTATTCATGGATTTGGGTAGATGTTGGTAAGGCGCAGAGTGTTTGAAAACCTGCAGGAGGATCCTACAGGAAGAGGAGGAGTCATAAAGATGGTGTTGGTCTTCAAGAGGGTCCTGGTTAGGGGGGTGGGGTCCCAGAACCGGAGGCTGGCTTCCCTGCTCTCTGTGAGCCACTGATGTGATGCCGTGTCCTCCTCCTGTGGTGGTTCTTTCTTTTGTGATGACCCCCTGCCTTGCTACACTGCTCTCTAGTGAAATTTTACCGGGAAAGCACTGTTGATTTCCCCCACCCGAGTGGGCTTGGTAATGACTCATGACCGATGTGCTTTGTTTCCATTCCAGGCAGCTTCGGTCACCTCCTTGTCGAACCTGGCGTGTATGCACATGGTACGCTGGGCTGTCTGGAACCCCGTGCTGGAAGCCAGCTCCGGGCGGGTGATGTTACCTCTACAGGGTGGGATCCAGCCCAACCCCTCGCACTGTCTGGTCTATAAGGTACCCCCAGCCAGCATGAGCTCCGAAGAGGTAAATTGTTAAGAGGCTCCGTAAGTATGATTATTTTCTGTGAGCTTCTAGCAAGTTCATGCATTTTCAAAATCAGAAGCTGACAAGTATGTTTGCTGATGTTTCATGAGCACTGTTTTTTCACGTCATGGCTGTGCCCTTAAAAAATAAGTGTGGTTTCTGAGTCATAGTCGGCTGTGAACTCACTGAGGCCGGTTTTATCTGGGGTCTTATAATGTCGCCGGTCATGTATCAGTCTCTCAAAGTGACCTGCGGGGCCTGTGACTCTTATTTGTATACATGGTGCCATGAGATCCACTTCTGTGCTTTTTAAAAAGCCCTCTTTTTTTTTTTAAATTTATTTTTTTTTGAAGTATAGTTGAATTACAATGTTGTGTTAATTACTGCTGTACAGCAAAGTGACCCAGTTAACATATATATACATACATTTTTTCATATTCTTTCCCATTATGGTTTATCACAGGATATTGAATATAGTTCCCTGTGCTATCCAGTAGGACCTTGTTGTTTATCCATTCTAAATACACTGGTTTGCATCTGCTAATCCAAAACTCTCCCCCCCAACCCCCTCCCCCTTGGCAACCACCAGTCTATTTTCTATGTCCCTGATTCTGTTTCTGTTTGATAGATAGGTTCATTTGCGTCATATTTTGGATTCCACATGTAAGTGATATTGTACGGTATTTGTCTTTCTCTTTCTGACTTCGCTTAGTATGATAATCTCTGGGTCCATCCATGTTGCTGTAAAAGGCATTATTTTGTTCTTTTCTATGGCTGAGTAGTATTCCATTGTATATATGTACCACATCTTCTTTATCCATTCATCTGTCCATGGACAGTTTGCTTCCATGTCTTGGCTATTGTGAATAGTGCTGCTGTGAACATTGGGGTGGATGTGTCTTTTTGAATTAGAGTTTTCTCCAGATATATGCCCAGGACTGGGATTCCTGGATCATGTGGTAATTTTATTTTTAGTTTTCTGAGGAACCTCTCTACTGTTTTCCGCAGTGGCTGCACCAACTTACATTCCCACCAACAGTGTAGGAGGGTTCCCTTAATAAAAAGGCCCCCTTGAGACGTTTGGTGCACTGGGGGCTGTGTCTCGTGTGGACAAGGCTGGGATGGGAGCCGGGCAGTGGGCACTGCCCTGGCTGGTCTTTGTGGCTTGTCACTCATACCCACTGGACCTCAGCTCTCTCCAGCTGTGTCTGGAGGGGAGGGACCACAGCAGGACTTAAAAAAAAATCCATTTTGAAATGAAGCTTTCTCTGATCCCCAGTATAGAAAGCAAATAAAAGTGGGGCAGGGCCAGTGGAAGCGTGTGTGTGTGGGTCTTATCCCCTGGCCTCCACTGGCTTGTTGGCGGCCTTGCGGGGTGGGGAGCAGAGACCTGGGGGCCACAGACCCCGTGTGACACCACTGCTCTGGCTGATGTCCCAAGTCCTTCCTGACACTACTAATGGGTTGTGACAGCGTTTTTGCCTGGGTGTGTTGTTTGATTCTTCTGCTGACATTCCTGAAATACACCCGTCCTGTCTCAGCAGCACAAACAGGAGGCTTTTAGGACTCAGTTGTCTAACTTTTCTTAGGTAAAGGACCAGACCTGTTATATCAGTATGTCATCCGTGTGCTGAGTCTAGTGACAAACATTGTTTTCCGTGTTATTATTTGTGGTTTGGATTATGCTTTGGGAGCCTGAATAAGGGAGCAGCTGATTGTGCAGCTTTTCTTATTATAAGCAATGTCCCTCATTATGGGACCACATTGTGCTGCATTCCCACGTGGTCTGGTTTGAGCCCTTATCATAAAATTGCCATTAGAAATCCTGAAGCCATTGCCATTTTCTCATTCTCATTCTCCCTCTCTCTCTGTGTATGTATGTATGTAAATAAATCCTTATTCTGTTTAATTTTAGCCTTCTCATGCCACTACATCTCCTTCGCTTTTTAAGTGTGTAAACTATATTGGAGCGTAAGTGTTGTGAAGGTCTGACTCTCTTAAGGACACAAATATGTTAAATACCATCATTTTTCATGAGGAATATCACTTCTAATCAGGGCTTCTCAACCTCAGCGCTATTAGCGTTTGGGGCCAGGTAAGTCTTTGCTGTGGGTCTGTCCCGGGCGCTGGAAGGTGTCGAGCCGCGTCCCTGGCCTCTTCCCACTAGATGCCAGTAGCATTCCCCCAGTGATGACAGCCGGAGTGTCTGCAGACATAGCTGAGTGTGTTCTTCTGGGGGCACAGTCGCCCCCAGTTGAGGACCACTACTCTAAACAGATGTAATTCGCTAAAATAATAAACTACCACTGGTCACAAACTTGATTCACTCTCCTGCTCTCTAAAAGTGCCGCTCTGCTTCGTCCTGTATTTCTCATCTCATGTAGCAGTGCCAGCATCTACCCAGTCAGAGGGGTGGAAACCTAGGTAAGCCTGGTCTCTGCCTGTGCGCCCGTCAGATCTTTATCTTATTTGTTCATTCAGTGACTTTTTATTGAGCACCTGTATCTGCTCCGGGAAAAATATCTCTATAATCCCATGGAACTTACAGTTGAGTAGGAGTGGCAGATGTTAAAGAAAAAAAAATACATGCTATAAACATCCTATAATTTTTTACTAAGTAAATTTTGCGGTTTATGTTATTATGATTATTTACTGTGAAGGTAAGTAGTGTAATATGATTATGTTTTCCTTCTTAAACAACTCCTGTATTCTTTCCTTGAGCAAATAATTGTCTTTAAAAAAAATATCTCCAGAGGCAGCCGCTTTCAACTCTTAGCTGTGACATATGGTATTTACTTTGTTTTCTAAATATTATGCTTCTACTGTTATTTCTTAGTATGTCAATTTTAGAAATTGTATATTGTCTTACAGCAATGACAGATGGGAACTTTAGCTCTTTTATACACTCCTGCACTTAAAAAGCAACCCCACTCTGTCCCCCCACTGCTTGGCCTTGCATTCAGGTACTGCTGCCAGAGGTGTGCAGCACAGTGGGGTCTGGCCAGAGGATTGGAAGGGGAGCCCCAGGAAACTGGAAAGAACTAGGGGGGTCTGGAGAGGGAGGAGCTTGGAAAGTACCCCATAAAGTTGTTTAAGAAATGCTGAGCTAACCCCCAGCTTCACGTGCCTGAATCTGACCCTAAACAGCGTATCGCAGACTTTGAGAACTGGACTGTGGATGGAGTTGCCCACTGGGTGGACCACATGCAGGAGAGGCCTGAGTATCACTGCACAGGCTTTGAAAATGGAACTGGTGTTGAAACCACCACCCACAGGAGGCTGGTTGGAAACTGGGGCTTGAACCCAGCTGGGTGGATTCCTAACTAAACAAAAATATCAACGTTCTCCATAGGATTTAAACGAGACTCAGAATCTTATAATGTGATATTCAGAATGTCCATGATACAATCTAAACTTAATTGACAAAGAACCAGGAAAATCTCAACTCGTAAGGGAAAGACATTCAACAGACAGCAATACTGAGGTGACACAAATGTTGGAATTATCAGACAAAGCCTTTAAAGCAGGCATTATAAAAATGCTCCAGTAAATCGGAGCAAACACTTTTGAAACAAAGGGAAAGATAGAAAGTCTCAGCGAAGAGATGGAAGATAAAGAAGAAGCAAATGGAAATTTTAGAACTGAAAAATAAAATTGCCAAAGTAAAGTATTCGCTAGGTGGACTCAATAGCAGAATGGAGGTGACAGAAGAAAAAGTCAGTGAACTTGAAGGTAAATCAATAGAATTTATCCAGTCTGAACCACAGAGAGAAAAGTGATTGGAAGACAGTGGACGAAAGAAGCCTCAGGGACCTGTGGGGCAGGACCACAAAGGCTAACACCTGTGTCATCAGAGTCCCAGTAGAAGAGAAAGGGTTCTGTGCAGAAAAAACATTTGAAGACACAGTGGCTGAAAACTCCTCTAATTTGGCAAAAGACTTAAACCTACAGATTGAAGAGGTTCAGTGAACCCAGAGATAAATGCAAAGAAATCCACAACCAGACACATCATAATCAAACTGCTAAAAAATAAAGACAAAGTCTTGAAAACAGCCATAGAAAAATGATGCATTACTTACACAGAGACAATAATTTGAATATCTGTGGGTTCCTTAGCAGAAATCATGAGGGCCAGAAGGAAATGGAGCAACATTTTAAAAGCAGTAACAGAAAGACCCCAGAACTCAGCATTCTATTCCAGCAAAAGTCCTGCAGGAATGAAGGTGAAATAAAGACATTCTCAGATGAACTAAAACTAAGAGAATTCATTGGCAGGAGACATGCTCTAAGAGAATTGCTAAAGGAATTTCTTCAGACAGAAGAGAAATGATACCAGATGAAAACTTGGTACATCAGGAATGAAGGAAGAACATCAAAAATGATAACTATAATATAGTATTCTCCTCCTTTTGAGTTCTTTAAAATATGTTTGATGGTTGAAGCAAAAAGTATAGCAGTGTCTGATAGGATTTTTAAGGTATGTAGGTATAATAGGTAAGACAGCTATAATACACAAGGGGCGGGTAAAGAGACCTGTAGGGTGATAAGGTTTCTACAGTCCACTTGCAGTAATAAAATATAGATTTTGAGTAGATTGTGAAAAGTTAAATATTTACATTGTAAACCCCAGAGCAGTCACTAAAAATAAGATACAAAGAGACAGTGAGAAACCCAATAGATAGATAAAATGGAATAATTCAAAATAAGGCAAGAAAGGGGAAACAGGAATGAAAAACAAAGGGAACAAATCGTAATAAAATGGTAGTTCTGAATCCAGGCACACCAATAATTACATGACATATAAATAGTCTGAACACACCAACGTCAAGACGGAAGTTGTCAGGTGGCATAAAAACTCAAGGTCCAACTGTATGCTGTTTACCAGGAACTCACTTCAAATACAATGATGTAGTAGGTCAAAAGTAAGAGGATGGAAAACCATTCTGTGCAAACACTATTCAAAAGATAACTGGAGTAGCTATATTAATACCAGACAAAGTAGACTTTGGAGCAAAAGAAATTGCTAGAAATTAAGAGGGATATTACATATCATAAAAGAGTCAATTCACCAAGAAGACATACAATACTAAAAGTGTGTGCATCTAACATAGAGCTTCAAAATGCAAAAAACTAATAGTGCAGAAAGAAGAAATAGAAGAATTAACAGTTGTAGTTGGAGATTTCAACACTCCTCTTGGAGTAAACTGTAAACCTGTAGATAGAAAATCACCAACATATAGAACTGAACAATATCATTAAGCATCTGGATCTAAATGACCTTTATGGAATGCTCCACCCAACAACAGCAGGATACACATTCTTTTCAAGTGCACATGGAACATTCACCAAGATAGACCATATCCTGGGTCATAAAACAAGCTTTAATTTTAAAAGAACCGAAATTACACAAGGTATATTCTGCGATCATAATGGAATTAAACTAGAAACCAATAACAAAGATAACATAAAAAATTAGAAACACTTGGAAATTGATACACTTCTAAATCCATAAGTCAGAGAGGAAGTCTCAAGAAAATATAGAAGATATTTTGAACTGAACAAAAATGAAAATACAACATATCAGAATTTGTAGGGTGCAGCTAAAGTGTGCTTACATGGAAGCTTATAGCGTTAAGTGCTTATATAATAACAGAGAAAAGTCTCAAATCAATAATCTAATCTTCCACTTTTAGAAACTAGAAAAAGAAGAGGACAATAAACCTAAAGCAAGGCAGAAGAAAGTCAGTGATAAAGATAAGAGCAGAAACTAATAAAACTGAAAACAGAAAAACAATAGAGGAAAAACTAGAGAAAGCCAGTGAAATAAAAAACTGATTCTTTGAAAAGCTCAATAAAATTGACAAACCTTTAACAAGACTGAAAGAGTAAAGAAAAGAGAGGACACAAATTACTAATAATAGGAATGAAAGAAGGGATACCACTACAGACCACACAGGTACGAAAAGGATATTAGGGGAATACTATGAACAACTCTATGCCCATAAGCTTGAAAATTTAGATGAGATGGATCAGTTTGTCTTAAACAACAAACTATCAAAACTTACCCAAGATGAACTAGATAATCTGAGTAGTCTTATAACTTTATAGAAAATGAGTTCATGGTTAAAAAACTTTTGAAAAAGAACTATCCAGACCTATTCACTGTAAATTGTCCTAAACGTTTTTTCCTTTGAGGAAAAATAACACCGATTTTATACATTCTCTTCCAGAAAGTAGGATAGATAGGAGCAATTCCCAGTTCATGTAACAAGGCCTGCATTTCTCTGATATCAAAACCAGAAAAAGGCAGTACAAGAAAAGAAAACTATGGATACATAAGCCTCATGAACTTAGATGCAAAATACTCAACAAAATATTAGCAAATTGGATCCAACAATATGGAAAAAGAAACACCATGACCAAGTTGGGGGTTATCTCAGGAATGCAAGGCTATTTTCTATTTGAAAGTCAAAAATATGTAATTCATCATAGTCACAGCCTCAAGAAGGAAAAACGTATGGTCATAACAATTGATGCAGAAGAAGCATTTGACAAAATTCAACGTCTGTTTACGACAAAAACTGAGCAAACAGGAATAAAGAGGAACTTCCTCAGTTTGATAAGAGTGTCTACAAAAATCCTTTAGTTAGCATCACACTTAATGGTGAAAGATTGAATTCTTTTCCCCGTAGATCAGGAGCAAGTGAAGGATGCCCACGCATAGTACTCAACATCTTATTCAACATTGTACTGGAAGTTCTAGCCAGTGCAATAAAGCAAGAAAACAAAATTTAAAAACCATACAGATTGGAAAGGAAGGAACAAATCTTATTTGCAGACAACATGATTTTCTGTGCGGAAGATCTCAAGGGATTTACCAAAAGCTCCTAGAATAAACAAGTTTAGGGAGATTTCAGGATACAACAGGAGGTCAAGATAGAAAAATCAATCACATGTCTTTACACTAACGACAGCTGGAAAGCAAAATCTAAAAAACAGCATTATTTACAAAGGCTGAGTCAAAGAAGACCTAAATAAATGGAGAAACATCTTTATGGATTGGAAGACTGTTTCAACATAGTAAAGATATAAATTCTGCCCAAATTGACCTATAGGTCTAATGCAATTTCAATCAAAGTCCTTACATGATTTTTTTGTATATATAGACAAGCTGATTCTGAAGTTTATACAGAAAAGCAAAGGAATTAGAAAGAGTCAAAACAATTTTGAAAAGAACGATAAAGCTGGAGGATTCATGCTACACAATTTCAAGACTTTCATTAAAGCTACGGTAATCACGATAAAGTGCTGTTGGTAAAGGCACTGACACATAGATGAATGGAACAGAATAGAGTCCAGAAGCAAGTCACAGTTTAGCAGTTTCCTGTAAAATTAAATATACACATACCATATGACCCACCAATCCTACTCGTAGAGAAGTGAACCTTATGGGAATGAAAACTTATGTCACACAGAAGTATGTATACCAGTGTTCCTAGCAGCTCTATTTATAACCACTCAAGCTGGAAAACAGCCCGAATGTTCCTAAATGGGTGAATGGATAAGTACACTGGGGTGCATCATACAATAGAAAACTGCTCGGCAACAAAAAGGAACGGGCTGTGGGTACACACTTTGGCCCGGGAGAGTCTCATCAGTATCGCAGGGAGTGAAAGAAGCCAGTCTCAAAGGTTGTATAGCATGTGATCCCATTTATATGACAGAAGAGAGGGGTAGATTGCGGGGTTGGGTGTTGGCGGGATGGTGTACAAGGAGGCAGTGAGGGAATGTTTTGGGTGGTGGGGCTGTTCTGTACCCTGGCTGTGGTGGTGGTTACATGTGTTAAAACTCAAAGAACTATACACCAAAAGGGAAACAGTCAGCATAACATAGGTTAATTAAAAAACGCATTCGAAACTGGAGCAGCAGTGCTGTGATCTCTGCTTGGTGAGGGTGTTCTTGTGATGGTGGTCTCCTGGGGTTCTGATTCTCATTGGTCGTCTTAGGGCCAGGCGAATTGTTCCTGGTTGAGTTGTTCTAACCGAAGGGTGCTGATGAAGGGAGCGTGGCCGTCACCGCTCTTGTTGTGGTCGATTGTAGGTGAAGCAGGTGGAGTCGGGGACAGTCCAGTTCCAGTACTCACTGAGCCCTGAAGGACACCCGGACACGCCCATGGAGCACGCCATTCGCCCCAAGGCAGAGCAGCGGCCTTCCAGGAAGCCACCCACCTCCCCTTCAAGTAAGTGTGTGTAGAGAGCTGAGTCTTCCAGCTCATGGCACAGCTCCATCTGTGCCCAGTACAGCAACATTTGTCAGATACTCACTGCAGATTGCTTTAATTTGAATCAGTTGGTTGAGTTTTTGCTGAATACAGAGGTGTAGAACTGGGCAGTGATGAAGTGTGGCCCAGCGCTTTGTGCTTCAGCCACGAGTCAGCTCTGTTGCTTGCAGCTCCCTGACCGAGGGCCTGGGGAGGTCTGTTGGTGACCCTTAAAGGGACACATCATGTGGGTGCCCTGCAGATACAGGGCTCAAGAATCAGAGGCTGGCTGAAAGCCAAGGACTGCCAGCTTTATTTTGCACTGTTAATGTAGCCCTGAGTTTGCTGTTTTTAAAAAGTGCTTTCTACTCCCTTGGAGCACAGTCTGAGAGTGGGGAGGCCGTGACCTCAGGGTGTGGCTTTAAGAAAGGGATCGAGGGCCGTCAGCAGAGTGGTGTCCTTCCTGTGGGTGGTGCCATCCCCACGTGTGGCCACGGCCGTCAGCGTTGCGTTGGCTACACCAGCGCCTTGTGCTGAGGCCGGTGCCTTGTGTTCAGGGCCTCTTAGTGTATTCCCAAGGACAGGCAGCTAGTGTCCTGGGGGGGAAGCCCACCTGTGGCGGGAAGAGGAGGAGGTTAGGAGGAGAGTTGAAAGAGCATTGAGCCCTTGGCTCTCGGCTTCTAGGGGTCTCGCTGGCTGAAAGAATGTTCCAGATCATGGGCAGTTAGGCTCTTAGAAAGTCAGAAAGGTAGGGAATGAACAAAAGTGTAAGCTGTAGAGGGGGGCTTAGTGTCCAACCATCCTCCATCCAGATGGATTTCCTCTGATGGACACTGCTGGGTGTCCATGGAGGGCTGGGCAGTGTCTCTTGGGCAGCAGGTCCTGGGTGCTGGTGCAAAGGCACCAGTGAGTCTGTCATTTGGGAGTGGTTTTTTATGAGTTGAGATTCTAGTTTTTGGAAACTGGTCTTGTTGAATTTACTGGTTTATTTTAAAAATATTTATTTGGTTGTGCTGGGTCTTAGTTGCGGCAGGCGGGCTCCTTAGTTGCGGCCCTCGGGCTCCTTAGTTGTGGCATGAGAACTTTTAGTTGCGGCATGCATGTGGGATCTAGTTCCCTGACCAGGGATCGATCCCAGGCCCCCTGCATTGGGAGCACGGAGTCTTAACCACTGGACCACTAGGGAAGTCCCGGTCTTGCTGAATTTAATCTTACAGTTGGTGGAAGCAGCACGCGTGTTTCTCTGGCCTAGAACTTGATGTGCTGGCCTCCATCTTTGTGACCTTCCAGGATTTTCCGAGATATTTAAAAATATTCAGGTCCCAAAACTTAATAGTTGATTGCTTTGGGACAAAGCACATTATTAAGTATTTTCCTTCTTCCCGGAAAGGCAGTACATGTGATGGTTTTAATTGTTGTGTTCTTTGTAGTTTTGAATATTGTACTTACCAGACTGTCCTCAGGATTGCTGTTTACCACCAGTGTGTACATTAATAATCTCATCTTATATAAGTGGTACTGGAATGTACAGCACCACTTATACTTGAGGAATTGCCAGAATATCTGCTAGAATCCCTTGCAGTGGTGGGTGGTAGGCATGTGTTTTCCATCAGAGTCAGTTTAGAATAAATTTCCAATTTTATCTGATAAAGTTGAATGCATTGAAAGCATAGAATATATAGTTAAAAATATTAAACAGAGTCAAATTTATTTCTAACCCGTTCCCTTCTTTAAATCTAGTATCTTCCCTTCTTTGACGTATGTTCGTAGTTACGTTCTAAAAATAAAACAAGTACCGACCTCTGAGAAATATAAGTATGAAAGAAAGATAGTATCCTAGATTATAAAAATATGTATATTTTGTGATTTTTTGATTAAGTAACTCAAAAGGACAGTAGTGAAATGTAATAAACCCAGTTTAAAGTAATAAATACAGTTTACCCTGGTCCTTAGAAATGTCTGAATAGATCATTTTCTTAGAGAAGAAACCCATACAGCTGTCGTTAAGGGAAGAATATAATTACCTTTTCTGGAAAGGAAATTTCCGGTGTTGAATTTTGATGTAGTTATGGCACTGGAAACAGCATCTAGTCTAATCTAATTGTCAACCAGGACCGGATGACCCTGTTGGCTTCTCCGGCCTGACCTACCGTCAGTGTGGCTGTGGGATTTGGGTTTGCTCTCCCAGCTGCCCTGTCTGTTCTCATGAGGGCCTTGGAGGAGATTTAAAGCCTAGTCTGCCGCTGCCTCTGTTTCCCAGAATTGTCCTTTAACTGAGTTTTTGCTTGGGGTTCACGGAACTTCTTGGATCTCTGGGTTTTTTAAATCACAGTTGGAACAATTTTGATCATTCCTTCTTCTGTCCTCTTCTCTTTTCTCCCTCAGGGCCCCCAGTTACGCATGTATCAGGCAGCAAGCCTCACTTCTATTTGTGGTCTTTTCTCTCTGTGTCCCGTCCTAGGTCATTGCTATTGCTGCACCTTCAGGGTCACTCATCTTTTCTTCTGCAGTGTCTGATCTGCCATGAATCCCATCCAGTGTAGCTTTCATCACAGATACTGTAGTTTTCATCTCCAGAAGTTGTCTCAGGGTCTTTTTCTGTCCTCCATGTTCAGTGTTTCCTGTTGCTTCTTGAACATGGGAAATACCTGTACAACCACTGACAAGCTTATGCTTTAGTCTTCCTCTCCAAAGAAGGCAGAGGTAGGTAGACCTCTTAGACCTGCCCAGCAGTTAATGTTCCAGTATTTTATCCTATTTGAAATGACCCAGATAGTGACCCAGATAGTGAGTGAATTCTGATTTTAACTTGGTTTAGTTTCAAGTTACCAAAATCTGGAGATAATGTTACAAAGTTTGTCCCTACTTTAATATCTTTGTTTGCCAATTCTAATATCTTGGTCAGTTCTGGATTAGTTTTGATTGATTGATTTTTGTCCTAATTTGGGTTGTATTTTCCTGCTTCTTTATATTCATAATTTTTTTTTACTGGATACCAGATATTGTGAGTTTTCTCCTCTTGGGGACTGAATATTTTTGTAGTTGATAAATACTCTTGAGCTTTGGAAACGGTTTGGTCATTTTGGGTCTTGCCCTTAAGATTTGTTAGATGGGACCAGATCAGCATTTAGTTTAGGGCTAATTATTCCTCACTAGGTGACAAGACCCCTTTTGTTACTCTGCCTGATGTCCCTGAATTGTGAGGTTTACCAGTCTGTGAGAACGGCTTCTTTCTGGCCTCGGGTGAGCCCCTGGGTACTGGTCCTTCTAATTTTTCGGGTGGTTCTTTGCCCATCCTTGGGTAGTTTCCTCATCAGTGATCTACTAAATCCTAGAGGGGCCCTCTAAGTGGCTGGAGCTCCTTCTCTGTGCACCCCTCCTGTCTGTGTTCAGCCCTGCAAACTCCAGCTTCCTTGGTCTCCTTGGACTCTCAGCTTGGTCTTCAGATCAGGGCCCCACTGTGCACTTTCTGGGTTCCCCCTCCCTGCCCTGCAGTCTGCAGAATCACTCAACACTGTGATGTGAGGACAATTGGAGGGTTTACTTCTTTTGTTTCCAGTTCCTCATGATCCTTTCCTGCCTGAATTCCAATGTCTTAAAGACTGTTGTTTTATATATTCTGTTAAAAAATTTTTGTTTCAGATGGGAGGGAAAATCTGGTCAGAAGTAGAAGGCTTTGCCTGCTGTTAATGATTTCTAGGCTACTGAAATCATCCACCCCAGGGCTGATCGTCCAGTGGTTTTGAAAGTTTTCCTGGCTGCTTTGTGCTGCGTGTGATTCACTAAACATGTCGTCGTTTCATGACTTTGAGTCTTGGCTCATGCCCTGAGCCTAGAAAGCATCTCCCTTGTGTACTGTGTTTATTTTCTTTTAAGATATATTCTTTTTTTTTTTTTTTAACATCTTTTTTGGAGTATAATCTCTTTACAATGGTGTGTTAGTTTCTGCTTTATAACAAAGTGAATCAGTTATACATATACATATGTTCCCATATCTCTTCCCTCTTGCGTCTCCCTCCCTCCCACCCTCCCTATCCCACCCCTCTAGGTGGTCACAAAGCACCGAGCTGATCTCCCTGTGCTATGCGGCTGCTTCCCACTAGCTATCTATTTTACATTTGGTAGTGTATAGATATATTCTTTTTGTTAAATTAAAAAATTACATATTCAAGAATAGCCAAGGCAGTTTTGAAGAAGAGAGGCTTCCCCTTTCTTGACTTGCAGGCTTAACGGCAAAATTATAGTAACTAGCACAGTATGACGTTGGTACAGACATAGATCAACAGATAACAAGACAAAATAAAAAGCATGATGTATGACAAATTACAGATAAGGAGCATATTACTTTCCTACTGTTGTTACAACAAGTTATCATAAGCTTAGTTGCTTAAAATAGCATGAAGTTAGTATCATCTGGTTCTGGAGATCAGCAGTCCAAAGGTCTCACAGGCTGAAGTCAAGGTCTCTGGGCTGCACCCCTGCGGAGTGCGTGGGAGAGGATCTGCCTCGTCACCTTTGCCGGCTCCCAGGGCCCAGCGGCACCTTTGGCCCTGTCCTCCATCTTCAGAGGCAGATTAAGAAAAGCATTTCCACGTCTCTCTTTGACCCTGATTAACCACTCCTGCCTCTCTTTCACTCATAAGGACTGTTGTGGTTACACTGGGCCCCCTCCACCATCCAGGACAGTCTCCGTGTCTCCAGGCCAGCCGATTAGCAACCTTAATTCCATCTGCCACCTTGGTTCCCTTGGTGGCATTAACGCAGCGTATTCACAGGTTGTGGGGATTAGGGGACGTGGGCACTTGGTGGGGCGGTGGGCAGCATTATTCTGTCTGCCACAAGAGTAAGGGCGGACCAGTCAGTTAACAGCGCTGGGCTGGCTGTCCAGGTAGAAAATGGAAAATCAGATCCCAGTTTCGTGTTGTGAACACAAATTCTGGATGGATTACAAAACAGAACTGTAGAAATTTTAGAATCAGAAGATGAGGAAGACGAAAGATGATAGAAAGAGCTGTTCCGAATCAATAAGGAATGGTCCATAACAGGACAGAAAAATGGGCAAGGGATGTGAGGAGAGAATTCACAGAGGAGAAACCAGAATAACCAATCAACGTATGCAAAAGTGCTCAGTTTCACTAGCAATCAGAGAAACGCAAATTAAAATGAGAAATCACCTCATGCCCCTCGTGTTGGAAAAACCTGGCCGGCTAAATAGCATGTAGGTTGAGGAGGATTTGGGAAGCGAGGAATTCCCACCACACAGGGAGGAATGCAGGATGTACGACCACTTTGAAGAGCAATTTTGTAGTATTTAGTTAATACCCTACAGCTGGGAAGTGCCATTTCTAGACGCCCACTGCAGAGAGGAACTAGTTCATATGACACGGGGCCTGTGTTTAGTGGCTGAAGCGTGGGAACGACCTGCCTGCGCCCCAGTCGGGGGATGGCTGAACGAGCTGATTTATTTGGACCGTGGGTGCTATATAGCAGTGAAAATGCCAAGATAGGGCTCTGCATATCATTATGGGTGAACCTTCACAGCAGTGTGCTGAGTGAAAAAGGCACGTTCTGAAAGGAAATGGACAGCACGGCAGCATGTAAGTGGCTTTGAAATCAATTGCGTGTTGTTTGTGAATCCAGACTTGCCAACTGGGTGATCTTAGACCAGTTGCTTAGTGTGTCTGTCCCTCAGTTTCCTCAGCTGTAAAATGGATGTATTAAAGGCCTACATGTGAAAAACAAAACTCGAGGAGTCTTAGAAAAAAAGTTTGGAGGATATTTTTATGACCTTGAGGTTAGGAAGGCTTCCTTAAACAAGATAGACAAAGCACAAACCAAAAAGAGAAGATTGAGAAACGTGACAATTTTAACATGTAAAGCTTTTCTGTGAGAGAAGACTCCGTAAACAAAGTTAAAAGACAAACCTCAGGACTGGACTTCCCTGGTGGTGCAGTGGTTAAGAATCTGCCTGCCAATGCAGGGGACACGGGTTCGAGACCTGCTCCGGGAAGATCCCACATGCTGCGGAGCAACTAAGCCCGCACGCCACAACTACTGAGCCCACGCACCACAACTACCAAAGCCCGCGTGACTAGAGCCCGAGCTCCGCAACAAGAGAAGCCACCGCAATGAGAAGCCCGTGCACCACAACGAAGAGTAGCCCCCGCTCGCCGCAACTAGAGAAAAGCCCGCGTGCAGCAACAAAGACCCAACACAGCCAAGAATAAATAAATAAAAAAATAAAATTTATATATATAAAAAAGACAAACCTCAGACTAAAAGATACTTGCAATATATAAAACCGTTAAAAATTAATTGAAAGAATGAGAAGATTAGAAAGAAGAAAGATGATAGAAAGAGCTCCTCCCGATCAGTAAGAAGGAGATAAACAACTGACAAGAAAAACGGGCAAAGGCCCTCAGAGGTCGCGGAGAGGGTTAGACGAGAAGAGGTTTGTCAGGGTGCGCGGGCTTCCCGGCTCGGGGCGAACGCTTCGCAGTTGCTGTCAGCTGCACTCATCTTGTCGTCCTGCTGGCTGGCAGCATCGGTGGGCAGCGGCCACAAGTTCATACCCCCTTTCAACCACTGGCCCAACTGAATACAGATCCCAAATCTCACTGGAAACAAGGCGACCACCAGGTCAGGAGCAAATGCAGTATTTGCACAGAGCTACTGTTGACCCCAAAGTCCTTGATGGGTACAAACCAGTGCCCGTGTTGCCATCTAGGGAAGTGGGTTCCCGCCGGGCCGGAAAGCTTAGTGTTGGCCCTGCTTCTACTGTTTTATATTAGCATTCTGGAAGAAAGTAAGGGAGTGTTTATTCGGATAGGTTTGCTCAGTGCGCCCTCCCCTCACCCATTCAGCAGACCCTATTGACAGTCTGTGAAGTGCCAGGTACATTTTAAAAAGAGACAGTAAGTGAACAAACCACCAAATATTTAGGTAGCAGAAAGAATACTGTCCCACTCTGGTGTGGGGTGTTGACAGCAGGGAAGCTGTGCCTATGGGAGCAGGGAGTATATGGGAGTTCTCTGTCCTTTCTGTTCAAAGTTGCTGTGAATATAAAACTGCTCTAAAGATAAAGTCCGTTAAAGAATAAGACAGAGAATAATATGTGGGGAACTTAGTTATGTCTGTCTTGATTTGATTAACTTGTGCTCAGGATTTATGTTTCTGTTTCCATATTTGAGGTTCATCTGTGGCAGAGGTCAGCAGACTTTAAGGCCAGATAGGAAATATTTTAGGCTTTGTGGGCCAGATGCCCTCTGCCACGGCAACTCATCTCTGCTGGTGTTCAGTGAAAGCCATCGAGGATGTGTAAATGAACAAGTATGGACGTGTGCCAATAAAAATTTATTTATGAGCGCAGATCGTTCGCCAAACTTGACCAGTGGGCCATACTTTGCAGATCCTTTTTTTCTTTTTCTTTTTCTTTTTTTTAATGTGTAATAGTCTTTATTGAAACATACCCAAACAGTAGCCAGAGTCATCTCTATTTTTTAATTTTTATTTTATTAAGTCTTTTGAAAATGTAATATATTTAGATGTTTAAAAAATGTGAAAGTGGGAAATAGTAAATAGATGACCCAATTTTCTAATGGGTTGCTGGTCTTTACCAATTGATAGAAGCTCTTGTTATGTTAAACGAGCCCTTTGTGATAAGGTTGCAAATTTATTTTCTCAATTTGTCTTTTTTCTTTTGACTTTTCTCGTAGTGGTTTTGCCAGGAGTTTACAAAAATTTTCATAGTCATCTATTTTTCTTTCTGTAAATTTATTGATTTATTTTTGGCTGTGTTGGGTCTTCGTTGCTGCGCACGGGCTTTCTCTAGTTGTGGCGAGCGGGGGCTACTCTTGGTTGTGGTGCGCGGGCTTCTCATTGCGGTGGCTTCTCTTGTTGTGGAGCATGGGCTCTAGGCGTGCGGGCTTCAGTAGTTGTGGCACGTGGGCTCAGTAGTTGTGGCTCGCGGGCTCTAGAGCACAGGCTCAGTAGTTGTGGTGCACGGGCTTAGTTGCTCCGCGGCATGTGGGATCTTCCCGGACCAGGGATTGAACCTGTGTCCCCTGCATTGGCAGGCGGATTCTTAACCACTGCGCCACCAGGGAAGCCCCTCACAGTCATCTTTTTTCAATCTTTTCTTTTAAAGCGTTAAGAGATCATATTTTAGTTAGAAAGGTCTTCCACATTCCACGGTTATAAATAATTCTCTCAAGTTTTTTTCCTAGTAATTTTAGGGCTTCCTTCTTATATATACATTTAAATCATTGATCCATTTGGAATTTATTCTTGTATAAAATATCAGTTTACATCCAATTTATATTTTTTCTAGATGGCTATCCAGTTATCCCAATACCGTTTAATTCTTAATGTTTTCCCCATTGATTTAAGATACCACTCTTATTATTTATTGAATTATTACTTGCATTTATTTATATTAGTGGGTTCTAGTTTTAAAAAATTTTTATTGGAGTATAGTTGATTTACAATGTTGTGTTAGTTTTGGGTGTACAGCAAAGTGAATCAGTTATACATATATACATGTATCCACTCTTTTTTTTAAGATTCTTTTCCTATATAGGCCATTACAGAGTATTGAGTAGAGTTCCCTGTACTCTACAGCAGGTTCTTATTAGTTATCTATTTTATGTATAGATCCTTTCTTTTTTGTTGTCTTTATCAGGTTTTGGTATCATGAGCATGCTAGGTGTGTAAAATGAGTGTTTACTTGGGGTTCTCTAGAGAACAGATATACGTACAGTATGGGAAGAGATACATGATGAGAAATTGGATCACACAATTACGGAGGCTGAGAAGTCCCGTGATCTACTATCTGCAAGCTGGAACCCAGGAAAGCGGGTGGTGTAATTCAATCTGAATCCTAAAGTCTGAGAACCAGGGCAGCCGGTGGCGTGGATTTCATCTGGGTCTGGAGGCCTGAGAACAGGAGACCGATGACCGAGCTCTGCGGTCAGGCAGGAGGGGTCTAGTTCTTCCTTCCTCCACCTTTTTGTTTTATACAGACCCTCAATGGATTCAATGAGGCCTCCATCCCCCCGCCCCCAACTAACAGCGGGAAGGGCAAACTGCTTTAAAACTTGAGTCACCCCTTCAAATTCGAACTTCATGCAGAAACACCCGCACAGACACACCCAGAATAATGTTTAACCAAACATCTGGGCGCCCTGTGATCCAGTCAGGTTGGCACTTAAAATTTTAAGCTTTTTCTGTGTTTGCTACCTTTTCCTGTGCTTTAAAATAGTTTAAACAAAAGGCAGGACCTGTTTCTTGAAGGTCCGATAAAACTTACCCATAAAACCATCAGGAACTTGGTGCCTTTTGAAGGGATGTTTTGACAACCATTTAAATTTCTGTTTATGGTTATTGATCTATTTAGGTTTTCCATCTCATCTCGTGTTACCTTTTGGGATACATATTCTCTAGAAAAATGGTCAATTTCATTTAGTTTACAAAGCTGTTGGGATAAAATTGTATGCAATTTAAAGCTTCTAATTTGTATGATTAAATAGCAAAAATTCAACCAAGTAAATTTTAAAGCTCTAACTGGCTTTATTGAACAATTCATGAATCAGGTAGCATCCCATCTACCAAGTAGAAAGGCACTCGGAGGAGCTGAACAAAAAGGAAGACCTTTATAGGCAGAAGGGGGAGGGGGTAAGGAAAGAGCGGGCTACCTCACCTTCCTCTGGGGGATGGAAGGGGTCCACGTGGCTGGTACCTCATTGGTGCCAACCAGAAAATTCCAAACTGGCCAGTTAAGACCACTTTCCTGGGGAACAGTGAAACTGCAGCTAGGTTAGGTACTACGCCATGGTTCGGTGACATTGGCTTAGTACAAGCGACAAGTGACTCCATTCTGGGCCTGTTGTTTCTTTTTGAAAGTATCTATGATTAAGTTCCCTTTCTCATTCCTAATATTTTGGTGAATCTCTCCCTTTCTTGGTGAGGCTTATCCAAGGTTTCTTCACTTCATCATTCTCTTCAAAGAACTAGCTATTGGTTTTACTTATTGGTTCTCCCGTTCTTTGTTTTTGTTTCTAATTGTATCTTTAATTTTAATTAACTTAATGAAAATTTAATTTTATATGCTTTTATCAAGTCCATCCTCTTAATTTTTAAAAAGTTAAAAAAAAGTTGAATGCTTAGCATTTTTTCCATTTATCTGTTTAGGAATAATATCGCTTAAGGTTCTGCAGTTTTCTTCTAGGTGCAGCGTGGACTCTCATACGTTTTGATCTTTAGAGTTCTTATTTCCTCAGTTGTTGGGTTCAATTTCTGTTTGCTTTTACCTAGAATGTAGAAGTGTTTTAAAGTATCCCCACGTTAAAAAATACACTAGGGCTTCCCTGGTGGCGCAGTGGTTGAGAATCTGCCTGCCAGTGCAGGGGACACGGCTTCGAGCCCTGGTCTGGGAAGATCCCACATGCCGCGGAGCGACTAGGTCCGTGAGCCACAACTACTGAGCCTGCGCGTCTGGAGCCTGTGCTCCGCAACAAGAGAGGCCGCGATAGTGAGAGGCCCGCGCACCGCGATGAAGAGTGGCCCCCGCTCGCCGCAACTAGAGAAAGCCCTCGCACAGAAACGAAGACCCAACACAGCCAAAAATAAATAAGTAAATTTAAAAAAAAAAACAAAAAAAACAATGATTTTAGAAAATTGGACAGGACAGCACAGTACAGAAAATAAATATCCTCTATTAAAAAAAAAAAATACACTAAACTCTTCTTGCCCTTTCACGTGGGCCCTTGCCCTCATCCTGAAAGCCCGGCTCAGGTGTCTCTTCC
Organism: Eschrichtius robustus; assembly: GCF_028021215.1. Classification (NCBI taxonomy): domain Eukaryota; kingdom Metazoa; phylum Chordata; class Mammalia; order Artiodactyla; family Eschrichtiidae; genus Eschrichtius; species Eschrichtius robustus. The sequence continues at coordinate 4,323,531 of NC_090826.1, read as the reverse complement.
CTGCAGAGCCTCCTTTCCGCATCTCCCGGCCTTTGTAGATCTGCTCCTCATGTTATATCGTCTGTTGTCTGCTTCTTCCTTCTCCTACTGCTCTTGGGGTGTGTCAGCCAGGTTTGCCCTGGTAACAGGGAATTCCCGACTCTCACTGGTTTAAAACAGAAAAAGCTTTGTTTCCTGCTCTCGGTCCACGCCCGTGTGGGGTGGTGGCGGCTCTGCTCACTGTGGTCACACATGGCAGTTGTCACCTGAGTATCGCCGGCCTCCCCCCACGGCACAGAGAAAGGCCCAGAAGTGACCCGCGTCCCTCCTCCCAGCCCAGGGGCTAGGGCTGGCGTGCGGCCCCGCCCAGTCTCAGGGGCTGCGCAGCGTCCCCGCGAGGCCCCAGAAGGTGAAGAGGTGCCGGTCCCTGGTGTGGATATTCGTTCGGCATTAGAGACGATCAGAGGAGCATCTCACCAGTGGGGACTCCGCTGATTCATCTTTCTGTTGCCCAAAGCATTCAGCACGTGTGGGTAGAGAAATGGGTCACTCAGGACTCTTCCATGATAGAAACTCAACTCAAAATAGTTGAAACGGAGAGGGAATTGATTGGCTTGCGTGATGGAAGAGCCCTGACGTGAGGCCTGGCTGCGTCCTGGCCCTTGAGCGATGTGGTGAAGACCTGGTGTGTCTGTCTGTCTGTCTGTCTGTCTGTCTGTCTCCCACACCTGTCTGCTCACCCTCCAGCTGTCCGTGGTGGCTTCCTTCCAGGCAGGGTTTCCCCACCTGGTGGCTCCGGGAGCTGCTCGGTTATCCTCGGACTTAGGCATCCCAGCAGGAAGGACTTCTTTGGCTCAGTTGTCCAGTCAGGGTCCTGAGGCGGAGCCCCTCCCTCTGCCGGGTCACCTGCCGGCACCCCGAATGACGGGATGGGGGTGGGGCAGGGCATGCGTCCTGGGTCACACACCCTCTCTTGCGTGGGGTTGGGCCAGACCCCCTGACCATGGAGGTAAGGGCTGGGGGGGTGAGTCCCCAAAGGGAAACCATCAGCGCTGCTCTCGGGAGAGAGGGTGGATTCCGGCGGTCACCTGATGGACTGAGGGCCTGATCTCCTGTCCCAACGTCTTTCCCTGCACTCAGCTGTTTCTACTGCGTAGTTGCATCCCAGCTTTGACCAGCTTTTCCTGCATTTCTTGATCTTCGAATGAGTAGAGATTGGTAGTTCCTGCCAGTGGGACCCGCCTGTCTTCCGGAAGCCCACCACCTCCACCCCCAGAGGGTCTGCTGGGCACAGAGCAGGGCACTGTGTGGGCTCCAGGGAGCACTGTGGAGGTTCAGGGGCTGGGGGGACCCCGTAGGGAGGGCTCCCCCACAAGGCATCTTGCTTTGGGCTCGAGATGGTCCTGTCGCCCGCTGAGCCGAGCCTCTTTCTGGGTGACCGGGGGGAGGGTGTTACTCTCCCGTGTGCGGGGCTCACCGAGCCCCAGTGTGACGTCCTGAGGTTCAGAGCTGCTGGGCGCATGCCCTCTGAGTTCTCTACCAAAAGGGTTATTGCTGCGTCCTTGGCAGACAGGAGTGGATGCTTCAGCTGCTGGAGGGCTCAGGGACTGCGCTCTGGTGCAGACGTGCGGTAGCAGCGTCATCTGGTTTTCAGCCCCCGTTTGGGGACCCGCAGATCTGCGTGGATGGAACCTGGTTCCATTTGGTTTATTTAATTTGGATTTATCACCACATTCATGTCACATTAATGTGATCGCCTTCACCCCGGGCTCCAAGCATTTGAAAACGTTGCCTCCCAGGACCTAGTATAAGAGACTTAAATATTGGCTGATGTTTAACTTATGATGGAAACTTTTCCTACTTCAATATTTTACCAACTTATACGGTTCCTTTGGAAATCTTAACGATATGCAGCCGTCACTTTAAGTGAGGTGCTCTGGCTTTCTGTTATGAATTATCCTTTTTATTTTTTCTGCAAAATTACCAGGGAGCAAAGGTCCATTCATCACCCTCCGCGAGGGGGTGTGTGCGGGGCCGCTAGAGGGCCCTCCGTCTCCAGTTTTTGGAACCCGGCATTCCCCTGACCCATATTTTGCTTTTGAATGTTCTGGTGGCGTCAGAATTTTGGTGTGCCTGCTTAATAGATATAAAAGCAGCCGGGTAGAAGGGGCCATTGAAAATACGTAACCCTGGTGTTTCCCAGAGCACACGGAGTTAGATGCTTGACGTGGTTGTGACCTCGTGTGCGGGCGACGTGCTCGAGAGTATCCTCACTGACGGGCAGCTCGCCTGCCCCGAGTCGTGTCATCCAGGCAGTCACGCAGCAGTGGAGGGAGTGAAGGATGTCGGCTGAGCAGGGGGTGGAAGTTAGCGGCCGGGAACCCAACACACCTGCACAGCATCTGCCGGGGAGCGTGAGTGAGCGTTTCAGAGCCAGGGCTTCCAGGAGGGAGACCACGCTTCTGAGCCTGGTCCTTGAAGGTGACCCAGCCTAGGGCTCCGGGCACGTCTCATACTTCCCACTCCTCTTGGGCCTGATTCGCCGAGACAGGGCACCTCTGGATTCCTTCAGCACAGGGACCCAAACCCACTCCATCGACAAGCATCCCTTTACCTCTTCCTAGATTTTGCTCACTTCCTCCATTCCTGTGATCAAAGTCTTCAAGAGAATGACTTTTTAAGCCCAAATAATTAGGAATAACGGCCTTTCAAATGGGTCGGCCTTGTGAATTCTTAGTGTCTGGAGTACCATTGAATGCTGAGTAATCCTTTATTTTCAAGGTCTGACGGGGAAAGCTGTTTCTCACAATCTTTATTTAAATCACAGAAATTGTGTCTTTGGCTGTGACGACCCCTTCCTTCCCCCTGCCCTTGGGGCAAGCTGTTCGGCCCCATCCTGGAACATCCCCAGAGCCCCGCCTTCCTGGTCGGAGGCCTGGCCCCTTCCTGCCTGGCCCTGAGCTTCCACGGTTGCTAAGCAACAGCCTCCTCTCCCTTCAGTTAAGCACAGGCAGGTCTGTCTGCAGGGCAGCCTTTTCCTCCACGAATCCCGCTCATCAGGCCGTGCCGGCTGATTCTCTTTTCCTCCGTGCCCCCCCAGGGTGCGCAGCTACGTTCAAGCAAAAGCGTTCTCTGGAGGGCAGCTTGCACTGTGGGGTAAAGGGCTTGAATGCCGCCTTTCATGCAGGGCCGGCTCCTGGTTGGTGTTCATGCATGGGGACCCCACCAGCCTTCCCGGGGAGGACAGTGGAGAGACCCCTGCTCTCTCCAGCCTGGAGGACGTCCCCAAGCCTGCTGCCTGAGCTCTCTCGTGCCTGTGTTCTTACTTTCTGTCTTTCTGTGATGCTCGCCCACTCGACTCGTCAGAAGTGCTGTCTGAGAAGTGCTGACCTGAAAGGTAGCCCCTCTTGCCCTGGAGCGTGGAGTGGGCTTCAGGTCCTCGTGGTCTGCACACCTCCCCACTCCCCCCCGGGCTGAATGCAGAGAAGCGCGGGATGCAGGTGTGTGACCTGGCGGGACGCGGACAGCCGAGGTTTGGGGCAGATCGCAAGCCCCCTCCTGGCCTTTTAGTCAAGTGTAGGGCATTCGGGCTTCTAGAAGCTGAACTGAAGAGAGGACTGGACACTTGGGCTTCTGTCGACAGCGCTTTCCAGCAAGCGGAGGCTGATCGGGGAGCAATAGGGTGTCGGGGGAATTCATCTTCAGACGGGGGCGCAGTGGCTGCAGCTGCAAACGTGTCTGTCTCAAGCACTCGGTGTGGCCCTGTCTGCGTCGTGGTTGGCTCGGGTGGCATGGAAACCGCTGACTCAGTCCCTTCCGAGGCTGAGGTGTCCCTGAGCTGCACAGAGCGCCTGGCAAAGCTGTCGTCTTAGTCTCTGCGTTCTTCTTTTAACGACCAGGTGACTTACCTGAAGCCAGAGCCCCGCGGCGCCACGGCCAGACGTGGATGTTATTCCCGGTGGGGTGACGGGAGGGCCCCGTCTGGGGAGGCACCAGCATCCCCTGCCGCGGGACCTCATCCTCTGCGACGGGCCGCCTGGTGCCATCGGTTCAGCCAGGAGCGTGCTCAGGCTCCAGCAGGGGCACAGAGACATCCCTGATAATGATCAGTAAACTAGAATTTAAGTTATTTTAAATTCCACGGGTAGTACAGGAAAGCACGCTTACTCACGTGTCTAAAGGGTGAGGTTCTAGCCCCTCACTGTTCCTGCCATTCCACGCATTTCAGTGAATTTACCTACAGACCTTCATCCACGTGTCGTTTTCTTTCTTCTCCTTTAACAGAGGTGGGATTCCCTTACGCGGGTCGCTTGGTAACTTGTTTCCGCTCTGTAACTTGTCTTGGCAACGTCCCATGTCAGGACCCGCCCGTCGACCTCCCCCTTTTTAATTGCTTCCGGGCTCCACACCCAGATGGACCAGCTTTAATTCAGGGCTTCCATTTTCAGGAACACGTGGGCCATTCTCATGGTTTGCTGTTTTCAGCGGTGCTGCGGCAGAGGTTCTTGTGCACACGTCCGTGTGCACGCTGCAGATGTCACCACGCACGCAGCCTTTGCACACACGTGAGGGCCCCACGGTTTGGTCTTGTCGGCCCCGGCAGCTCGCAGCCTTTTCGTGCTCGGTGGCGGAAGGCGGGCTTCCCAGGCAGACCCCAACACCTCCGTCGTGGCTTTTGGGTGACTTGGAGGAATGACAGTGGACGCCTCTGGAGGACACTGTGTTGTCCGGCCTAGCCCGTTAGATTGCGTAGTTTGCAAAGCAACTTAATCAGCGACTACCGCATGGAACATTAGAACAGAAAGGTTTGAAACCAAGTTATTTTGTGGTTTTGGTGTATTTTCTTACAGCCCGTGCCTCGCTGGGGTGTGTGGCTTTGGGCCCTGGGATCCCCAGCAGGCAGTGCTTTCATCTGCTGCAAAGCCTTTTTTGTGCGGTTGGTTGTCTAGGAGGTTAAAATTGTGTAAGTCAGGATGTAAAGAATCACCTCAAAAGCACCACGCAGTACCCAGCTTAGACAAACTGGGGAAATAAAGGGCGCGTGAGAAGTTTAACGGGCTTGGAGGGTTTAACTTTCTGCAGGGTTCAGATCTTCCTCAACTAGAGGACACGCAGCCCGGCTCCCGAGCGCCGGGCTTCTCCGAGCAGAGGAAAGTGGAGCCATTTCCTGCAGGTTTTTCCTCACTGCCAAAATCAACCTGTGTAGTTTTCAGTCTCCTTTTAGGGTGGAACAAAGGAGAACCCGGCGTGCTGCTCTTCTGTTTCATCTTCTAGACTGTTCTGGGTGGCGGGGTGGTGGTGGTGATGAGTGGCTGCCCGGAGCCCTGAGCTGTCTGGGGAGAGGCACGTGGCTTCAAGGACAGTGGGGCCCTGGCAGAATCCTGGTCTGCGTTTTGCTTCTCGCGAGATGACATCTTTCCTGGGAAGCGAAGCTCGCTCGAAGACTCGCTAACTCCCTCCAAAGGGAGCTCGTTTCAGGAACCGGAGGCTCCCAGGACTAGAGGGCGCCGCGTTCTTTGGAATCACGTTAACTTGGCTTTGAGAAAGGAGCTGGGCTGGCGAGGGGCTGGAGAGCCTGTAGCTCAGCTCAGGCGGGACTAGCGGAGTTGGGGGCCTCCCTCCACGCCGCCCCCCGCTTTCCCCGCCCCCTGTTCCTCATCAGCTGGATCTCTCCTCCTGGGGTGAGCCTGCAGTGCCTTCTCCAGGTGGATTCCGAGGTGGCTGGAAGGGGCTTTGGTGGCATGTCGGCCCCAGGGCACAGCAGGGCCGGCTGGGGGCGTGCTTCCCACGTGTGGTTCCTGCCTGGTGGCTGAAGCTGTGGTGGTGGGATTCAGGGCCGCCAGGGGAGGCGGGCGTCCTCCCTTCAGACTGCACAGCATGCAGAGTCACGGCCCTCGGGTGCACTGGCCGGTCGGTAGGTGCTAGGTGCCGCCCGCATCGGCCCCGTGCCGTGTGCCCTGGGGCTTGGGGGCCACGGGGTCAGGTGAGCTGCTCATGGGCACCGCCCGGTCCGGGGCTCAGACGTGGCTGTGCGGGGACTTGGGCAGCAGAGACCACCGGGGGGGGAGGGAGGGCCAAGTGCGGGCAGTCAGGGCCACACGCGGGTGACAGGAGCAGGGCTAGTTACCTGTGGGGGGCACGATTTCTCAGGGCCCAGGACGTCCTGAAGTCCAGCCGGCGGTGGTGTCCACATGCAGCGGCCAGAGTCGGGTCACTGTGAAGGGGACCGACATGAATTAGGAAGACGCGGTCCTCAGGGAGACCAGACACATCACCTCGGACAGGTGCCCGGTCCCACCTGGGCCTTCAGGGGAGCGGAAGGGGCCCTGTCAGGATGGGCCCCGGTCAGCGGGCAGCCCCACCGTCGACTGGAGGCGGTGATGTTGGCGGCTGACGGCAGAAGAAGCGTGCGTGTATGGGCTGATGGGGAGGTGATGGGTGGCCCCAGACGCCGGAGCACAGTGCTGAGAGTCTGGGGGTTTCAGGGACTAGAGTGATGCCTGGACTCCTAGACAGGAGTGCAGGGCCTGGGATGGGGGTGGAAGCAGCACAGGCAGACTCCAGCCCGGTCCTGCCCCGGGCCACCGTGCGGTGACCGTGCTCGGCGGGTGGGGACAGCGCCGTGGGAGCGGTTGCTCCCTCCACAGTTGGGCACCTCCGGCGCTGCAGGAACCAACCTCGCATCACCCAGGGCAGGGGCGCCCTTGGCCCCTCGCTCCAGGGACCCTGTGGAGGACTGACCTCGACTATTCCCGGTACGAACACGCCCGCACTCACACCATTAGAGTGAGTGGGCCTCAGGGGACGGGCTGTGAGTGATGGGAGAGCTGGAGCGCCCAGCCATGCGTGTGTCTGGCACATATATACAATGGAATATTACTCAGCCATAAAAAGAAATGAAACTGAGTTATTTGTAGTGAGATGGATGGAGTTAGAGTCTGTCATACAGAGTGAAGTAAGTCAGAAGGAGAAAAACAAATACAGTATGCTAACACATATATATGGAATCTAAGAAAAAAAAAAAAAAAAGGCCATGAAGAACCTAGTGGCAAGGCGGGAATAAAGACACAGACCTACTAGGGAATGGACTTGAGGATATGGGGAGTGGGAAGGGTAAGCTGTGACAAAGTGAGAGACTGGCATGGACATATATACACTACCAAACGTAAAATAGATAGCTAGTGGGAAGCAACCGCATAGCACAGGGAGATCAGCTCGGTGCTTTGTGACCACCTAGAGGAGTGGGATAGGGAGGGTGGGAAGGAGGGAGATGCAAGAGGGAAGAGATATGGGAACATATGTATAACTGATTCACTTTGTTATAAAGCGGAAACTAACACACCATTGTAAAGCAATTATACTCCAATAAAGATGTTAAAAAAAATAAAAAATAAAAAAAAATAATAAAAAAAGAGTGAGGAAATAATAAAATCAAATCAAAGAACTTAAAAAAAAAAAAAAAAAACGAAGTTTCTTATGTAACAGAACAGCAAGTGGGCCCCAGGCAGGGAAGCACCGGCCCAGGCAGACATCAGAGCCCGGCCCCACGAAGGCAGGGGAGGGTGAGGAGGGGAAAGGACAGGTGAGCCGTGAGGTGAGCGCACGAGAGCCTCACATTTCCCTGAGCGCACGTGGAGTGAGTGAGCCTCGTGAGCAGGGAGAAGGAGGCCGAGGAAGTGGGCAGCGAGCTCGGGCTCCATCCTGCAGGTGGTGACTGGGGACGAGCGCCCTGGGTCTGCTCGCCAAGCACTGGGGCTGCCCAGTGGCCGCTGCCCAGCTCCGAGCACTGGTGACTGCTGAGGGGAGACTCGCGCCAGGCCTGCCTGAGCCGGGCTCCGGTGCCCTTGCCCCACCCAGGCTGACGGCCCCTCCCCGGCCCCTGTGCTTCCTCCCAGGCCTGCCGGCACCACCGCCCCGGGGGCTCACCACCCCCCAGGACTCGCCAGTGGGACCAGGGGTAAGTCCAGGCCCAAGAGGCCTGTTTCGGAATTCCACAGTCAAGTATTTAAAGGTTCTGGGTGTGGGAAAGTCCCCTTTGCATCTTTAAGAACAGTTGATGTCCTGTTTACTTGTGTGGGCTGGGAAGCGTGCCAGCGAGCCGGGGGGGGGTGGGGTGGGGGGGTGAGGGTGTTGGGGTGCAGGTGTCCTCAGCCGCCCTCCTGCCTGTCTCCGCGGCGGGTCCCTAGCGCGCTGCTCCCAGCGCTGGCTGTCAGGGCCGTGGCTTCTGCTGGTTGTTAATGATCCTCCAGTTGCCATCGAAGGCCTGTGTCCACGCTCAAGCTGACGTGTTCTCCCGCAGTTATGTCTGACGGCTGGGAAGCCTTCAGGACTGAATGGCCTTTTTCCCCTTCTGAGACACTGAGGAGTGCCCTTCGCCCCCTCCTCTCCTGACCCTGTGCTAGGAGAGGGCGCCGGTGAGGCCGTGGCTTCCCCAGGCAGCAGCCGGCAGGGGCGCCGAGCAGCTGGTGCTGGAGGGCACAGGGCGGCACCGACAGAGGCCAGCACGTTGGCGGGCCTGTTGGAGAGCTGACGTCTCCTCCGGTGCTAGGAGCTGCGGCCACCCCTCAGGGATCCTGAGCCGGTTGCGGGTCTGCCCGTGGCTCGGGGCTGGCTCTAGCCAGCGTGGTTTTTGAATGACGTCAGAGTTGGCTTGTCCTCCTGATGACCTTGTCTGCCAACGTCACCCTGGATGTTGGCTTTCTAGAAAAGTTGAATGATTCAGTATCCAGGGCTGTCCCCAGGATGTGGCTTTAATGTGGACCGTGCAGCTGGGAAACTGGACCAGAAGTGAATGTGGTGTTTGCCCGAAGACACGTGTTTGGGGACAGCCTCCCGGGCCCTGCTGGCCCATCCCAGCATTTTCCCTCCAGCGGTTGGCATGGTGCCCCTATGTGCTGAGGGGCCACAGGGCAGCACCTCCAGCCCCAGAGGCAGGAGGCGCTCACGGCGGCTTGTGTGCTCTGAGGGGAGCTGAGCAGACCCTAAATTCTTCTCTGCCCCTAAGATGCTGCCCGGATCCCCCAGTGCCCCTCGCCCGTTTCTTCAACACGTCTTCATGGGTTGGGTCCTTCTCTGTACCAGCACCACCCCCCTCTGCCCCCCCGGGCCAGCTGTCACTGCTGATGACAGATGTCTCATTTGTTAACGTGTACATTATAAATAGAGACCAGGATTTGAGAGACGGGTCTTCAGTAGAGCGAGGCCCCTCCACCTCTTCACACCGGCCTTTTAGAGCAACGTTCGTTTTCCTCACGTTAGTCACATTTACCTGACCCTGTGCCGGGTACCTTGCCAAGCCCTTTCTCACAGTAGGCCTGTGATCTAGGTACTGTTAGCACCCCCATTTTACAGGTGAGGAGACTGAGGCAAGACCAGGTTAGTTAGGCGACTTGCCCACATCACGTGGCAGTGAAGTGGTGGAGTGGGGCTTCCAGGGCCCACGTCAGCTGCCATCATGGTCACTGCCTTAACGGGCGGGTTCATGTCGTAGGAACACAGGTGGTTAGAATCAGAAGGGGTCTTGGAGAAGTTCAGTCCAGGGATGGAGGTGAAACCCAGAGAGGTTCAGAGACCAGCCGGCCCTGCAGCCCGAGTGTCAGAGAACCCGGCTTCCCTGGCCATTTCCCCTTCTCCACTTGCTTTTCCTTGTTAATAATATTTTTATTCAAATATTACGACGTGTGAGAAACCACAGAATTACCCCTCTCGGTAGTTAGAAAAGAAGCAATTAGACGTGGTGCCGGGTTCCAGGAGATTCCAGACCTCACTGCTCCCTGTGGCCACGTCAGAGTCTTCCCTTCCTTCCCAAGGGTCCGTGCCAGCGGGGGGTGGGAGGGGCTTTGTGAAGTTATTGGGGTGCATTTTGTCGTCTTACCCAAGCTCTCTTCCCTTCAGCTGTCGCTTTCCCAGCTGGCGGCTTCCCCACAGTCCCCAGCTCAGCGCCGCTTGGCCGAAGCCTCCTCAAAGCCACCGGGGAGCCCCACGCCCTCCCTGGCCCCGGGGGTAAGTAGCCTGCCCCTCCTCCCGCCTGCCTCCTTCCAGGGAATGGCTCCAAACTCCTGACTTCTGTGGAAGTCTCCGACTTTGTGAGCTGCCCTGGTCCTTGGTGAGGTGACCGAGACCTTCCTGGGTTCTCTGTGATGCGGGCGTTTGGGATGGGGGCTGGACATCACCTCCTTCCAGCTTTAGATATTTGCCACCATCCGTCTTGGTGACCAAGGGTATTTGGTCTGGGAGCTTTTCCTGCCACAGGGCTTGATTTAGGCTTTGCTCTACCTGAGAAGACAAAGTAAAAGCGCCCTTAGATCTCTGAACAGGAGAGGAAAAGGAAAGATTTCGCTGGAGATGTAAATAGAGGTCCGTCCAAGTTGCCAGCTCCCCCTCCAGGACGCTCGCCTTGCGGCTGGAGGAGAGTTTGTGAAGCCCACCGTCCCCGATCCCAGTGGAGCTAATGGGCTAAAATAGGCCTGTTTCCTTCTACTGAACTTGGGGGACTCACGTAGAGTTTGCTGGTTCACCTGCAGACTTCAGTCTTGCCTTGGAAGTCTGTTGAGGAAAAATGGTTCCATTTAATTACTTCCTTGAAAACCCTCATGGTGAAATGCCTGATTCTAAAATATATCTGGGCTCGTGTCATTAGAGGCCCGTGTCCCTTGCCTCCGGTCACGTGGGGCTCCTTCTAAATGAAACGGGAAGCTTGGGAGGCCAGCTGGAGAGAGAGCGTCCCAGACCCCATCAAGCTCTTCCTTTAGACGGAGGTGGGCGGAGGGTGCCGGTGAAAGCCTAGAGCATTCGGTGACGTGGGGACAGGGAAGCGTTCACACAGGCTCGGGGTCTCCGTCCCACAGTCTCCCTAGCGTTACTGGAGATGGTTTCCTCTTTCTGTTCCGTAGACGTGGTTTTAAGGTTAATTTGCCTTCTCAGGCATCAGATGTCTCCTGTGCTACTGAGCTGTTCAAAAAATTATGATTCCTTCCTCGTTGCTTTTCGACTCACGTAAAATACAGGATGCCCAGGTGAATCTGAATTTCAGATAAACAATACTTTTCATTATAAGTGTGTCCCGGATATCGCGTGGGATATACTTATACTAAAATTATTCATCGCTTACCTGAAATTCCAGTGCAGCTGAGCCTCCTGTGTTTTCACTTGCAGTGTGACGGAGGCAGTGCACCCATGAGCCCCACGTCCAAGCACCCTTGGTTACGGGTTGGGATCCTCATTGGCCTCACCTGGGGCCCCATTGTGTTCGGCAGGAGTTCCCCTTGGAGGGCAGGATCTCTCACCTGGAAGCTGACCTGAGCCAAACGGCCTTGGCCCCGGGCACATCCACCGCTGAGCAGTTGCAGGAGCTGCCTTTCACACCTGTGCACGCCCCGCTCATCGTGGGAGCCTGGACCAGGAGGTGAGGGGCGGGTCTGGGAGGGCCCAGGGCAAGTGCTGTGTGATCAAGACCCTTCGACCCCCTGGACGGTAGGCTTTCCTAGAGAGCTGGCTTTCCGGGTCCTGCCTCTTGGCGGGCCCTCTCCTGGAGGCTGGCTCAGGAGGCCTTCTGTTCCAGCTCTGGAGGGAAGCCGTCACGAGCCTCCCTAGCGCTGCTGCGGTCCGCCGGCTTTCCCGAGATTCTGGACGCCAATCAGCAACCAGCTGAGGCCGTGAATCCTACAGATCCCGTGAAGTTCAGCCCTCAGAAGGAAGAATCAGACTGTCTGCAAAGCAACGAGATAGTGCTACAGTTTCTTGCCTTTAGCAGGTAAACTCTTGAATATTTGGTCTTTTGCTCTTTTCCTGGCTTTTGCATTTCTTGTGTTGAGGAAGAACTTCTGTGTGGCTCTGGCAGAATACTACGATCAGGTCTTAACGGGACTACAGAATGCCCTCGGTCTTTATTTTCGTTTGGCTGGGACCCACCCACTGCCATGTCCAAATGCTGTAAAACCTGCTTTGACCGATCTCCTGTGGTCCTTAGTTACGGCGTGGACAGAGTGTCGCCCTGTCCTTGGGTACTGGTGTAGCCCCGAGATCTGGGCTCTCCAGCCATGCCTGAAGTGGGGGGATGCCCGGCGGGCTCCCCGAGGTCGCAGTAGGGCTGCTGGTGTGGATGAAGGAGGCGGCCTCTCACCTGCTGTCTCCCTGCGAGCGTGTGACGAAAGCCCGGGTTCTCCGCCCGGACCCTTGATTAACTCGGAGCTGTCGTTGGATCCAGGGTGTCCCAGGACGACCAGCCAGCGCCGTGGCCACAGACTGTGTATTTCACCTTCCAGTTCTACCGCTTCCCCCCCGAGACAACGCCGCGGCTGCAGCTGGTTGAGCTGGACGAGGCTGGGAAGACCAGCTCGGCTTCCCTGCCCCACCTCCTCGTCCTGATTCACAAGGACGGCTCCTTCGATGCAGGTGAGCGCTGGGCACCCGGCAAACGCGAAATCCAGGGCCAAGCTTTGTCTGCGAATTTTATTATTTAAAAAATGTTGAACAGTGAAAAACTTCAAACCCGTTCACAGTTTGAGAGAAGAGTGCAATACATCAGTGCTCGTGCCACTCACCTCTGCAGTTATCAGTGACATCCCTGCCCAGGTCCCTCCCCAAACCAGGGCTATTTGATGCAAATTCCAGACGTTATATGATTTCATCTATAGATATTTTCTTATGTAGATCTAAAAAAGTAGAGTCTTTTTTAAAAAACATAAACTCAATAATATTACCCCATCTAAAAATTAATGATGACTTAATATTATCAAATATCTAGCCAATGTTAACATTTCCCCAATAACTTCATAACATTTTTTAATACTTTGTTCAAATCAGGATCTCAGTTAGGTTTGTACGTTGGGATGGTGTGACTCTCCAGTCTCTTTCTACCTGTAGCCGTCATCGCCATCCTGTCTCTGTTTTTTCGCTTTAAGTTATTTGTTGAAGCCGCCACGTTGCTGGTCCCCTGGAGCCTCCCGGTGTCTGCACTTTGGTTTTGCGGCCCGGTGGTGACATCTGCGGTGTTGCTCTATCCCCTGTTTTGCCTGTAAATTGGAGTTAGATCTAGATGCGTGAGCAGATGCACGCTTTTTGTTTGGGGCAAGGAGTCTGTATTGCTGGAGGTGTGTCCCCATCTCTGCAGCAGCACGAGGCCTGGGTTGCTTCTTACGCTTCATCAGTGACCATCAGGACTGGTGCTTATGGACTGATCACTTCATTCAAGGCTGCACAGTGGTGATGTTTTACTCCTAGAGTACTTCTTCGCTTGTCAGCCAGAATGCTTCCTTAAAACGAAGCTTCTCCTCATCAACTCTTCGGTTGCCTTGAGGTGCGATTCATATAGAGAAGGCAGAATAATGCTTGATTTCCTTCTCTTTTGTTTGCTAATTTTTAAAATAGTGAGACAGTTCCCAGCATCCTTCAAGGGTGGGGCCAATGGCTTTTTTTTTCTGCTATCGTTATCAACTGATGGATTTAAACTGCAGTGGACTGAACATACCAAATATGTTATTGTTTTTGGTGGCCAGTTGTCCTGTCTTTGGCCAGTCACACGGCTCGTGAGGGACATACCTGGGGCCTGAACCACTGCTGCCTCTTGAGTGGAACTTAACAGGTGGAAAAAGATGTGTTAAAATATTAAATGAAATCAGTTTAACAACATTAACATCAGACAAAAGTGACAGAAGGCAAAGACATTGCTGGGGATCCAGAAGCCTATTAAATAATACTTAAGGGAATAATAATTCACCAGGAAAAAATGATTCTGAATCCGTGAACTTCTAACAACCACAGCTTCCAAAGATAAAGGACAAATTGATGGACTTTATAAGGAGAAACTGACAAACCTACAGTCATAGGAGGTTTTGACACACTTCTGTCAGTAAATTGATTGATCAAGCAGAAAAAAATTAATGAGAATATTATAAAATACAATTTAAAGAGATGATCTTATAGAACCTGTACAACCAATTTAGAGAATATGCTTTATTTTCAAGTATCCTTTGAAACTTATAAAAACTGATTATTCATATATGTGTGTATATATCTTAGGCCACCAAGCAGGTATTGCCATATACCAAGAGACCCTATATCTAATCTAATTTTATAGCATTCTTTGACCATAATACCTCAAGGTCAGAAATCATTCACTGCCCTCCCCCTGGAAGGCTCCAAACTGCTGGATTTTTTTGAATTTTAAAACAAATTTCTAATTTTTCCCTAGGTAAATGAAGAAATCAATGTAGAAATGGCTGCTTACAACTGAATGACAAAATAATATTGCATATCAAAAGTAATAAGTAAAGTGGCCTCAGCCATAAAAAGGAACGAAATTGGGTCATTTGTAGAGACGTGGATGGACCTAGAGACTGTCATACAGGGTGAAGTAAGTCAGAAAGAGAAAAACAAATATCGTATATCAACACATATGTGTGGACTCTAGAAAAATGGTACAGACGATCTTATTTGCAAAGCAGAAATAGAGACACAGACATAGAGAACAAACGTATGGATACCAAGGGGGAAGGGGGGTGTGGGTTGAATTGGGAGATTGGGATTGACATGTATACATTGTTGGTACTATGTATAAAACAGATAACTAATGAGAACCTACTGTATAGCGCAGGAAACTCTGCTCAGTGTTCTGTGGTGACCTAAATGGGAAGGAAATCCGAAAAAGAGGGGATATATGTATATGTATAGCTGATTCAATTTGCTGTCCAGTAGAAACTAACTCAACATTGTAAAGCAACTATACTCCAGTAAAAATTAACTTAAAAAAAAAGCTAATAAGTAAAATGGTAATTACAGGGAAATTTGCAGCTTTAAATGCTTATATTGTTGGTAAAGAAGAAAGTATCGTTTAACATGCTGATCCAATTGTTCAGCTCAAGAAGTTTGGTGAAAAAGAACCAGAACAAACCCAATAAAAGTAGAAGGAAAGAAATTAGAAAATGAGCATAAATGCTTAGAAAACAAAGAAGTAGTGGAAAGGGTCAGCCAGATTGTTGGGCGCGAGGAGTCACGGGCACAGCAGGTGATGCCCCGTTCCCTTGTCCAAGGTCAGAATCAGGGCGGAGAGTCAGAGCCGTTGTGGGAATGGGGTGAGCCCGAGAGCCCGAGGTGCTTGCCGGGCCCCCATCAGATGAGTGGCAGGCAGAGGTCGGGCTGGGCAGCCGCCGTTGACCTGGAACCTGGGGCGGAGCTGCCGCCCCCCCCGCTTTGCTGTGGACCGCGGCCTCCTCTCTTCCTGTGGACAAATCTGAAAAGAAGAGACAGGGGAAGGGGTGAGAAGCTTGGACTCTGCTGCTTCCCCCAAACCCACCAGCCTATGAGCTGCTCTTGCCCTGGGAGGAGGGTATGCTGGGCAGAGGGCGGCACGGGCCGTCCCTCTGCATGGAGGTGGGGCTTGGGGACGATGTGTTCCTGCAACCTTCCTGCGTTTTGTTCTCTCAGCTCACGTAACCTTTGAGTTTATGGCCAGCGGGGCTGTGGCCCTCCTTGGGGGAGGGGACCAGTCACCACTGGGGAGGTTTCCCAGCCTTCCTGGGACCACTGCTCCCAAACCCACCACCTTTCCTTTGCCAGTCCCCCCAGGACCAGCAGTGGGTAGTTTAGCCTATGTCCCCAGAAGGCTCGGAAATGGATCAGAATAATGGATAGATTTCAGGGCCCCTCTGCACTCATTGCTGACCATTCACTCCCTATTCTGTTTCCCGTGCTAAATGCTATCCAGTCACTTGATCCGGTGGAGCTCATCGGAGGTTCTGCAATGAGGTTAAATGACAGTGTTAAGATAATTCAATAAAAAAGGCCAACCACTTAGCGACGCTCCTGATTTGACTGTAAACCCCTTTCCATTATGAATTGCCCAGAGAGAAATTAGTCCAAAAATTAAATTTCCCTGCAAGTGGAAGTCCAAAGAAATTAAACTCCAGAATCAAATTTTCTTGTCATGGTGAATTAAAATTCAAAGTCCACAAAGGCTTTGCAATTTCTTACACAGCTGAGTCTTGGCCAAAGACACCTCTGACTGAGCAGATCTGGGCTTCCTTTGGCAGCCCAAACTTGGGGGCTCTCTCCGGATGGGGACCGGGTTCCTCAAGACCTCAGAAGGTTGAGCTGGCTCAGCACCGAGTCTTTCATGGGCCTCACTTAAGACGTTTTCTTTTGTTGTTGAAATATAACATGCATACAACAAAGTGCACCATTCCATGAATTTTTTTTTTTTTTTAATAAATGTATTTATTTATTTATTTTTGGCTGCGCTGGGTCTTCGCTGCTGCACGTGGGCTTTCTTTTTAGTTGCGGTGAGCGGGGGCTACTCTCTGTTGCAATGCGCGGACTTCTCATTGCGGTGGCTTCTCTTGTTGTGGAGCACGGGCTCTAGGTGCGCGGACTTCGGTAGTTGTGGCACGTGGGCTCAGTAGTTGTGGCTTGCGGGCTCAGTAGATGTGGTGCACGGGCTCTAGAGCGCGGGCTCAGTAGTTGTGGCTTGTGGGCTCAGTAGTTGTGGCTCATGGGCTCTAGAGTGCAGGCTCAGTAGTTGTGGCTCGTGGGCTCAGTAGTTGTGGCGCATGGGCTTAGCTGCTCCATGGCATGTGGGATCTTCCCAGACCAGGGCTCGAACCCTCGTGTCCCCTGCATTGGCAGGCAGATTCTCAACCACTGCACCCCCAGGGAAACCCCGTGAATTTTTAAGGATGGTTAGACCTTATTTGTTAGGGCAGTTCTAGATTTACAGAGAAACTGAGCCGATAGCCCGGAGCCCCATATACTTCCGCCCCCACTGTCTCCTCCGTTAGCAACTTCTTACATTCACGATGAGCTGATATTGGTACAGTGTTAATAACTGAAGCTCAGAGTTTACATTAAGGTTTACTCTCCCCACGTTGTACGTTATATGGATCTTGACAAATGTGTAACATCATATATCCACTGTTACAGTATCAACCAGAGTAATTTCACTGCCCTAAAAATCCCCTGTGGTCCACCCTGCCAGCTACTGATCTTTTCACTGTCTCCATAGTTTTGCCTTTTCCAAGATGTCATATAGTTGAAATTATATAGTGTATGCTTTTCATATGGCTTCTTTCACTTAGTAACATGCATTTAAGGTTGCTCCATGGCTTTTCGTGGCTTGATAGCACATTTATTTTTGGCACTGAATGATACTCTGGACGTACCTCAGTTTATTTATCCATTCACCTGCCAAAGGGCATCTTGGTTGCTTCCAGTTTGTTGTTCGGGATTTTGTGGGGACATACATTTCCAACTAATTTGGGTAAATACCTAGGAGCCCAGTTGCTGGATCGTATAGTAAAAGTATGTTAAGCTTTGAGAGAAACTGCCCAACTGTCTTCCAAAGTGGCTGCACCATTTTGCATTCCCACCAGCAGTGAATGAGAGTTCCTGCTGCTCCACATTCTTGCCAACATTTGATGTTGTCAGTGTCCTGGATTTGGGCCATCCAAGTAGGTGTGTAGTGGTAGCTCATTGTTTTAATTTACAATTCCCTAATGACAGATGATGTAGTGTGTCTTTCCATCTGCTTACTTACTATCTGTATATCTTCTTTGGTGAGATGTCTGTTTGGATCTTTAGCCCATTTTTAAATTGGATTGTTTGTTTTCATATTTGTTGTGTTTTAAGAGTTCTTTGTATATTTTGGATACAGATCCTTTATCATATATGTGTTTTGCAACTATTTTCTCCCAGCCCGTGGCTTATCTTTTTCATTCTCTTAATGGTGTCTTTCTCAGAGCAGAGGTTTTAAATTTTAATGACATCCAGCTTATCAATTATTTCTTTTATGAATCGTGCTTTTGGTGTTGTAGCTAAAAAGTCATCACCAAATCTGAAAGGTCACCTAGGTTTTTTCCTATGTTATCTTCTAGGAGTTTGAAAGTTTTGCACTTTACATTACAGAAATTAACATTTTGAGTTAATTTTTGTAAAAGGTGTAACTTTTACAAAGTGAACACATCTGTGTAACTACCACCCAATTTGGATGGGGCTGTAGAATGTTACACAGCAACCCCCCAACCCCAGTTGATGACCTCCCCCAAGGGTAACTACTCTTCTGAATTCTGTCACTCTGCATCAGTTTTACCTGTTTTTTGGACTTAAACGGATCATATTATCCATACCATTTTGAATCTAACTTCTTTCGCTCAACCTCATGTCTGGGAGATTCCTTCATGTTGCTGTATGTAGCAGTAGTTTGTCCATGATCTTGGCTGTATAGAAACCCGTTGTCCGAATATTCCACAATGTTTACCCATTCTGCTGTGCACAGGCCTTTGAATCATTTCCAGGTTTTGGCTCTTTTGAATAATGCTGCTATGAACATATTTAAAACATTGTGAAGTGATCAGCCCAACAAGTCTAGGTAGCATCCATCATCGAACATAATTATAAAATTCTGTGTTTCTTGTGACGAGAACTTTTACGATCTACTCTCTTAGCACCTTTCAAATACGCAACACGGTGTTATTAACTGTGGTCACCGTGCTGCGCATCACATCCCCGTGACTGACTTATTTTATAACTGGAGGTTTGTACCTTTTGGCCCCCTTCACCCATTTTGCCCACCCCCTGCCCCACCTCTTGCAACTACCAGTCTGCTTTCTGTAATTAACGAGCCTGATTCTTTTTTTAAAGATTTCACGTACAAGTGAAATCACATGGTATTTGTCTTTCTCTGATCCATCCACGTCGTCACAGATGTCAAGATTACCTTCTTTTTAACGGCTGAGTAATATTTCGTATATATACATACTGCATTTTCTTTATCTGTTCATCCATAGGTGGACACTTAGGTAGCTTCCACATCTTGGCTATTATAAATAATGCTGCAATGAACATGGCGGGGGGGGGGGGGTGCAGATTTCTTTTCGAGTTAGTATTTTTGTTTTCTTTGGTTAAATACCCAGGAGTGGGATTGCTGGATCATGTGGTAACTCTATTTTTAAGTTTTTTGAGGAACCTCCAAAAAAGGTTTGGAGGAGGCTTTCATAGTGGCTGCACCACTTTACATTTCCAGCAGCAGTGGACGAGGGTTCCCTTTTCTCCACACCCTCACCAGTACCGGCTCTCTCTTGCCTTTTTAATAATATACGATCATTCTTTTGGTGCACGTGTGTGTGTGCGCATCTGCGTTGGTCTGTGCCTGGGACTGAAGTTGCTGGGTCCCCGGGCAGCACAGGTCTAGCTTTGGTGCAATCCTTCCCCAGTGCTGTGCCAGCTTACACACCCACTGGAGTAGACGGGAAGTCTGAACTGCCCGTGTCCTTGCTGGTTGTGTAACGTGTGTGGCTCTGTTTGTTTCTTTCACGTGACCTCCTGGTGGGCATGTGCCGGCACCTCCTGGCTGACCGGTGACCTTCCACACGCTGTCGCCTTCGGCAGATCCTCTTTTGAAGTGCTTTGCCCATTTTTTATTGTGTTGTCTGTTTTTCAGTTTGTAGGTGTTATGTATATATCCTGATCCCAGACCTTCTTCAGATGTTATAAATATTTCCTCCCGCCTTTGACTCTGTTAATGGTATCTTTTGGTTAACAGGAGTTTTCCATGAAAATTACGTCCAATTTATCAGTCCTTTCCTTAATGGGAAGATTTCCTAAGCTACACCCAAAATGAGTTTGTCTCCACAAAGTCTTGAAGATATCCTCCTATGTTACCTTCTAGAAGCCTTTTTTCCCTTTTTTTTTTCTTTTTTCCCTTTTTATATTCAGATCTAGAATTCATCTGGAATTGATTTTGTGTATCCTGTGAGGTAGGGACTGAGGTTTGTGACCTTCATAAAGAATGCAGAGAGTTAATAGGACATAAAAGATTTTAAAAGCATTGGCTCCACACCCACCAAGCTTACGAAGTGAGTCATTTCTCAGCCTGGAATACTTATTTTAAGCAAAATGTTGTTCCCAGAATCCAAAGTTTGGTTTTGCCAAAGACGATAGCAGAGACTCAGGGGTGCATGAGGGCAGAGAGAAAAAGCCCTGGTCTCAGCTCTGCCACACGATTGCTCTTTTCTGGTGGGTGGACCCACTTATGCAAAGTGGCATTTGAGACGTTGTGGTCTTCTGGCAAAGTCTGGACGTTTACAGTCTTGGCAGCCCTGACCACCAGCTCTCGTGGAGGGTCACCGCTTCCCCTCCTGGTCTGCGTCCTGGGGCCCAGAGTCCATGATGTGGCTCCCACACGCCCTTGTGGGCAGCCCTCAGCAGGCTCATGCCAAACGGCGGCCACATCTGGTCCAGTGGGAGAAACCGCAGCTTCTGGAACCTGTGGCCCGTGGGCCTGGTGACTGCCTCTGCCACACTAGTCGCTGTTCTCCATTGTGAGTAGACTTTCTTTTGTTTCCTCTTTTTCTTCAGGAGTGGGATGTGCCTCTGGACTTTCCTCCCTTACTACTGTCCCCCACTCCTTTCAGGAAGGTTCCCCCAAGTTTGTGACCATTTCATCCGCTTGTGTTGGTCCCCGTCCTTCTACACCACATGCACGGGGCCGCCTTTCCTTGTTATTTCCCTTGCTTTCTTGCCTGTTTTTTTCTAGCATGTTGTTTGTCTAACATGCGTCTCTCGGTGTTTTTGTCTAGTGGGGTCTTGCCTAGTGTGAGAGCTGGAGTCTGGGTCAGCCAAGAGCATCCATTGTCCTAAAGAACTCTCGTCCATCTTCCCGCCCCTGAGTTATCCCAGCCAAGGGGGCGTCTCCCACCAGACCAGCGTCCAGGTCTGGACCCTCTAGTACAGCCTTGATCGCCTCTTCCTTACTGGATCTTGTCTTTCCTGTGTCTTCTCCAGGTGCCCTAATCCCGTGTCCCCAGCTACAGAAGTTGTGTTGGTGCATTTGGGAATACCTGCTTTATCTCTTTGTTCATCTTTCCCCCGACCTCAGAATCATTTGAGTGTAAAATGCAGGTGTGGTGACACTTTACCTCTAAATATAGCAGCACACATTACTTAAAAATAAGGACATCTGGGACTCCCCTGGTGGCACAGTGGTAGAGAATCCGCCTGCCAATGCAGGGGACATGGGTCTGAGCCCTGGCCCGGGAAGATCCCACATGCCGCGGAGCAACTAAGCCCGTGCGCCACAACTACTGAGCCTGCGCTCTAGAGCCCGCGAGCCACAGCTACTGAGCCTGCGTGCCACAACTACTGAAGCCTGTGCACCTAGAACCCGTGCTCTGCAACAAGAGAAGCCACCGCAATGAGAAGCCCGCGCACCACAACCAAGAGTAGCCCCCGCTCACCGCAACTAGAGAAAAGCCTGTGCACGGCAACGAGGACCCAATGCGGCCAAAAATAAAATATAGATAAATAAATTTATAAAAAAATAAGGACGTCCTTTTCTATACACACAATTCTGTTATCATACTTAAGATTATAAGAATTTCATAGTCAAGTTTTCCCATTTCCCCTCATATGTCCATTGTAGCTGTTTTTTGCTCTGACATCCAGTCCAGGCCCATGTATTATCTGTAATCATGTGTTTAGTCTCTTTTCATTGAGACTTGTCCCCTGCATTCTTTGTCCAGTGTTGGTGCCTGTTTGAAGAGACCGAGCGAGTTGTGGATTGTCCCACATTCCGTGTGTCTGATTGTCTCCTCACCTGGTTGTCTACCTCGTTCATCTCCAGTAGTTCTCGTCCACTGGGGGAAGGGCTGAGGGCTCAGTCTCATCCTGGATTTGGTGTGAACTCTTCATTGTTGAGGCCGCGTACTGCCTGTGCATCCCATCGGAGGCGCCGAGGTCAGGCCGTGTCACCGTGCGGGTGCCAGTGTGTGCACTTGGTAGGGGCACCCGCCCCAGGTGTCTCCAGTGGGAAGAGGTAGGCGCTTCCCCCTTTGCGCTTGGAAGACTTCTTGGGGCTGTTCTTGGGCTTCATGTGAATATCCGACCCCTGCAGCCCTTCACCTACTGTCCTAACATCCTTGGCTGTGCTTTGCCTGGATCAGCTATTTAAATGGAGCTTTCAAAATGGTAATTCTTCTAATGCTATCATTTGGTCTCCCTTTATGAGCTGGCATTCTTCTATAGAAAGAGACTTTCTCTCATCAGCCAGGGGTGAACTACATATATGTCCTCCAAAAAAGGCAGAACAAATGTTTAATACTTTCCCTTTAATTTCTAATTTTCAGAGTAAGAACTTACTGTAATAGTTACTCTAATAGTGACAGTTCAGGTTTTGTATATCCTAGCTCTTTGTTTCGTCTTTGGCCGGCTGTAGCCCTTCGGGTTGGCCTGAGTCTGTTGACACGCTCTGGTTGGACTTTGGGCAGGTCCTCCCTGTCTGGAGCAAAGGTGTCCAGGCTCTCCTTGTGCTTTTTCTGCCTCAGATCCGGTCACCCGTTTCTCCCGGGAGCCTGGCCCCCCACTGGGAGTGCTTTCTAAAGATCACTATCTGGGTGCTTTTGATCGGGGTCTCAACTGCTTCTAGGCCTTTCCCTGGGCAGAGCTGGGACAAGTATATTAAAACATGAGTTCACCTTGATATTTCTAATTTAAATTTAGAGGTTTTTCCCTAAAATATTTTATTTGTATCTCTTTCCTCTTAAACTGAAAATCGTGTTTCCTGATAATATATTTACTTATTTACTTTCCCTTATAATTTACACAATGTATTTTCAAAATTATACAGCTAGTTTGAATACTAATGATACATGCCTGACAAAAGTTCAGATTTCTTTGTGTTCTTCTGGTCTTGGGCTGTGTCCCACCGAGGATGTAGAGTGAGTGAGTGTGGCCCAAAGCCCTTGTGTTCATTCTTTTCTCTATGGAGTTATGTTGCCTATTTGATGTTCAATCGAATTTGTTGGTTTCAGTTTGTTTTCAATTTCATATTTGCTTTCTTTCCTTTTTGACTGGAATATTTACGTGGCCCCAAACATAAAACCGTAGTTGAATGAGCACTCAAGGCTCCCTTCGACCCTCACCCCTCTAGACAGTCCCCACCTGCTCACCGGCCTGGGGGTAACCAGGTTTCTAGTTTCTCGCTTAAGCAAATATTTACGTTTTTATTTTTTGTTTTCTCTTATTCAATAGGTGGCATACCAAATACACTTTTTCACTGTGCTATTTTCAGTTAACTTTCCATCCTGAGTTCCACTCCATGTGGAAACCATCTGCATTGTTTTTACAGTTACATCGTCCTACATTGGATGCATGTTCTGTGGTTTATTTAACCATCATCCTACTGATGGAGGTTTGGGTCTTTCCAGGGTTCTGCTATTTCAGATAATGCAGCAATGAGTAACCTTGTGTTTCTCGTGTTTTCGGCGTGTGGAGGTGTGTTTTAGGGCAGATTGCTGGCAGTGGGATTATAGGATAAAAGGCTTCAGTGGTGTTGACAGACACCACCACCTCCCCTCTGTTAGCCTGAGATCTTTTGGCCTCCTCCACAAAATAGGTTGTTACGTTCTGATTGATGTGAGATAGATCTTAGTGCAGTTTTAATGTGCATTTCTCTTGTAATGAGTGAAGTTGAGCATTTTTTGTCTTTGTCTGCAAACTTCTATTCATATCTTTTTCCATTTCTCTATCAGATTTTTCATCTATTTTGTCCTCTGTTTTGGGAACTGTATTAGGAAGATTAGCTGTTGCCTGTGATATACATTGCAAATATGCTTCCTACTTTGCCATTTGTCTTTTTGCTTTGCTTATGATGGGTTTTGCTACGTAAAGGTGTTACTTTCGTGTAGTCTAATGTGTCAGTCTTTTATTGCTTCTAGCTTCTTCAGTCATAGATGCAAAGGCTTTCTCCTCCCCTAGCTCAGCAAGAGATTCGTGCGTGGTTTCTTCTAGGATTTACAGGTTTCATTTTTCACATTTAGATTTCTGATATCTATGTAGTTTATCCTGCTGTGTGATGGCAGATATGGATCAGTTTTATCTTTTTCCAAATGTCTATCCAGTTGACCCAGTACTATTTATTAAAACGTTCGTCTTTTTCCCCAGTGACTTGAGAGCCACCCTTATCATATACCAAACTTTTTTTTATTACTTGGGTGTAATTCTGGATTTTCTTGCTCGTTCCATTAGACTAGAGGTTGGCAAACGGATTTCTGTTAAGGGCCAGATCATAAATATTTTAGACTTTCTGGGTTCACATATGATCTCTGTGTAATCATTTTCTTCTTTTTTTGACTTTTGTTTTTCACAACCCTTAGAAAATGTAAAAGCCATTCTTAGCTCACAGCTGGGTTGGCCTGCGGGCTGTAGTTCACTAGACTCTTCATGAGACTGTCTGTCTACACACGAAGGTCGCGCTCTTTGATCAGAGGTGTTATGCTGTTCTTTTTTGCACGGTTCTCCAGACATTCTTGCTGGTTTAGTTTTCTATGTGAACTTGTTAGGCTCTATCTGGAGTTCTGGAGAAGTTCATAGATGAACGAGAGGAGAACTGCCCTTGAAGGACAGGAGGGGGCCTGCCCAGGAACGGGGATGTCTTCCCATCTGCTCATTTCTGCTTCCCTGTCTTCTGAAGGCACATATGTGTACCTTAAATAGGTTTTGCTATTTTCTTGTTTTTTAATCAATTAGATTTTGCATTTCTCTTTATTATTACGCCCCTTCCGCTTTCTTTTTGGTATTCTCTATTGTTATTTTCCTAATTTGTTTGAGTTGCTTAATTCATTTATTTTAATTCTTTTGTTCTTGTGGATATAAAGTATTGAAGGCTATGAATTTTCCTTTGATTATTGCTTTATGTTTTGGTGATTCTGATAAGTAGTATTTTCATTATTATTATTCTAGAAAATCTGTTTTGATCGTGTTTTCCCTTTGACACAGAATTATTTAAGAATAAGTGAATTGTTTTGAAAAATTTTTTCCAATTTCTAGTTTGTTGGATTGTGATCAGAGAATATTATTTGTAATATTTCTACTTTAAGGAGCGTATTTAGGTTTTCTTTGTGGTGAAATAGACAGTAAATTTTTATTAATGTTCCGAATATACTTGAAAAGATATATTCTCTGTTACTGGGGTACCATGTTGTATGTGTATGCATACCCTCTGCCTTATGGGTTAGCTGGTCTGGTCTTCTGTATCCTTACTTATTTATGGTCCACTTGACCTGCCTTGAAAGGAAAGCAGTTGTTTGGTCTCCACTGTCATTGTGTTTTCATCTGTTTCCTCTTACATCTCTGGATTTCGGCTTTGTTATTTGGTGCATAGATACTCCAAGCTGGTACGCATTTATCATGCATTGTAGACGGTAGTGTTATAAAGTGTTTGTCATCAGAGGAGTCGTGGCTGCCTTCACAGAGCAGGAGGTGTTTGTCATGAAGGAGGGGTGGAGATTGAGAAGAGGGGTGGGGGAGGACCGTCCAGCTGGAGGCAGAGCATCTGCCAGACCTGGCCGTGGTGGTGGGGCAGGACTGAGGTGCAGCAGGGACCCCAGCTGGGCTGGGTGGCGTCTGTGAAGGGGTGAGGGAGGTAAGCCGGGGAGCCTGAGCAGACCCTGTGGGGTGGTACCACTACCCCCAGGAGTCAGTGGTCAGCGCCACTGCAGGTTTTTGAGTGGGACGGAGACGACGCAGGATTCCTTTCGTGGATGCTTCGGCAGTGCCATTGGATGGGCTGTGGGGAACCTGGACCTCAGGGAAGGCCACTGAGGAGTGGGTTGTCTTAGCCAGACAGGAGCAAAGGGGTCCGAGCCTACAGTGGGGAGGGATTGGGAGGGTCCAGCGTGAGGGGCCTTGGGCTGTGCCCAGACCAGGATGGCCCCCGTGTGCGACACTCAGCACACTGTCAGCTCGGGGCTCAAAGTGTCCCCCCGAGACTGTGAGCTCCATCAGGGCAGGGACCCTGTCCGTCCTGATCTCCCACACGACCCCACACAGGGCCTGGCACATTTGCCGCATGTGAATTCATGGTCGTATTGCGGGGACCCGGCAGCTGACGGGACGTGGTGATGATGGAGCCCAGCCAGGGCGTCGGGAGGACGCGGTGCCGGGCGGCACTCTGGGGGGACGCAAGGGGGAGCTGGCTGGGGAGGAAGACGCGGGGTCCAGCTGGGACATACTGCGTTCAGGCGCGAGTGCAAGTCTGGGTGGAGGCTCCGTGGGACTGACGGTGTCGGGGGTGGTGTGAAGGGTGCCCAGGGAAGGGTGTCTGTGGGTGTCGTCTGGGAGGTCGCCCCACACGGTTCGCGTCCGGCTGCATCCTGGGCCGGCAGTCGGCCCGGCGGGACCCGGCAGGTGGCGCTGCCGGCGGTGCTGTGAGCTCGAACCTCCTCCTTCCTCGGTCCTCATTGCAGTCCTCCCTGTGCCTGGATGAGCCAGCCTGCGGGCGGCTGTCGGGAGGCTGATCGGGTGCCGCAGGCCGCTTGCTTCTCACACCTGGCCGTGGGGGACCGGGGTGGGGGGCGTGCGTGACCCTGGCCTCCACTGACCCCGTGACTTGATCTGAGCGCTCGGGTGGGACGCTGGGGCCTGGCCTGCCGTGCGCGACGTCGTTCCCAGCCCCTCCCGCGGTCTTTGGGCTGCGGCTCCCTGCGCCTCCATCCTGGAGGGTGCTTCTGTCGGCGCTCCAGCTGTGGCGGAAGCCAGGGCCCCGCTGGTCCTTGCTCCGCATCCCCTGGGCCCGCCGGGGGCCCTCCCCCCGCGCTCCTCCTCAGCGCCCAGAGCTGGGTCCCGCCCTGACCTGCTTCACTGCTCCCGCTGGCCGCACTGTCCTGGCCTTGAGGACAGCGGAGAGGGCGCGGTGTGGGCCCCCACGGGGCGAGGTGGCTGCCCGGGGGGGCGAGGGTCTCAGCCTGCCCGGGGCCGCTTGGGCTGCTGAGCCAACATCCGCCTTCCTCCCTGGGGTTAGCGGTCTGCTCAGCGGGGCCACGTAAACACTGTTACATTATTGATGGAAAGGGCAGAAATGTTGTTCTCAGTGTGTTTCCCCTGCATTGCTGTCCCTGCACTTTAACTAATGGTGACTTCAATGACATCTGTGCCAATTTAGGATTAATGGTGATGCCACTTCGCAAAGGTGAAGGCGGGGGCCGCAGTCCGGCTCCTGTCTCGTAGTGATAAGCCTGGCACCAGGAGCGACCTTGGAGAGGCCTGTGCTTCTGTGGGGCTGCTGGGCGTGTTGGGGGCGGGAGGCATCGGGCTGACCTAAGCACCGTGTGCTGAGCTCCGTCTCAGTTTGAGCTCTCCATGCGCCTGTGTGTGAATACCCCGGTTTCTAAAAAATTTTATTGGAGTAGAGTTGATTTACAATGTTGTGTTAATTGCTGCTGTACAGCAAAGTGATTCAGTTATACATATATACATTCTTTTTCATATTCTTTTCATTACGGTTTGTCACAGGATATTGACTGTAGTTCCCTGTGCTATACACTAGGACCTTGTTGTTTATCTATTCTGTATGTAATAGTTTGCATCTGCTAACCCCAAACTCCCACTCCGTCCCTCTCCCACCCTCCTCCCCCTTGACAACCACAAAGTCTGTTCTCTGTGAGTCTGTTTCTGTTTTGAAGATAAGTTCATTGGTGTCATATTTTAGATTCCACATATGAGTGTTATTATATGATATTTGTCTTTCTCTGTCTGACTTACTTCACTTAGTATGATCATCTCTAGGTCCATCCACGTTGCTGCAAATAGCATTATTTCATTCTCTTTTTATGGCTGAGTAGTATTCCACTGTGTATATGTACCGCATCTTCTCTATCTGGTGACCACCCGGTTTTGACAGAAGATGTAGACAGCGTTTCTCCCTAAATCCTGTGCACCCAGAGTCATACTCCGTGGCCGGCCCTGTCGGGGCATCTGTCCTTATCCAGCATAGACTGTTTCACCAGGACTTGGTAAAAAACATCAGTCTTATTTGGGGAGGAGCTTATTGTATACCTTGGAAAGAAATGTAGTCTTCTGAACACCACTCTTCATGTTGTTAATTTGGATATTTTATAATGTTTTGATTAACGTATTTATTAAGCTATAACTCTGACAGAAGCAGAAATTAGTCATCATGACCAGAGCAGAAACTCCTCCAAGTGTAAAGATAATAAATGATTCCAATTACTTCTGGGCGCATTTGGGGCCTCTTTGCACAGGGTCTCCGGGCTTTCAGCTGAAGTACCTGGTGGACCCTGGATTCCTGAGACCCGGGGAGCAGCGCTGGTTCGCCCGCTACCTGGCCATGCAGACCCTGCAGATCGACATCTGGGACGGAGACTCCCTGCTTCTCATCGGATCCGCCGCCGTTCAGATGAAGGTAGCGTTTCCCCGCGGTCCTTCCTGTGCGGTCTGTCGCCCGGCAGTGTGGGCCATCGTCCAGCGCTGGGCATCGTCCAGGGGCCTGGCTTCTTGGTTCACAAATTCAAAACACTGCCGAGTCCCCTCCTTCCCCGAAGGAAAGGATGTTCACAGAGTCTGAACTCGATCTGCTAGGTTACATCCGTCCAGTTATCAGTTCCTCCTGTGAACCGACCCACCAGGTGACGTCACCTCTGCTCCCTTGACGGTGAGGATGGATGTTCCCTGAGAGCAGCTCGGGATCGGCCTTGTTCCGCAAGAGCCTGGCCGGTCCATCAGAGGTGTGCCCTCAGGACGGAGGACAGGATGAATGAATGATGGGGTGGGAAAATGTTTCCTGATGCCCGGTCTCAGTTCCATGAATTGTGCTTCTCTTGTTCTAACTAGAATCAGAAGCTAATTCGTTTTCTAACTGTGCTTCCCATTCTCCTCATATTCTAAAACTGAAGTCCATGCATTAATTCAATTTTCTTCCCAGGGTTTCTCCCCAAACCTTCCCTTTCGTGTGACCAGGACCCCAGAGGGTCACCGTGGGGTCACATGGCGGCCTCTGGGCCGGGCACTGGGCCACATCCACTTGCCGACATGCTGTCCGGAGAGTTTTCCTCCCTGCCTTGAGGTGGACGGGGGAGAGGATACAGCACCATCGCTGCAGCTCTGGAATCTCTCTGACCTTCATTCACTTTTCCTTCATCCCACACAGCTATTTCCCTTCTGGATTCCAGCCACGGGCCCCCTTGGTTTCCCTTCCTGAGCCTTGCATGGCTGGTCACTGAGGCCTGCAGATCTGGTCCCCTCCCCTCTTGCTCCTCAGCACCCCGGCCCGCGAGGATCTCATGGCTCCTGTACCGCAGTGGCCCCGGCCCCGTGCTCCCCATCCTCTGGGGGCCGCCTGCTCCTCCGTCCCTCCCTTCCTCTGGCGGCTGACCCGGGCTGTAACTGTCGCATCCACCGGGGCTCAGGGCCCTTCCCTGAGGGGCTGAGGCCCTCAGGACAGTGGAAGGAGCCGGGGGGCAGTGGGCGAAGAGTTACGGGGCGGGGTCACAGCTGGTGAGGACTCAGCAGGTGTCGGCTGATGTTCTCATTCCTCAGGCCCCCCAAGGTCGTCATGGATGTTGCCCGTCTGTCTCCTACACTGGCCAGTGATGCCATGGAGGGTGGGAATGGGATGGCCACTGACCCCTCCCCAGCAGTGTCCTAGGCCACCGTGGGTAGGGCATGGCTGAGAATGGATGAATAGAAGGAGGGAGGGGTGAGGCGAAAGGCAGGAGGGGCGGGGCGGGGCGAGGCGAGGGGAGGGAGGGGCGAGGGAAGCGAATGGAGGGGTTATTTGATCTCATCCTCCATGAAGAGCCCCTTCAACAAGTGCTGTCAGGCTTACTGACACAGAATTGGTTTAAATAAAATGGAATTTTACTTTTTAAAAATAAGCAAGTCTTCACATTAACATCTACGTAGAAAAGATGGAAAATTTGTGCAAGTCCAGGTCCTGAGCTGTCAGGTGCTTACGTGCCCTTCTGTGGGTATTTCCTGCGTTACCAGACGCATCACAGCTCGTCGCACTGCCCCCCGTTGTTGGACAGTTAAGCGCCTTTTCCTGGTGGAAACACTGCAGGGAACACCTTGGAGTCACGGTGGCTCACCTCTCCAGCTCAGTTCCTGAGCGGTGACAGCGCCAGCGTCGCTGGGGTCTCGCGGTGGTCGCTGCCGGTGCCCGGTTGCCCCCCGGCTCCGCTGCAGTGTCCTCAGCGTGGCCCTGGGACTGCTGCCCTGATCCCTGTGTCCAGCAATGAAGCCGAGGCCCCGGGTCTTGCTGGGACCAGGCTTTCAGCCCAGGTCTGACTCCATCATCTTCTCCCCAAATGAGAACGCCCCAAAGCCGCGTTTCCGAGTCACGAGTGCGCAAATGTGGAGCCTCGGGCAGGGGGCCCAGGGGCCCGGCACGGCGCTCTTCCCGGAAGATGACCAAGGCGCCTGCTTTCCCACCCTTTACGGGGTGGGAAAAAAAACCTCTGCAGTTTCCTAGGCGAGACGCGATCCCCTGTTTTTATTGGCATCACTGCTCCTGGGGCAGCCGGGCGTCGCTTCTTGCCTTGACTGGCCACCCTCTGGAGGGGTCTTCACCCCGTCTGGCTGCCGAGGCTCCTGGACCGTGAACGTGTTGGCGTTATGTGGACAAGCGCTGCTGAGCAAGCAGGGTCTCCGGAGCTGGAAGCCCCAGACCCGCTCAGGAAGGATCTGGTCTGGGCGTGTCCGCCCCAGAGACAGGCAGAGGACAAGTGCTGGAGGGACAGGGCCCGAATTCCAGAAGCAGGACCTGAACTTGGCCCCGCGCTTCCATTTACGTGTGACAGTCAGGAGGCCAGGTGACGTGCCCAGGCCTCCCAGGAGAAGGGGCCCAGCCCTCCCTCCCGGCCGGCCCCACTCGCTCTTGGGCTCAGGAGAGTTCCGAAGGGTTAAACTTGATTAGCAGAGAAGAGTGGGGTCGGAAAGGACCCTCTTGACCCAGCTCCGTCTGCCCCGCGGCCCCTCCTCGGACCTGCTGCCCGCCTTTCTGCCACACTGAAGCCCCCTGTGTCCCGCCCGGGCCTGGCGTGCCCCACCCCTGCCTGGAGGCACATCTTCGTCCTGAGGGGCCCAGTGGAGGCTCCTCGGGGCTCCCGCCGACGCGGAGCTGGGCTTCCTCAGCATCCCCCCTTGTTCTGTGCCGTGTTCTCATCTTCTCCGCGCGGAGGGGGCTCCATGCAGGTGGCTGCCAGGCCCGCTCGTGCATCCCTGGAGTTTGCTCAGTGGGTGAATCGGGATGCACTTTGTTAAGGATTTGGGGGAAAGACCCGACAGCAGGGACTTGGTTTTCAGAAGCAGATAGCCCCTGCCTCGGCCGCCCTCTGACCGGTCCTTTCTCCTCCGCAGCACCTCCTCCGCCAAGGGCGCCCAGCCGTTCAGGTCTCGCATGAGCTTGAGGTCGTGGCGACAGAGCACGAACAGGACACCATGGTGGTGAGTGGAGACGTGACCAGGTTTGGCTGCGTCAAGCCCATCAACGTCCACACGGTGGTGAAGGGCCGGCTGCACCTGACCTTGGCCAACGTGGGTAAGAGTCCCTGGCAGCTTTGCTCTTGTTCCTGGGTGGCTACTCTTCTTCCCATTAGGGGCGTGAGCCCCCTCAGGACAGTGGTCACATCGTGGGCATCAGCACTCAGTAGGAATTCAGAAGAGCTCTCATTAGCTTGACTACTAATTATGCCCTTGACTGCTAAGCAACTGTCCTTGACCACCGAGCATCTGCCCTTGACCACTGAGCATCTTCCCTTGACCCCCGAGCATCTGCCCTTGACCCCCGAGCATCTCTCCTTGACCACTGAGCATCTGTCCTTCATCACTGAGCATCTGTCCTTGACCACCGAGCATCTGCCCTTGACCACTGAGCATCTGCCCTTGACCACCGAGCGTCTTCCCTTGACCCCCGAGCATCTGCCCTTGACCCCCGAGCATCTCTCCTTGACCACTGAGCATCTGTCCTTCATCACTGAGCATCTGCCCTTGACCACCGAGCATCTGCCCTTGACCACCGAGCATCTGTCCTTGACCAATGAGCCTGTCCTTGTCCACTGAGCGCCTGCCCTTGACCACTGAGCATCTGTCCTTGACCACCGAGCATCTGTCCTTGACCACTGAGTGCCTGCCCTTGACCACTGAGCATCTGTCCTTGACCATGACCACTGAGTGCCTGCCCTTGACCACCGAGCATCTGCCCTTGACCACCGAGCATCTGTCCTTGACCAATGAGCCTGTCCTTGTCCACTGAGCGCCTGCCCTTGACCACTGAGCATCTGTCCTTGACCACTGAGTGCCTGCCCTTGACCACTGAGCATCTGTTCTTGACCACTGAGTCTGCCCTTGACCGATGAGCCTTCCCTGGCACCGGTTGTTTGGTGTTCCTGATTTCTGGTCGGGGTTTGGTATTATTAGCTGTCTCTGTCTTGCCCACGTTTTATTTCTGGTACTATCCATGGGGCATCGCTGTGACGATCCTCAAATAAGATGACTGGTTTTGGGAGAGAGTTTCATCTGGAGTTTCAGCTCATAGCACTGCCTCATTGTGGAGGAGGGAAGAGAGAACTGTTCCTAAACTTCCGCACCACACAGCTTGGGAACAGAGGGGCAGAGGGACGTGCTTGTTCAGAGCCGAGCACCTTGACCTTACGTCAGATGGTGTCCCAAGGGCTGCTCGTCAGAGACGCCGAGGAAAGCCCCAGTCCTCCTTCCATGTGGGCAGGAGGCTGGGGCTGGGTGTGGCTGGGATGGTCCTGCCTGGACATTCTGGGGGCTCCACTGAGGACCCTGATGGGACAGGGGACGTTAGGCCGGGCATGCCTGCCTGTGCCCGCCTCAGGGCAGAGGCCGGTGTGAGCCCTCGTGGGGCTAGTGACAAGCCCGCTCCATCCCCCTCGAGGGGACAGAGGAAGGATTGAAAGCAGCACACCACCAAGCCATCTGAGGTTTCTGGACTCAAACCTCTCTGTCGTTTTATTGGGGAAATTTCCATTCCTTACAACCCAGCCTGATTTTAGACCTTGAGCCCCGTGGGCCATTTCCACCTGTGCCGACAGCGCGGAGCCGGCAGAGCTGGGACAGAGCGGCAGGTGTGAGCGCGGAGCCCGTTAAGCCAGGTCTGAGGCTTCTGCTCCCGTGTTTACAAATGTAGGATCCAAGGCAGCCTGGAGAACAGACAATATGGAAACGGCAAAACTCAATTAGGTTCTGGAGAAATAAATGAGCTGTGTGTGAGAAGCAGACATTATTCAAAAGCGCCTACGGCTGAGGGGAGTTGCTAGAAGCATTCTGCTTCCAAGATTGTGTTGGTTATTTTTATTTTTAATTCACCAGCCCACAAATGTGCAGTGATTCCAGATTTTAAAATCTTATCTTCAGAAGAAAGATTAGCTCCATTATGCGTTACCTTAAATTGTCATTTTCATACGTTGCCTGCAAGAGAGAGATAAGCTCGTGGGAAGGAGCCTGAGATACCCAGCCTGGGAGGCCGTGAGGCAGAGGACAGATGCCGCGCGCAGCATGCTTGTACGACGCGGCCGCACTGTGCTTTCCTCTGTACATTCTGCAGTTCTTGAACCAAAAAAAAAGTGTTGTGGCTTTTGTTTCTTTTTGAAACTGGCTGTTCTGCAGCGCGTGGCAGGCGCGGGCCAGCAGATGGGGTGCTGCTGTGCGGGCCTTCAGGGTGACAGAGGCAGGGTCGGCGCCTGCCCGGATGGGGCCCCGCCTCTGCATTCACAGCCGCGGTCAAGTGCCAGGCCGCGGATCCAGGCATCTGTCACCCACGCCCAGGTCTCCTGTGACTCTTTCCGTGGGAGAGGGCCGTCCTTGTGCTTGGCGGCTTCTCGGCTCAGGCGAGCTTTTTGACGCCGTCTTTTTGCCAGCCTCTTCTGAGGCTTTACGGAGTCATTCATCATTTAGAGATCCCAAGAGCCCCTTTCCTTTCTTTAACCCCGTGATCCTGGCTGTGCGTGTGACCACGACTCCCCTGGGAGCTCCGCTGCCACTGTATCTGCAGGTCTCCCGTGGGGCCTCCGTGGGGAGGGCAGGCTGCCCTGACCCCCGGCTCATGGTCAGGTACCGGGGCTCTCAGGGTGTCTCCCCCGAGGCGTGTTTGGGCGCAGACGTGTGCAGAAGGGCACAAAGGCCTTCTTGGAACAGCATGACACTCGAGGGCCTGACAGGAGAGTCTGCGACCATCCCAGAGCCTGGGGCCGGGCCCCCCCGGAGACCTGCCCTGAGCGTCTCGAGCCCCGACTCGTGGTGGGAAAGCAGAGGTCAGACGGAGGAGAGTGGGGACCTGGAGAGCAGGGAGCTCGAAGGAAACGGGCCTCTGCCTACCCGCCGTTTCTCTGCTGCAAAAAGAACTCCGACCTGAGAGTGGAAAGTGGGGTTGTGGGTGGGGATCCGGGTGAGTGTCATCGACTCTGTTCTGGTATTTATGTCTTGTGCGGGGCGGGGGGTGTTTTTCGTTCAGGTCACTTGTGTGAACGGAGAGTGAGGAGTCCCAGCTCACTGCCACCTTCCAGGTCGCGGGTCATCTCGAATGACGGAGCCACCGGCTTCTCGGGAGGTGGCCTTCTCACGCCCGGGGCTCCCAGACGTGAGTGGAGAGACCGAGGGGCCTACGGGTGGAGGCTGGGGGTTGTGCTTGGGGCGGTGGGCGGGCAGTGGGGCAGAGCGAGAGGTGGAGGGCCGCGTGTGTGTGCGTGCGTGTCCGTGTGTGCGTGTGCAAGAGCACACGCGTGCGCCTGTGTTGTGGGGCCCTGCCCTCTGGATCTGGGGGCCCGAGCTGTGGCTCCGCCTCCGGCTCAGTGACCTGCAGGCCACGTCGAGTCACCGCGTTTGTCAGCCCAGCGCTGTCTAGGCTGGGCCCTGGGGAAGCCGCCGGTGTTACTTGGTGGAGATTACAGTCCTAGGAGTGGCGTTTGTTTTCGGGTAGCTGCTCCTCCCCAGGGGAAGGGGACAGGAGGAAAAGGTCAGGATGAACGTAGGCTGTTTTTAAAAAACTAATTTGGAACTCCCCATGTTGGGGAGAAAGAGAAGCTCGGGAGATAAAGACCTGGGCTTGTGAAAATATCCCATAACACGGAAGTTTTTCCGTCCCCTTTCAAATGACCCCCCAGACCTGAATGTAAAATACTTGGCATTGGAATGAAAAGTGGGAGGTGCCCTTTGAGGAGCAGTCCCCAGAGGTTGCAGGTCATCTCATGTGAATCGGAAACTGCCATGAGCGTCTTGTGTTGATGGCCCTTGACTTTGTTGGTCTTGAACCTGTGCCCTGGGTGGGAATTCCAGAGCTGCGGGGGTCAGGACTGGGGGGCCTTTGGTGCCATCTTGGAAGGTCTCCAGAATCCCACGAGTCCCCTGAAACTCCAGCCCAAACTTTATGGGTCCTTTAATGACCCATAAAACTTTAATGACCAGCTTTCTCATTTTAGTGTTGAAAACACTGAGTCACAGAGGTCAGGTGACATGGCCGGTTGTGTGGTTAAGGGTCGTGAACTTGGGCTAGAATCTGGATTTCCTGCTTTGGGGCCAGTGCCTCCCCATCCCCAGCTGGTCCCCTTGGCCACCAAGAGAATGGATGGAGAGCTGGCTCCATGGAGCAGGGAGTGCCTCCCATCCCCCCCCCACAACCAGGGACAGGTACGAGAGGATTTGTAAAACCCGGGGCCCGGGGCCCGGCAGGTCGGGGGCTCCTCTGGGCAGCGCGGGGAGTTGTGACAGTGAGGGTTTGCTGAGGGATCCAGAGCCTCTGGAGTCATCAGTCTTCCAATCCCTATTTTGGTCAAAACCAGAGGGCTGGGCACTCCACCAGAAGCCATGCCTCCACCCCCCGGGCAAGGTTCTGGAAGCAGGAAGTTGTGCCGAGTTTCGCAAGGTGCTTCCTGGCTTCAGCAGTGTGGTCCCACACGGTCGCATCACCCCCACGGTCGGGGTGATGCAGTCTGAACACACAAGCCAGTTGATCACCCCCCAGCTTGGCTCGTCTCCCACCCTGGCCCCTCCACTCGGGACCGGGGGCCTCGGGCTGCTTGAGCCCGATCCAGGTTGGAGCTCCCGTTCCCATGGAGCTGGACCCCAGACACACGAAAAGTGCCCTTTTGGGGTGGCCACTTGAGACGCCTGCGCCATCTCATGGCACCCGAAGAACCTGGAAATAGCGCTTGTTTACGTGTGATGGAAGGAGAGGTGGCGCGTGAGGGGAAGCTGCTTCACCACCACGTGGAGCACAGCAGCAGGAGGCAGAGATTCTCGAGGGCGGGGAGGGGGCTCCAGCCGGCGGAGTTCAGGCTCGCGGTTACTTCCCGTGGTTCTGGGGGCGCCTGAAGGAAGGACATGATGCTAAGTTGGGGTGTTCCGTCTCACCTGCCGCCTGTGCTGGGTTTACTGATTGTCCGGGAATCTCACGTGTCAGCTTGTGGCGTGGCACGTGCCACGTGTGCATGTCAGTGGCACAGCCAGTGATGGGAGGGAGAAAGTAGCTCTCCTGCCTGCCGGGGCCTGGCCTATTGTGGCTTCTGTTTGTCGGCTACACAGCTTTCCCGTGGGTCTAGGCTTCGAGTAGAGCCCCCGAAGGAGATGGTGCTCTGGGGACCCAGCCAGCCAGAGGCAGCCGGGTGCAGAGAGGAGAAGCTCTGGGCTCCACCCACCCCGGCTGGCCCGGGCCCTCAGGGCACAACTCATTGGAGCCCCCGATTCCTGATCTGAGCTCGGGCCTCCTGATAACCCGCACCCAGGGTGGGTTTGAGGACCTGACAGGACAGCGTGCCTGGGAGCCCGGACAGTGTGCTGGGCATCGGGGGTGCTTGCTGGGGGGCTGGGGGTGAGCAGGGGCGCCGTCCTGGGCGAGGGCGTCTGGCGAATCCTGAGAGCCTGAGCTTCTACAGCGCTGACCTTCTCCCTAGCAGACCCCCTAGTGGGCATTAATACATTTGTATCTAAGCACCGAGACAGAATCCCTTCTATGTGAGAGGCTGGTAAGGGAGGGACGCCGTGGAGGGCAGGGTGCGTCATTTCCGCCTTTACCAGCCTCTGAGGGTTTATGAAAAGCTTGAGGCTTGGCTCTGGAGGGCGTGGAGCCGTGGCTGCTTAGAGAACGTAAACTCTGACCTTTAACCTCTGGCCCTCTCTTTGAACCTTCCAGCAGTGAAAAATGTGGTGCAAGCGCAGAAGCTGGCCGACGTGGACAGTGAGCTGGCCGCCCTGCTCTTCTCGCCCCCGTGGCCGGGGACCCCGCGGCCCCAGGGCGCCGGCCGCGAGGGGGACGCCGTCCGCAGGCGCAAGCTGGAGCGCATGCGGGCCGTGCACCTGCGGGAGCGCGGAGCGGAGCCTGGCCGCTGCGGGCTGGGCGCGCTGGTGAGGCTCCGCCCCCGCGTCCTCGGGAACGCCGCGGGAGCAGCCCCGCCCCCGCCCCGCCCCCGCCCCGCCCCTTTCCTGCGGGCTCCCTCATCCTCCTGCCGCGTCCTGGTTACGGAACATGAGACCCGACCTCTCAGCCACCGAGGGAAGTTTCCAGGGCAGAATTACTGGCGCGCTTTGCGTAGAAGCTGACTCCTGGGCTCCCCTCCCTTGGTTGGGGGGAGTATCCTTGGAGCCTAGGCTTTTAAGAAAGCTCCGACGGGGATTCTGAGGGCTCCCCAGGTGTGGGGAGCAGAGCCATGAAGACGTTTACATCACGGGTTGTCAGAGTGCTCGATCTTGCCAGAAGAATTCCCACCTGAGACTAAAAATCTAAATAAGACCTAAGAAGTGGGAGTTTACGGGATAAGGAAGCCCCAGGGGCCTGAGGATCCTTTACATTGAGGCAGGCGGGTGTCTGAACAGACGCCGTCCTTCTCAGGGGCCAGGCCTGTGCCCATGGCCTGGCAGACACAGGCAGTGGCCGGCCTTCCCCTGGTGCTCGCAGAGGTGGGCCGTGGAGGGAGGGAGACAGAAATAAACCAACAAGCAAAAGACCATTCAGTCCAATTGGTGGGGGGAGGAGCAGAGCACAGTGGGAGGGGCCCGGACAGCCGGCTGGACCAGCGGGTCCCGGGCAGAGGGCGGCAGAGTCTTGCTGGCCGAGGAGCAGCGCTGTGGCAGTGAGGACGCCTTGAGGGGAGGCCGGCCGTGGGCTGGGCTTGGGGCAGACCTCCTCCCCGGCCACGGTGCACCCAGGCTGCTCCCTCCTCGGCAGCCTCTGAGGCTCCGCCAGCTGTCAGCCCAGCCGGGGACACAAGCGGCTCCCGCGTCCCGGGGGTTGGGCCCCGCACACGGCAGGTCCTCAGCCCGACAGCTGCCGGTGGTGTTAGCATCATTGTTATTATGATTCATTTGGCTGGTTTCCTCTTATTTGATATGTTCTTTTTAATTTATTTATTTTTGGCTGCGTTGGGTCTTCGGTGCTGCACGCGGGCTTTTCTCTAGTTGCGGCGAGCGGGGGCTACTCTTCGTTGCGGTGCGCTGGCTTCTCATTGCAGTGGCTTCTCTTGTTGCGGAGCAGGGGCTCTAGGCACGCGGGCTCAGTAGTCGAGACACGTGGGCTCAGTAGTTGTGGCTCGTGGGCTCTGGAGCACAGGCTCAGTAGTTGTGGCGCACGGGCTTAGTGGCTCCACGGCATGTGGGATCTTCCCGGACCAGGGCTCAAACCCATGTCCCCTGCATTGGTGGGCAGACTCTTAACCACTGCGCCACCAGGGAAGCCCTGATATGTTCTAATAGAGAAATCAACAGGTCAGAACCCTCATTTTGAATACAGCCGTGAATTTGGAAGTAATTGGATTTCCAAATTCAAGAAAAATTTCCACTAAATTGTAATGATTTCCTGGGTTCATAGCCCTGGAGAATTTTGAGGTGAAAGTAACTTGATGTATCAGATATGTGGTAGTCTCTCTCCCTTCCAGAGCTTTCTCAGCCTTCCTTGAAGAAGGGATGGGAGTTCTATGGAATCAGTGGGTCCTTGGGAAGAGAGTCGACAGGAGCCGTGTCCCGGCTGGCCCTGCACGCGCGTGGTGAGCGTGTGGAACCGTGTCTGACCTCTTGTGCGTGGGGGGGGGAGGCCGAGGGCAGCTGGGGTGCAGCTTTCTCTCCCTGATGGTCAGATTCGGGGGAGGCTGAGGGTCTCGGGGCTTCCTGGGGGAGGTGGTGAGCCTGGGGCCAGGAGCACAGAGTGTGGGGCTGACACCTGCTTTGGAATCCCTGCGGTGCCCTGGGACAGTCACAGCCTCCCTGTGAGGGTCACCCGGCTTAACCTGTGTGCAGTGCTCAGGACGGCGGCTGCCCTAGCGACAGCGGTCAGTCCCTGCGTCCTCTCTCCTCTGCGTACCCTCTACAGGGACACCCCAGCAGCTCCGGGATTGCCCCTCACGCTAGCAAATTGGTGGCACTAGTCCCACGTTCCATGTTGTCAAAACATGCCAAGTGCCACGGAAGAGAGGACTTTACTTTCCAGAAATGCCAGCACGTGGCCAACAGGTGTCCCTGCCCATCCCTGGACCTGTCACGGGGCCACAGTGCGAATTGCTGCCTCTTGGGGTCTGAGGGGTCCAATACGTGTCATCGCTTTTGCCTGCATGGGTTTCAAATTAAGAAAGAAGACAGGTCTATGGCAGAAAGAGACCGGAACGGCACCTCTGTTTTACTGGTGGCTCTAGGCATTGGTAAAGCTGTTGCTGGAGGATTGGCTCGCGTCTGTACGAGGCTGAGCCTGCGGTTAACGGCAGCCTCGCGCAGTCTGGGTCATGCCAGGTGCCCCCACAGGTGGATCCTTCTTTCCAGCCTTTCCACCTGGCTAGGGGCCGTGCGGGCACCTGATGGCCTGGGGCCACACTGTCTCGGCCTGTGGCTTTTACCCACCAGGCCTACGGAAAACCAGGGGGTGGCCGTCACGGTGCCCGCCCGGGTGGTCAGTCTCACGGGCCAGTCCTGTGCCCACCTCCATGTGGCCTGTCCCCTAGGGCCCTCATCCCAGGGCCTCTAACTGGTGGGCAGTACAGGTTGTGTCCCTGGCAGGTCAGAACAACCCGCTGTCTCAAGTCGAGGTTGAAAAGCCGAGCTCTGTCTGTTTCTCACCCTAAATTACACCTGGCCGTGCTGCCCAGCCCAGCCTGGTAGAGGCTCCGTCCCGTCGAGAAGCTCTGATCATAAAGTGCCCACATAGGGAGGCCTCAGATGTCAACATGACCACCCTCCCGTTTTTAAATCCCCAGGGAGAAACTAAAGGCTCAGCTTCAATTCCCCTGCGGGGGAAAGGCCAAAGCTTTGGATATTGGAAAGTCAGTCTCCAAAATAATTTAAGTGAGAGGTCAGATTCGGCCCTCACCTTCTGAGTTAGAGTCTGAAGGCCTTCAGACGCCTGGGCCTCCTTGGTTTTGGAGGCCCTCAGCACCCAGCTGCGTCCCTAGCACGTGGGCATGCCTTCTAGGTCTTGGGCTTGCAAAGCAGCCTCCGACGGGCCTCACTTTTTACCGCAAGGCACCCGAGAAAGCTAAGCCTGTCCCCAGCCTCTAGAACACATCTGGGGTGGCCAAGCCCATTGAAACATAAGGCATTTGAAGAAGGAGGTGGATGAAGGACCCACGCTGAGCCCACCAAGGCAGCGTGCCTGGGTCTGGACCCTGGCCCAGCTTGTGGTCAGTCAGGCCCGGCCGCAGCCCCTCCTGGGGACTCTGCTCGCAGACAGGGCTCCCGCTGCCACGCCGGAGGCCTGGCCGGTGAGCCGATCACCTACCTTAGTTTGGGGACCATTCTTCCCTCTTTTATTGGTAGCTTCTGCTCTTAATTCCCACTGTGCCCAGGTGGGTGGTTGGAGTCTCGGGGGCATGTGGGCAGAGCCCGCCTTCCACGGGTACATCACCTGTGGGCAGAGGGAAGCTGGGGTGCTGTAGACAGGCAGCCCCATTCCCTGTCCCCCGGAGCTGTAGGTGGCCAGTCCCAACTGACCCCGTGTCGGTGGTGGGGGGGGGGGGTGGTGATTCCAAGGAGATGTGGTGTTTGGGGCGGGTGGGGAAGGGGCCAGAGAACAGCCCCCAAGCAGCAGGGCACCCGGGACCGTGGCCCCGCTTCGGCCCCTGTGTCCGCAGGCCCAGCAGAGCATCCGTGCCCAGCACGCTCGGGACCTGCAGCTCATCGCCGCCTACCGGGAGCGCACCAAGGCCGAGAGCATCGCCAACGCGCTGAGCCTGGCCATCACCACGCGGCACACCATCCGTGCCACGCTGGGCGCCGCCGAGTTCTTTGAATTCGCTCTCAGGAACCCCGACAACACGCAGCACACCGTGACCATCGCGATCGACAGCACTGAGCTCAGGTGGGAGGGCGGGGCGCCCCCTCGG
This sequence comes from Eschrichtius robustus, assembly GCF_028021215.1. Taxonomy (NCBI): domain Eukaryota; kingdom Metazoa; phylum Chordata; class Mammalia; order Artiodactyla; family Eschrichtiidae; genus Eschrichtius; species Eschrichtius robustus. The sequence continues at coordinate 4,282,453 of NC_090826.1, read as the reverse complement.
GCCCCCAGCCCCGCCCGAAAGCCGAGCTGGTTTCACCCTCGCGGGTCCTGGGACCGACCGGGAAGGACGTTGTGCCCAGCGCCGTCTCCCCTCCCTCCAGCCTCATCCTGGACGGTCGGGAGTGGCGGTACTTCAAAGAGCTGACCGGCCTGCACACGCCCCTGGAGGAGGACATGTTCCACCCGCGGGGCAGCCTGACCCCCCAGCTCTTCCTACGCCCCCGGGAGATGGTCCACATCCCTTTCAAGTTCCAGACCTTCTCTGCGGGTCCGCGGGCCTCGGCGCAGGTGAGGAAGGCCATTCTTCCCGTGCCGAGGGGGCTGGCTGGGCACCGGGGAAGCCCATTTGCCAAGTAACGTGGGAGATGGGGGCCTCCTGCCATGCGGTGGGAGGGTTAGCCTTCGGCCGTCCCCTGCCCCACCTGCCCCGCCACACGTCCTGGCACCTACGCTGTGCCCAGCGGCCCCGTGGTTCACCTGGGCTCAGGAAAGGCTGGACCACCTCCTCTTCATTCTCTTTGCTAAATTGGTAAAAGAGCGTTTCTTAAACCTCAGAAGATCTAGTGTTTTCTAAACTCCCCAGTTACTGCCATTTGCCCGCTTCTCACATAGCGTTTGCTCCCCGACGTGAACCGCAGAGACTCTGGGGTTTCACGTCAGGCTGTGAGCGAGCGCGGGCTCTGGTAGGGCGGACGCGGCGTGCGTGTTTCTTCCTGACCTTGTGAGTCAGCTCTGTAGGGCAGTGGTCATCACGGAGGCGGGCGTGAGAGGCTCACAGGTTTCAGTGCAGGCTCTTTGGATGCACTTTTGGGGCAAGAGGCTTCATCAGGACCGTGATGAAGGTGTCAGACCTCTGGCTTCGGGTGGAGCTGGGTTACAGGACCTGACCACCGCCCCCTGTCCCCACTGCTCACACGGCCTCCGCTTCCTCTTTGGGGCGGTGGGCTGGTTAATAACAGCAGCCGCCTGGGGTTCACTCTGAGCGTAAACGAGACCCCGGAGCCCTGGGCCCAGGGCGGCAGCCATTCCTACAGGTAGAGACCCCACTGGTAGGAAGAAGTGCCTGTCACCCTGGGCCTCCGTCTCATGACCCGGGGGCTCCCTGGTTTCTCGCAGGCCTCTGCTGAGCTGAGATTCGAGAAGGACACGGACGCTGGGTCACCTCGTAAGTCCAGCACGATGCCCACCAAACACGCCAAGGTAGGGGGGCAGACCGCCCATCCGATGTTCCGAGGTCTTGCAGTGCCAGCCAGGGGTCTTGTGAGAGGACCAGGTGAAGCGCGTCATGGGTCCTGCTGTTTGTTACTTCTGGTAAATAGGACTCAGTCCCATTGCCACCTCAGGGGCGGCTTGTTTGCAGGGCACACTTATCAACCCCCTGCCTGCCGATGGGCTGTCCTTAGGGGAGCTTGGGACACTGTCGTTTTGTAGGAATTTCTGAAGTTTTCTTGTTGTTTGTTTGGTTGGTAGACAGATGCCTTTTGTAGGAGGTTGAAAGTAAAAACAGAAACACTTTTACCCTCCGCCCGCCCCCCCGGGACAGATTTCGGTGCCGTCCCAGACTGAGGACCTGGCAGCCCTGTGTCCACAGCCCCATCCTCGGGGGAGATTTGCTGTGTTTTATTTAAATGTGGAGCCGCAGCTTTGCCTTTGTCTGAGGAATATGTCGGCTCTTTATTTAGGGCTATAAATTAAATCTGAGAGGCTAATACATTTTTCCTTACATGAGTTTGGAGTTTTAAAACAAATCCCAGATATCTTATTCAGCGTGTATCTCTAACAGATAAGGACTTAAAAAACAAAACAAAACCGGGCTATGTGACATCACTGCCCCCAAATTAGTAACAAATCCTCAGGACGGCCCAATGTCCAGTCCGTGCTGGTCACTCATCGTATCACGGTCGGTTTGTGGGAGTTGGGGCCCGCTGTCCTCGAGGCTCTGTCTGTGGCGACGCTGGGCGTGGGCCGGCCTCCGTAGGCCAACCACGGCTTCACGTGCAGAGGCCGCGGCGGGTGGCTGTTCCTGGCGGCCGACGTGTCCGCTAGGATCCACTGCCCACATCCATTATCCCACCAGGTGGAAAACGGTGAAATCCTCTCACTGTTCTTGTACTTACTAGCTGTGACTCTTCTATAAACAAGAGCTTTCCCCCATCAGCCGTTTGGTTACCCTGAATATATTGATACTTAATACCGGAAGGTCAGGATAAATGTTGGGTTCTTTCCCTTTATTTATCAATTTTAAAAATAATGAGTTGTGCCCTGGGAACATCCAAAGATGGTCAGTTTTTGGGGGGGTCTTATCATGAACTCGTGGTTTTGTATCTGCTGTGTGGCAGGCACTGGGCTGTAAAACTGTCTTCTCTCTGGCCACGGCCATACCTTTCAAGTCAGCGCCTGTGCCTTTTTTTCTTTTTTTTTTTTTTAAACAACTCTTTATTTTGAAATGATCTCAAACTTAGACAAAAGTTATAAGAATAGTGCAAAGAGTTCCCATGAATTATTTACCCAGATTTCCCAGTTGTTGACATTTTACATTTGCCTTATCATTCTGTGTCTATATGTATCCCTATTTTTTCTGAACAATTTGCGAATAGGTTATGGACAGACCGCCTGCCCCATTGTTCCGTGAAACTTAGGGCTCGTATGTCCTGAAAATAAGGCCACTCTGTCTCATACAGTCTCATCACAGACCCCGCTTGCACTTCACCAAATATCCCAACCCTGGATCTCTCACCCACCCAGGCTCCCACTGTGCGTCTGGTGGTCCCGCCCTAGCTTTCCTTGCCTCTCACGCCCTCGGTGCTTTTGAAGCGCACAGGTCATTTCTGCTACCTGCCGCTTAGTCTGGGTTTGTCTGGTGTTTGCTCGTCAGTGGGTTCAGGCTCTGCATTCAGGGCAGGAAAAGCACAGATGTTTTGCTGTGTTCTTCTCAGAACCTCTTATCGGGAGGGACGCAATGTTGATTTGCTCTATTGCCAGTGATGTTAATTTAACTCTCTTATTTGGTTAAGATGGTGTCTGCCAGGCTCCTTCAATGTAAAATTAATTAAGAAGTATTTTATAGTTGACAATTAGAAAGTAATGGGTAAGTATTTTGTCGGGAGATACCCAGGCTCTGTAAATATCCTGCTCCTCATTCAACTTCTGCAGCTAGTTTTAATATCCGCTGATGCTTCTTTTTTTTTTTTAACTAAAGTATAGTTGATTTACAATGTTGTGCCAGTCTCTGCTGTACAGCACAGTGACCCAGTTGTACACATAGAGACATTCTTTTTAAAATTTCTTCACTGATGATTCTTGCGTGATGGTTACCCATTGGTGACTTTCAGATTTCGTCATTCCTTCCATGTTCTAAGTGAGGCAGCACTTGGCCTTCATCCGTTCACTCCTGAAATTTGTTTGTCACCATTATGGACCATGAATTCCTGTTTCATTCAGTGGGTTGTAATTTGTTCCTGTCTTTCTTTGTTTTGCTGCTCATATTGTCCCTGGTCCACTGGTGGCTTCGGCTTCAAGCTGGCCCCTCTGTCCTTTTGACATGTCCCTGTCATTCTTGGAGCACTTCCTTCGTGCCCGGCACACAAGATGTTCCAGAGTCATCTTATACATTTTCCTGCTCCATTTCTGAAATCAGCCGTTTATCCAAGGCTTCTTTTAGTGGCGAATGGTGTTTAGAAACTAAAGTCTGGGTGCTGAGCGTGCTCATTACGACAGGGGTGCCCTTGCTTCCGGTCCTTCTGAGCAGAGAGAGCTAGGGAGTGTACGTCTGTGTGTGTGTCTATGTGTGTCTATGTGCACGACAGCTAAATAAATGGTCGGTCATTGTAGAGTTGAAGTCCCAGCGTAGCGGTGAAATTCCGGCAGGAGTGTCAGGGCACAGCTGCCGGGGATGAGGGTGCAGTGGTGGGGCTCGCCTCCCAGCAGATGTGGGAAGAGACGCGTGGGGCAGTGGCTTTCAGGTGACGCTCCAAGAAGGTAGAACCAACACTGTGGGTCGCTTAAAGACCCAAAGAGGGGAGAATGGTGAAGAAAAATGGGAGACGGTGATCACGAGTTCAGGAGGGGCTCCCTGGGGCGGACGGGCAGGGTGCTGAGGGCGCAGAGGGTGAGCAGCGTGCACCGCGTGCCTGTTCCAAGCCCACATGGCCTCGTGGGTGGCGGCCCAGTTATAATTTGTCTGGTTACACATCTAAAAGATTTCATAATAAAACTCACCAAAGTGGAAGAGCGTTCTTTCCCACGTGGAAGGTTTGTCTGGGGGCCCGAGCTTGGCGCCGACCGACGCGGGAAGGTTGCTCTGCCTTGGGGTTGGCCGTGTGCCGCCCTCTGTCCTGGGCCCCGAGAGCTCACTGGGCTGGCCGAGTCCTGGAATAAAGGCACCGGCTCCATCGTGTTCCCAGTTAGGACCTGTTTTGGGCAAATAGTTTTTTTTAGTAAGTAACTTTTTTTTTTTAAAGGAAGTTTGTATTTCTGGCCGTTTGGCTTTAGGCACAGCCCCCTTTTACCGTCTGGGGGACATGCTCTGCTCCCACCCACGAGGACCCAGTGAGGTTAGTGTCCAGATCCTTCCAGAACGACTTCCCAGCCTGCAGGCAGTGGGTGCGTCGGCGGGGGAGTCGGGGCCGCAGACCTTTCTCGCTGGTCTTCTTGGCACGTCCCTCCCCTCCGGGAAGTGGCAGGAGCGGCAGCCGTGCGCGGTCTGAGCGTGTGGACCCTGTGCTGGGCCCGTCCTCGCGCGTGGGCACCTGCGGCTGCAGACCCCGTGCAGCTGACCACGCCTGTCCTTCCCACTTCGTGGGCGTGAGCGGACCCCGTGGGGACCCCGTCCCTGTCCGTCCAGGGTGGCGCCGTGCACGCGGCTGCCCACGGGCCCTCGTGCGGGTCCTGAGGCTGCGCCACGCGCTCTCCCGGCAGGTTCTGTTCCGCGCAGGCAGCGGCAAGCCCCTCGCCGTGCTCTGCCTGACCGTGGAGCTGCAGCCCCACGTGGTGGACCAGGTCTTGCGCTTCTACCACCCGGAGCTCACCTTCCTGAAGAAGGCCATCCGCCTGCTGCCCTGGCACACGCTTCCAGGCAGGTACCGCTGTCCCCGCGGCTGACATTTGGCAGGTTCAACAGGTGGAAAAGGCTTCTCCCCAAGGGTGACAGGTGGTGTCCTTACGTCATCCTGCGATGCTCTTTTTTTCTTTTTGTTTTTAAAAGATTTATTTATTGATTGCTTACTGTGTTGGGTCTTCGTTTCTGCGCGAGGGCTTCCTCTAGTTGCGGCGAGCGGGGGCCGCTCTTCATCGCGGCGCGCGGGCCTCTCACCATCGCGGCCTCTCTTGTTGCGGAGCACGGGCTCCAGACGCAGGCTCAGTAGCTGTGGCTCCGCGGCCTGTGGGATCTTCCCAGACCAGGGCTCGAAGCCGTGTCCCCTGCATTGGCAGGCAGGCTCTGAACCACTGCGCCACCAGGGAAGCCCCCTGCGATGCTCTTTAACTAAACACAGGGCACAGCTGTAAATTCTGCCACTTGCCTCAGTCGTTTGATCGTTTGACATGGTGACCTTCTCACCTCCTCTGAGATGACAGGCGCCCTTGGCAGGCTGATTCCATTCTGAAATCCACAGCCCTGGGAAGGTTGCCCGGCCTCGGGTGTCAGGCTCTGCTCTGGCCTCAGTCCTGAGCCTGGAGAGCTCTCCGGGCTCCCCTCCACCTGCGGATTCATTTCCAGCTGGTGCCTTTAGAACAGATCCGAGCCTTTCACGTCTGGCACTGGCTCCATGGCACCCCCGCTTCCTTTTGGTTAGTCTCTTGGGGTGAGTCCCCAGGGAGGCGGCTCGGAACGGAAGGGCCAGTGTCCACGCAGGCGGCAGTGTCCATCCCCCAGCAGGGTTCATTGAACACCTGTGATGGCCCAGGCTTTCGGGAAAAGACATTTGTTGTGATATTCCCCACTCCAGGTGCTCCCGTGGGGATGCCCCGTGAGGACCCCCCGGTCTACGTACGATGTAGTGACCCGAATGTCATTTGCGAGACCCAGAACATGGTAAGTTCTGTAGCGCCCTCCCGGGAAAATCCTTCCCCGCCAGGTCCCGCCCACTATCTGCACCCCTGGTCTCCTGCAGCCTCTTCATTTGAGGGTTTTGCTTAAGCGGTTTCTTTCTAAGATGCTGAAGGGCTACTTTGACAACCTCATGAGAGCTTTATGAAGGAGTTTTCATTTTTTCTGCTAGCAGATCACTTCCTTGATTATCTGAATTTAAATTAAAAAAAAAAAGACATGAGGCAAACTGAATAAAGTGAGTGGTGATTAAGGCACTTATGAATTGCCTTTGTGTAAGGATAACGGCCATAATCATATTATGATTGGTTAGGAAACTGGGTAAAATCTCCTGCAGAATATAATTATTAAACTCAATATGAAATCAAGAAGTTAATGATTTTTCTCTTTTGTAGTGACAAAAATAGTGAATTCTGATGAGTACAGAAAATGAAAAACGTGTTAGGGGGAGGGGGCCTGGTTCACACCTGCGTTTGCTTCCTGCGGACTTGGGGGGCTGGGGTCAGAGCAGAGAGGCAGTGGTGTGGCCGTGATGTGCCCCCCCCCCGCCCCCCCGTCTGGCAGGGCCCCGGGGAGCCCCGAGACGTGTTCCTGAAGGTGGCCAGTGGTCCCAGCCCGGAGATCAAAGACTTCTTTGTCACCATTTATGCGTGAGTACGTGGGCCCTGGTGGTCTGGAGGGTGGGAAAAGGGGGTGAGGAGGCAGGCTGGGGACTGCTGGTGGCAATGGAAGTGGGCCAGCCCTGGCTGCCTCTAAACTTGTGACGGGGCTGGGGGCCATCGGGCCTTTGGCCACATGAAGTGAGGTTCTCAGACTGGCCGGGGCCTTGCAAGGGCACCTCTGCTCAGAGCGGCACCACAGCCTAAGGGACACGTCGGGAGCCCAGCCAGGAGAGAAACTCGAGGCTGCTTCTGCCCCAGCACAGTGCCAGGACGGCCCAGGCAGCCCTTGTCCCTGGGGTCCCGTCCCCGAGTCCGAGGGAATGCAGGCAGCGGTCCTGCCCAGGCCTCCCAAGGGGAGGTGGAAGGTGGCATCATTTCCTTTGATGCCCGAGGACTGGGTGAAATGACCCTGGTCCCTTTACCTTTTCCTGTAAGTCGTATCTCCCAGCCCTCGAGACCCTTTAAAACCGGTGCAGGCTGGAGGGTTTGGTGCAGCCCACCTGGGAACGGGCGGGGGTCTCCTGTGCTGAGTGCCCACCCGGCTGAGGGGCAGCACCAGTCCTACACCTGCTGTGTGGTGGCCGCAGAGTGTTGTCCTGATGGCCCATGGGCAGGTGATGCTGAACCCCATTTACAACCAAGGGTCAGCGTCCTCGGGCACCAGGCAGCTAACGCGGGCCCCAGGCTCAGGCCCACGTGACCTCCAAGCCCACGTCCTCATCCACGCTGTGCTGCCCGTGGACTTTGCTCCAGGCCTGGTTTGGGATTAAGCTGGTCTAGGTGCACGTCTGCAGAAGCCCACGTTGCCGTGCCTCCAGAGTATCTGTTCAGGGTCAAAGTCACGCAGAGGCCGCAGCCCCGCCTGAGAGCTTCCACCTCAGAGGGAAGGTGGCCGAGCGGGTGACGGCGGCTGGGCCCCAGCCTGCCCTCCTGGCCGCCTTTTCAGCCTCCTCGGGGCTCCTCTCCCGCGGTTGGTGTCCTGCCCTCGCCCGACCGTGAGTGGCTTCTGCCCGCGCAGGGACCGCTGGCTGGCGACGCCCGTCCAGACCTGGCAGGTCCACCTCCACTCCCTGCAGCGCGTGGACGTCTCCTGTGTCACAGGCCAGCGGACCCGCCTGGCCCTTGTCCTTCGGGGGATGCAGACAGTTAGGAAAGTGAAGGCTTTCAGCTCCCACCCCCAGGAGCTGACGGTATGGCCTTCGGCGGGGGCGCGTGGGGTTGGCTGTTGGGTTTTGCGGGTGTCCCCTGGCCCCTCCCCATCCTTGCCCGCCCTGGGGAGGGGGTGGGAGCTGGGCTGCGGCCTGGTGGTCGGTCCTGAAGACTTCGATAGAGTCTTCATTCAGATCCCCTTTATCAGATGTGCCGTTGTGGGATGAGAGACACGTAAACCCTGAAGGTTAATTTGTAGAATTGTTGGGAGGTAAATATTAACAGATACTCTGGAATCAGTGCGGCTGCAACCGTACATCTGGATAACGAGGGTGACGCGGACGCCCTGCCAGCAGGCCAGGCTTCAGAGCTGGGGCTGTAAGCTCTTGTCTCTCCTGAGGCCGCTCTGACACTTAGGGCGTCGCGCTGTGTGGGAGGGGACTCGCCCCGCACAGATGGGGGCACAGACTGTGACCCGCAGGCATGGGTGCTGGTGGTGAGGTCCGCTCTGGCCTCAGATCGGGCCTTCTTACCTCTGACCCCACGCAGGCCAGGGGACCTCCCGCCCAGCACAGGGGTTCCCCTGGGACCCGCTCAGCCCCTGGGCTGCGCGCCCAGGAAACCCCTCGTCTGCACGACTCGAGGGGCTGCCTCCCGACCTGCTTCTCCTCTGTTGTTCCTGAAGACGGACCCCAGAGGCGTCTTCGTGCTGCCCCCTCACGGGGTGCAGGACCTGCACGTGGGCGTGAGGCCCCGCAGGGCGGGCAGCCGCTTCGTGCACCTCAACCTGGTCGACGTGGACGCCCACCAGCTGGTGGCCTCGTGGCTCGTGTGCCTCTCCTGCCGCCCACCCCTCATCTCCAAGGTCTGACGCGAGACGCGCTGGGCCACGCGGTTCGGGTGGTGTGTCCTGTGACCTGGCCTGCCCAGATCCAGGCCGGCGTTTCCTCCTCCCGGCCCCTCTGGCTGGGGAGCTGGGGGGTGGGTGTTTCCTCCTGTACCGTGAGCCCCGCGACCGGGAACTCGGGGGGCTTGTCTGCCGTATTTATGGTGACGTCCAGCGTCTGGGGCCCAGGAGTGCAGGGCAGGCTTGGGAAGAAGTGGCTGGAGAAGGAGCCCGGGGCCAACTCCTGCCCTCCCCACAGGCCTTTGAGATCACACTGCCTGCCGGGGGCGGGAAGGGCGCCAACAAGCGCATCACCTACACCAACCCCTACCCCTCCCCGAGGGCCTACCGCCTGCACAGCGACCACCCGCGCCTGCTGCAGTTCAAGGAGGACGCCTTCCAGGTGCGGGGCTGCACGGGGTGGGGGGCCTGGGCGCTGCTTCTCCCGGGACCCTGCCTTGGGGGCGTCAGCAAGTCCTGGGCGAGCACGGCCCGTGGCCCCCAGGGGCACCCTCTGCTGAACTCTGCCCGGGGCCTCTGACCCAACACCCAGGCCCCGGCGGGGGCAGCCCTGGGGGCGACCTTCCCTGCAGTTTTGCAACAGTTTTATCCAGACTGCCTGGCAAGTTAGGCCTTTATCTCCTGTGACTCTTTCGGGGAAAGTGAGCAGCGGCTCGGGCGGACCCGGGTCTGTCGCTCGGTGGCGGGTTTAGTGACGCGTCTCCCGGGGCTTGGGAGGAGCAGCCGTGAGGGCTTCGACAGTAACACTGGGAAGCTTGGCTCAGAGCATGAGTGTATGTTCCGGGGCCTGCGAGCCTGGGGAGTGTGTGTTTGCCTGTGTGGAAGCGGCTGGAAGAGAGAGAGAAAGGGGTCGGCGGGGTGGGCGCTAGGACGGTGATGCTTCTTGCCAGGTCGGGGGAGGCGAGACCTACACCATCGGCCTGCGGTTTGCCTCCCGTCGGGAGGCCGGGGAGGAGGAGATTCTGATTTACATCAATGACCATGAAGACAAAAACGAGGAGACGTTTTGTGTGAAGGTCATCTACCAGTAAAGGAGCGGCGGGGGCCGTCCTGCCGCTGTTCAGGGTCAGGCGGCTGTCCCGGAACTCGGTCCCGTGGACTTGGCCGAGGGAGGGGGGTCGCCGTGCCCCTAACCGTTTGCGATGCTCCCACCCGGTCAGGCTGCTGCCGGTACCACCCGCGTAGCAGCCCCACGGGAGTCCTGACCGTGAACGTGGCGCTCCCGCTGTACCCGGGGCCCGTTTCTCTCTGCGGCACGCGGGGGATTGTCACCGTCTGTGACGTTAGGATTTACTGTCAGCAAAATGTATTTTCTGAATCATTTTAAATGATAAAATTATGTTTTTTTAACTGAGTTTTATACAAACACTGTATTATTTGCTATGTAATGTTTTTTATGCTGGTATTATTATTTCACATCTTTTAAAAAAGTTGTACGAGATACTAAATTTTTACACGTTTCCTCTTTTGGCAGTTGTCTTGAGCGTTTTCTGCTGTTCTCACCGTTGTCAGAGTTTTCTGTCTGCAGCATAAGCTTGCTTTTCCCTGGAGGATGATGTTGCCGAGGGACAGTCAGGTGGCCCGTGGTTTGTGGCCTCTGGGAGAGTCTGCTCAGTCCTGACCTGAGGGGAGGGCAGCTCTGACCTCTGCTTCTGTTGTCACCTCTCCTGCTTTGATTCTGGTCCCCCTGCCTCCCTTTGTAAGGCCCCCGTGATGACATTGGACTTACCTGGAAGATCCAGGACAACCGTTCGTCTCAAGATCCTTAACTCCACCCCCTTTACCACGTGAGGTCACCCAGTCACGGCGTCCAGGGATCAGGTCAGGCCGGCGGGGAGGGGGCATTGTACCGCCCACCCCCATCCTGTTGGCCAGAACCTAGTCACTTGGCCACACCCAGCTCCAAGGGGTCTCAGAAATGTTGTCTTTCTTCCAGGTGGTCGTGTGTCCAGGTGACTTTGGGGGATGGTATCCCTAGCGGGGGGAGGGGGGGAAGGTTTAGGGGGGGCAGCCAGTCATCTTTGCTCCAGCGCTGCTGGTGGGGATGGTGAGAAGTGGGCAGACGGGGAGCATCCCAGGGATGGAATCGGCAGGGTAGGTGACGGATTAGGGCTTAGAAACAGAAACTTTACCTTCAGTCTGTTGGAAAGATGGACAGAAAGGAAGCGTGCTGTCCCAGCCCCGGGGTGGTGAGGAGACGGCAGGGGGGTGGCCAGCTGTGCGCGTGTGCAGATGGGAAACCAGACTCCCATGGAGAGCAGCCCATGATGGGGGGGGGGTCTCTCTGCACCGTGAACCCAGGGGGGCTCCCCGTGATTGAGAGCAATAGCCGGGGAAATGACCGGGCAGGCTCTGTGGAGAGACAGTCAGCGAGGCGGCCCAGGGTCAGACGCACCGTAGGCAGGAGAGGGGCATCGGCTGCCCCCTGGGAGCCTGATTTAGACCCCAACCCCGTCAGCGGGGTTACAGACGGCACCTGCACTGGAACTGAGGCCAACCACCCCACCCCCGGGAGGGGCCCCCGCCCCAGCAGCACCCAGCAGCACCCTGCAGCCTCCTGCCCACAGGTCCTCCCTGCCGGGCGTGAGCCCCCAAAGAGCGGCGTGGAGTTGGATTCTGGGGAAGAGAACCGCCTCAGGCCTATTGACCAGTCTGCAACGGGAGGACCCACCAAAGGGCCCGTCTGTCTGTCGTTCGGATGCTCCCTGTTGTCTCTTCAAGGGCGGCCTCTGCGTTTTGCACGCCTGCCGCGCGCACAGCAAGATCTCAGCTCATCCACGCCCCGGGCCAGTCCAGGCCCAGGCCCCGCCACCAGGGACCAGGCCCCGGCGGGGAGTGTTTTAGGAAGGAAGGCAGTTCTGGAGCCTAGTTGCTTGCTGTCCTGGGGACACACGGTGTGGTGGGGAGGTGGGCAGGTGACGCTTTGCTTTCATCTCCTCCCATTTCCAGATGCTTCCAAGAGCCGGAAAACCTAGGGGCCGCTGCTCTTCCTAGAGGCAGATCCGCTGGGAGTGCACTTCACCCACACGCAGTGGTTGGGACCTCAGCAGCTTCCTTACACCACGTCTAGTCTACAAGGCAGAGACTGCAATGGGGCCTGTGCAGGCCTTTCCGTAGCTCAGGCCGCCATCCCCAGCGAGCTGTGCCGAGGCACCGGCACCAGCCCTGCCCTGGCTGGAGGTGGGGTCGGGGGCGCCCCTCCCCACTGTGCCCGGGGGTCCGCAGGCTGCAGGTGCAGGAGCTGGGGGTGGTGGGGCGCTCGAGGAAGCAGCGGCCGGCCTTGGCCGAGAGAGAGGCCATCAGCCAGGGATGCTCATTCTCTGGCCCTCACTCCCTCGTTAGTTCGTTCTTTCATCCATACGACCTTGGCTGTGGGCGCTCCTCCGGGCTCTGTTTGTGCAGGGGGTACGGACACTGTGGTGCCCTGAGACGGACACCTTCCCGGCCCCAGGTCAGGAGCTGACCTCCTAGGGGGGCTCAGACGATAAGAAGTGGGTACAACATAGACAGTCGGCCGGGCGGTGATAAAGTCTGTAAGGGGAAAAGCAGGAGCAGGGCGTGGAGCGGGTTGATGTTAGGAAGGAGGTGACTGAGCGGTGGTGGGTGAGAAGGGAACAGGAAGGGGTGGAGGGGCTGGGGCAGGTCTCGGGCTTGTGGGCTGCAGGCTGATTCTCGGGTGATGCAGGGGTGACGGGGCTGGGGTTGGCAGGTGCCTCGCCTCAGGACCAGCACCGGGGGCCACATTAGTGACCCGCCTTCCCCAGTGGCCACTGCGTCGGCGCCATAGGGGCTGGTGAAGCTGGGCTCAGCTGGTTCGGGGGGCGTGGGGGGCTGTCCATGCTTTTTTAAGTCAGAAAAGCAGGTTCTCTACACACAGAGGATCTTTCCCTTTGCCCTTCTTCCCGTTCCCTCCTCCAAACGCCCTCCCCCCGGGGACTGTGGCCTTCTGGTCACTCTGGCATGTACACCCCTCTCTTCTTGGGCGCTGGTGAGGATTTGAAGCCCCTCCCGGGAGTGAGAATTGGGCACAAGATGGGGGCTTGTGCTTGTCAAAATGTATGCCGTTCTGAGCGTTTTTTTCTTCCCTTTCTTTTTCCTTTTTTTTTCTTTTCTCACAAAAAAGAGAGATTTTAAAAATTATGTTTATTTATCTTGTCTGCGCGGGTCTCAGTTGTGGCACACGGGCTCTTAGTTGCAGCGTGTGGGATCTAGTTCCCCGACCAGGGATGGAACCCGGGCCCCCTGCACTGGGAGTGTGGTCTTACCCACTGGACCACCAGAGAAGTCCTGAGAGATTTCTTTTGCGATAAATTTTCAGTGTTAAATAAAAGCCATGGCTCTTCTGCTGGGGCCCAAACCCCAGGTTAAGTTCACTGTGCGCTCTGGGTTGCAAAACACGGGCCTTCTTCCTTCCTTTATGAACCTGAGGTGTCCTGCCCCGACGCCCTAGACATGGGCTAGTATTTTCATCTAACTTCTGACTTCCTGGTAGTCAGTTCCCTGGTCCAGCTGGCATCTGCAGAAGCGCCAGGTGATTTACACGAGAAAGCGGGGGCCCAGCCCCCTCCTAGGGTGGATCTGCCGTAAGGGCTGGGAGCCGCTGCTTCTCCTGCACAAAGACGCACCATCTTTCAAAGGGAACCTTATCATTTCCATCAAGGGCATTTTTTAGCATTAGTATTTTATTTCTTCCCTCCTGCCCCTCCTCCTCCCACCCCGGCCGAAAGCTGCTTTTAACTAAATGGAGTCAAAATGAAAGCCAGATTAGCTGCTTTGCTTTGCTCATGTCTGATAATGACTTAATGCTATGTTTTTCTCTATTTAGAAATAAATTAAGGCGCCTTTTAAAATTGTTGCCTCAGGTTCGAAGAGGTTGGGGAATACAGCCGTTCTGTTTCCTTAACAACCTTTTTCCTCCCAGTGGAGAAGGTTGGGGTGTATGCAGCTCTAACCCCCAACAATCTGGACGTAGTGGTTTTAGTTTTATTTTCAAGGATGTGTGCTGAGATCTTTACAAAGAAAGAGCAGGAGAGAAGGGGAGGGAGGGAAACAGCCAGTGGCCTCGAGAAGTCGTTCAAGTGCGTCCGTGTCTGGCATGACTTGAGCACCGTGGGGTCTCCCTGGTCCTGTGTGGGACGCTGCCCTTGAGTCTGGGGGACAGACAGTGAATTCAGAGCCCCTTCCTGCTGGTGGAGGGGGCGGAGCTCCACATACAGTCAAGACCTTGTCATCAGGACAAGTTTGTTGGCGTGCCACATGGGCCCCCATGTCTCTCCTGATCCCACAGCAAAGCCAGGTCTGAGCTGGTCGTGGGGGGCTGTGCGGGGCCAAAGGAGCCTGCTCTCCATGTCGGGGAAGGCCCACCTTGGGATAGCCAGCCATGTGTCACCACACTGCTCCTCGCCCCTCCAAGGCTGTTAGGGAGGCCCAGAAAGCCAAGTGCAAGTCAGAGAGTGATCTAGTGTCCCCACAAAATCCATGCCCACCCAGAACCTCAGAATGTGACCTTATTTGGGAACAAGGTCTTTGCAGATGTCCTTAAGGTAAGGATCGAGATGGGGTCATATTGGGACCATTAGGGTGGTCTCTAAATCCAGTGAGTGTCCTTTAGGAGACAGAAAAGGACACACAGAGAAGGTCATGCAATGTGGAGGCAAAGATTGGGGTGATGTGTCTGCTGGTCGAGGACCACCAAGGATTGCTGGGAGCCACCAGCACCTAGGACAGGGGCCTGGGACCCGTTCTCCCTCAGAGCCGCCAGAAGGACCTCTGGCCTCCAGAGCTGCGGGAGAATATACTTCTGCTGGATTAGGCCACCTGGTCACTTGTGACGGCAGCCCCAGGGGTCTTAAATATCCATGTAACCAGAGAATCAAGATTTCTGGTCCTTGGGAGGGAGGGCCAGGTATAAATCTAAAGAGTGACCCGTAGACAGGGCGACCCTTTGCTGTGTGTGGCCGTCCCCCCGGGCAGAGGTGGCTTCCTGCAGCAGCGGGGCCGCTCGGAGGAGCCGCGCCAGCCTCGAGTGTCTGTCATCTCGGTTGTCAGATCCCGAATTGATCTGTGAATCAAGGCTCTAAAGATGCATTTCTTCGCAAGAATTCAACCTTGAAATAATCACACACCAAAGTGATGAGTCCAACTCCAAGAGGCAAAGTCACCAAGACGAGTGTTCTAACGGCACTTCAGGGAAAGGAACGGGCACTACAGCCTCCTTGCCCCCAAAAGTTGAGGGTGCCTGAGGCTCAGACGGGACGCCCAGGTCGGAATGGGTGTGAGGCCGGTGGGAAGGGCTGAGGTCACCGAGGCCCGGCAAGGGCCCCGGGCTGCAGGCGACTCTGTCCTTCCAGATCTCTCCCTCTGCTGCTCTTCGGCTTCTCGCGGCCTCCAGCCTTCAGTGGGTGAGACAGAGGTGGGAATCCTGCAGAGGCCGCGGGCCCTGAACTCTCTCTCTCGGCTCCGTCCGCCCTCTCCCTCACCTTGGCTGGGCAGTGGGTATGGGCAGAACTCGGATCCAGATGGGCCTGAGTCCTGGCTCAGCCGCGGCCTGCTGCTGTGGCCGCTCTGGGGGTGCCGCCTTCTCCTGTGTGAGGTGGGGTCTAGGAGCTCCTGCCAATTAGAATCTTGTTAGGATCTGGAGTTCATGCAGGGGAGGAGCCCAGGTCTAGTGTGATGGCCTCAGGACTGTTCCCAAGCGCCGTCCCCATCCCACCAGACGGCTCTGAGTGCAGTGCCCCCCTTGGGAGCTGTTTTTCCTTCCACCCCGATGGCGGGCCTGGCTGGATGACATGCTTTGGCTGTGGCCTGGGGGCGCAGGTTCTGTGGCTGTGTCCCAGAAGGGGCTGCTCTCTCCCTGGGCCCCAGGCTTGGTTGCAGGGAGGGGAGGAGAGGAGGATGGCTCCTCTCACAGCTGGCGGCCTCCTAGTAGCCTGTTACATTTTGTTCACATGTTTTTTAGAAGTATGGATTTGAAATGTTTGGTCCTTTTTAAACCAAATATAAACTTTGATCCTTTCTTCCACTTCCCCGGTTAGTGTTGGACTCCAACTCTGGCAGTTGAATGGTGGGGCTCAGAAATGTGATCTCATGAGTCTCTGGAGATACCAGCGCTCCTTTCTGGGTGCCCCGTGTGCGCTCTCAGGACCCTCATATTCCAGATTCCAGATCATGCCTTACACATCCAGGCCAAAGAAAGTGAAGGCGGATCCTTGTGTGTGTAGTTGTCATTGTCAGTGTCTCCCTGAGCTGCATGGCTCTGGGCAGGGCTCGTGGTTTTTCTAGGAGGTCATGAGGACAGAAGCCACACCGTGGGGATGACTGACCCACACCCTGACCTCGCAGCTCACTGGCCTATGTGGCCCCAGTCGTTGCTGCCTCCCCACCTGGGTTAGTCACCTGTCCCAACAAGCACCACAGATGGGGGCTTAAACAACAGCAATCAGTTCTCTCCAGAAGGCTGGGAGGCCAAGATCAAGGTTTCGGCCAGTTGGTTTCTCCTGAGGCCTCTCCCCTTGTCTTGTGAACGTCTTCTCCCTGCGTCTTCCCACGGTCTGCCTTTGTATTTATCTATGGCATGATTTTCTCTTCTTGTAAGGACATGAGTCCTGTTGGATTAGGACCCACCCTTATGGCCTCACTTTACTTAACCACCTCTAAGACCCCATCTCCAAATACAGTCACACTCGGAGGTCCTGGGGGTTAGGACCTCAACAGATGAACTTGGGGGATGTGATTCAGCCCCTGACACGGACCTCTGGCTGCCACCCTCACGCTTACCCCCTGGCCCCCTCTGCGTCTTGCTCCCTTCCCTTGCCTCCTGTTCTCACAGCCCCTTCCTTTCGTTACTGCCATACCCTGAAGCCCTGAGACCCCTGGTCATCACAACTGCTGGGCAGAGGCCCCCTCTGTCGGGCCCCCAGGCAGCGGAACAGGGAGACAGGCTCTCAGCCATGCGCTGAGTTTCTCCTTGGATCTGTGGCCCTAACTCTCAAATAGGCCTCAGGCAAATGGCCCTACCACACTTTCCTGGCCTGTCTCTTCTCCAGGCTTCCAGAGAGTGGCCCACCCCTGCTCCTTTCTTCTCAGACCACCCAGCTCCCACCCTCAGAGTCAGCTGCTAACCTTGCCTCATCCTTCATGGAGGAAAGAGGAGCCACCAGACCAGAACCTTCCTGTGGTCCCACCATGATCTGTGACCCGGCCGTGCCCGAGGCGGCCCCCATCTCGCCTGCCCTGACAGAGGACCAGGTGTCCTGGCCCCCACGGGGGGCCCGAATCCCACCCCTCTAAATCCTGAGGGCCTCACTCCTGCCCTTCTGTCCCTTCTGGAACACTCCGCATACAGTCATTCTCGATCACGCATCTTAAAAAGAAAAGCCATTTCTTTCTCCATTCTCCCTTCTTGCTGCCACCTGCTCTGTTCCTCTGGATAGAAAATCTTGCCAGCGTTGTCTGCGGCCAGTGTCTGAAGCCTGCCCCCGTCCCCCCGCCATCGTTCTCTCTCCTGCTCCATGGAGACCTCGCTTTCAAGCTTACCTATGGCCCCTGTGAAGCCAGGTCCATGGTCACTGTCAGTCCTCTTTGCTCTGGCTGCCTGGCACCGTGGCTCCCCTGCCTGGTCTCCTGGAGTTGGGGGGGGGGGTCACATTCTCCTGCTTTTCCTCCAGCCTCTGCCCCCTCCTCAGCCCGGCCTTTGAGTGCCACCTGCCCTCAGCCCCTCTGTCCTGGTGGCCGCCTCCTGTCCCATGATTCTAAACAGCATGGCCACGTCTGTCACCCCTCACACCCATGTTGCTGCCCTGACATTTTCCAGCACCGCCTCGGGCTGCTGTCTGGGCGGTTCTCAAACCTGCTGCTCCTCTGTAGATGGTGCCCAAACTCTGCTCGCTTGGGGTGGCCCCCGTTTCCTGCCAGAACTTCCACTCACCTACAGGTACCGTACATTCAAGGCCATTCCCCTGTGATGGGAATCTAGGTGTTCCCAATTTTCCTATAATAAAATGCTGCAATCGATAAGCTTGTACATGTACTTTTATGTTCTCCTGTGAATGTTCTGTAGGATTGATCCTACTATTGGATTTACTGGGTCCCCCAAAAAGTGAAACATCTTTTTATTTTTATTTATTTTATTTTTTCTAAAGGATTAGAAATCACAACGTTGATTATTTATTTATTTATTTATTTATTTGGCCTTGCTGGGTCTTAGTTGCCACACGCGGGATCTTCATTGCGGCGTGCGGGATCTTTTGGTTCCAGCATGCGGAATCTTTAGTTGCGGCATGTGGGATCCACTACCCTGACCAGGGATTGAACCCAGGCCCCCTGCACTGGGAGCACGGAGTCTTAGCCACTGGACCACTAACATTTAATAATAGTAATGTTCCCAGCAAAGAACAAACCTGCATTCTACCATGGGTCGAAAACTGTTTGTGGGCTATTTGGAAAACATTACTTAATGTTTTCCTTAATTAGAATCAATTACTAGACCCTAGTAAAGAAATAAGTTCAAACATGAGATTCTAAGACCTCACACTGTGAAAACATCTTTTCACTTTTAAAGTTAAATGTGTACTTTGTAAAACTACTCAAACAATACCAAAGAGTATAAAATAAAAGTTTAAACATTCTCTCTTCCCCCCACAGCTTCCAGTAACACTTCCCAGAGGAAACTACTATTTCTCTTGGATCCTTCTAGAATATGTTTATGCATTTTAGTGCATAAATAGATGTACTTTTATTTGCACACGGGATAACATTCTTTTTGCTCACTTAATTCTGTATCCTAGCCATCTTTTCAAAATGTAACATACAGATCTTGCTGAGTTGTTTGTATTGACTTCTTGCTAATGTCTTACCATACATATTTATAGTTTTTGTTTTAAAATATACATTCAGAAGAGTATCTACAACTTAAATATGGTTTAAAGAATAATGCTACAGTGAATACTTATGAAACCACCACATAGAGAAATGGTATCTTTAAAAAAAATTTTCATTTTAAAACTCTAGGCTGGTCTCAAGAACACAACTGCCTTTTGTGTATTGATCTATAACTGGCGACATGGCTAAACTCGTTTATTAATTTTAATACTTTGTCTGTAGGGTTATGTTAGGGTGGCCGTGTGAATACTCATATCATCTGTGAGCGTGACAGCCTTCTTTCTCCCTGTCCAATCCTTATCTCTTTTTTATTTCTCTTGCTTGTCCTGATGCACTGGACGAGGCTTTCTAGGAAAATATTCCATAGGAATGGGTGTAGTGCACGTCCTTGTTTTGTTCCTGATTTTAAAGAATGTGCTGTCAGTGTGTCACCATCAGCATGAGCTTGTGTAACCACAGTGCCCTGTCTGAGGAACACCCTGTAGAACCAGGGTTCCGTGGAGGTCACTTTGGAAACCGCTTCTCTGCAGGGTTTTGGAATCGAGGAGTCTGGATTTTATCCTTTACTGGTGATGGAGGCGGGCTCATACTTCTTTACTGGATTGCCCTGTTAAAGTTCAGATGTAACTTTATGAGTCCTGATCGACCACTATCTCACAGTAATGGGACTCTTGGCCCTGGGCACAGCTCCCACCATGGCCAACTTCACCAGGAAGCGCCCTCGCTTGGGAATGTCACTGGGTCTCAGTGGTCCCAGCCGTGTGTGGACAGTGGGGTTAATCCCCCTAGAGCATTAGCTGTGCTCAGTTCCCCTCTCGCACCATGAACAAGAAAAAGGCCTCTAGCATCTTTTTTTTTTTAAAATAAATTTATTTATTTATTTATTTTTGGCTGGGTTGGGTCTTCGTTGCTGCGCGCGGGCTTTCTCTAGTTGTGGCGAGCAGGGGCTACTCTTCGTTGCGGTGCACGGGCTTCTCATCGCGGTGGCTTCTCTTGTCGTGGAGCACGGGCTCTAGGTGCACAGGCTTCAGTAGTTGTGGCACGTGGGCTCAGTAGCTGTGGCTCACGGGCTCTAGAGCGCAGGCTCAGTAGTTGTGGTGCACGGGCCTAGTTGCTCCGCGGCATGTGGGATCTTCCCGGACCGGGGCTCGAGCCCATGTCCCTTGCAATGGCAGGTGGATTATTAACCACTGTGCCACCAGGGAAGCCCAGGCTTCTAGCATCTTGAGGGGTATTGGCCTCAGGTGGATCAGCCCAGCTGGAGGCAGATGGCCCCAACTCAACCTGCCAAGATGGGCGTTGAGAAATAGGCTTCCTGAGTCTTGTAGCCCAGACCTCAGGGCCTTTGCAGGAAGGAAGCACAAAGTAAATACGTGAAGAGGGGTTTGCTGACCTGCTAAGCTGGTCTCTGCAGAGGGTCTGGGAAAGCATGCTTCACCTCTTATGACCCATCGTGCTGTGCGTCCCATGCGTGGAGTGATGATGGAAATGACCCAAGAGACCCACAGGGAAGCAGCGTCGTCATGCCCTCGGTCCTGCTGTATCCCGCTGTCAGGCACCCCAGGATGAGCCCCTGGGGAATGCTCCCCAACCCCCTCCTTTCTGAGACTGTGAGCTACTTATTGAGGCTCTCACCAAAGGAGAGACTGGCTCAGGTCAACGATTTAAATAAACACCAGGCTTGGTTTTATTCCAGCTTATTACCCCTTCATGTAGGTAAACTCAGGGATCAATTGTTTTGGATCAAATTTTTGGTTCAATTTTTTTTTAAAGAGATGCGTTTCTGTTTTTTTTTTTTCCCAACATCTTTATTGGAGTATAATTGCTTCACAATGGTGTGCTAGTTTCTGCTCTATAATAAAGTGAATCAGCCATACATACACATATATCCCCATATCTCCTCCCTCTTGCGTCTCCCTTCCACCCTCCCTATCCCACCCCTCTAGGTGGTCACAAAGCACCGAGCAGATCTCCCTGTGCTATGCAGCTGTTTCCCACTAGCTATCTATTTTACATTTGGTAGTGTATATATGTCCATGCCACTCTCTCACTTCGTCCCAGCTTACCCTTCCCACTCCCCATGTCCTCAAGTCCATTCTCTACGTCTGCTTCTTTTATTCCTGTCCTGCCTCTAGGTTCTTCAGAACCATTTTTTTTTCTTTCTTTTAGATTCCATATATATGTGTTAGCATATGGTATTTGTTTTTCTCTTTCTGACTTAACTTCTCTCTGTATGACAGACTCTAGGTCCATCCACCTCACTACAAATAACTCAATTTCGTTTCTTTTCATGGCTGAGTACTATTCCATTGTATATATGTGCCACATCTTCTTTATCCATTCATCCGATGATGGACACTTAGGTTGCTTCCATGTCCTGGCTATTGTAAATAGGGCTGCAATGAACATTGTGGTACATGACTCTTTTTGAATTATGGTTTTCTCAGGGTATATGCCCAGTAGGGGGATTGCTGGGTCATATGGTAGTTCTATTTTTAGTTTTTTAAGGAACCACCATACTGTTGTCCATAGTGGCTGTATCAGTTTACATTCTCACCAACAGTGCAAGAGGGTTCCCTTTTCTCCACACCCTCTCCAGCATTTGTTGTTTGTAGATTTTTGATGATGGCCATTCTGACTGGTGTGAGGTGATACCTCATTGTAGTTTTGATTTGCATTGCTCTAATAATTAGTGATGTTGAGCATCCTTTCATGTGTTTGTTGGCAATCTGCATATCTTCTTTGGAGAACTGTCTATTTAGGTCTTCTGCCCATTTTTGGATTGGGTTGTTTGTTTTTTTGATATTGAGCTGCATGAGCTGCTTGTAAATTTTGGAGATTAATCCTTTGTCCGTTGCTTCATTTGCAAATATTTTCTCCCATTCTGAGGGTTGTCTTTTCGTCTTGT
Source organism: Eschrichtius robustus (assembly GCF_028021215.1). NCBI lineage: Eukaryota > Metazoa > Chordata > Mammalia > Artiodactyla > Eschrichtiidae > Eschrichtius > Eschrichtius robustus. The sequence goes on along the minus strand of NC_090826.1, from coordinate 4,260,903 downwards.
TTATGGTCTCCTTTGCTGTGCAAAAGGAGGTTTATTTTTTTTAACGAAAATCTGTTTAATAGTGAAGAGAGCGAGTATGGAGTGCTCTGGGTTACTGGATCCCGATGCGTGTGTATTTGCATCAAACCTTTTGCAGGCTGGTCTCGAGCCCTCTGGTGCTCCTGGGACTCATTCCCGTGCAGCGGGACCTCCCAGCTCTCAGACTGGAGGGAGGTGGTGCGTCCAGCTGGGGAAGGGGAGGGGTCCACGGAGGGAGCGATGTCAGGCTGCTTCCACTGGGGTCAGCGGGTTCCCCTGCGCCCAGGAGAACACGCGTGGTGAGGGGCCACCAAGGATGAGGAGGCTGGGTCACTCCCTTTCCAACTCCATCCATACCCAGCTGCTCTCAGAGGTCTGGTCCGCCTCGTGCAGTCCAGGAGGAAGGCTGGATGGCGAGCTGAGGGTGTTTGCAGCAGGCTGCTGGCAGGGACCGAATGGGGATGGGCAGAGGGTCTGCCAGGGTGGTCATGTTTCCTTTTTAACTTACAGCTGGGCTGCAGGAGGGCCAGGAGCCTGAATAGCCAAGTGTGGGCGGAAGATTCCAGAGCGTTGGCTGGGCCCCTGTTGGCTCCCGCTCAGCCTGCAGGTCCCTGCACTAATGGTGCCATACCTGGGGCTCCAGAGGTAGAGCTGGGACTAACCTCCCCTGAACAACAGGCATGAGAAAGTTCCTCCAAACTGCCGAGGGGCTGGAAGGTGCCGGCTGCCCTGAGCTGGGTGCAGGGTGGGCGTGCTGCCGGGGGCACTGCCCGACCGGCTTGCCGGTCATGAGCCTGGCTGCTTCCCCGACAGACAACCCGACTCCTTTTCAAGCACATCGAGCCATTAAACCAGAGACGAGCTTCACAGGGCTGGTGAATCTCAGCTCTGCTCAGCGAGGAGACTCACATCCATCTCCAAGATGCTGGTGGCCAGGCACCCAGGGCCTGGCTTGTAGTAGGTGCTCAATTAGTGTTCCTCCAAGGCACGACTCGAGACGAAGCCTTCCGGCTTCTGGCTGTTATCTTTGGTGGTGGATGTGCCTGCTTGGGAAGCTGCTTTTGTTTGATTTCCTTTGCTTCCTCACGGACCCTGCCTCCTCCCGCCCCCGTCTTTGCATTTCATTTACCAAGTGATCCTCAAAGAGCAGAAGCAAGAGACTCAAACACCGGCTCACGGGCTTCCCTTGAGGCAGCTGGGCTGCGGGGGGAGCCGAGGAGCTTGACGCTCCTAACCAGGGTCTTGCATTCAATCAAAACTCAACCTGATAGAGAATGGGCTTGAGGACACGGGGAGGGGGGAGGGTAAGCTGGGACGAAGTGAGAGAGTAGCACTGACATATATACACTACCAAATGTAAAATAGATAGCTAGTGGGAAGCAGCCGCATAGCACAGGGAGATCAGCTCGGTGCTTTGTGACCACCTAGAGGGGTGGGATAGGGAGGGTGGGAGGGAGATGCAAGAGGGAAGAGATGTGGAGACATATGTATATGTATAACTGATTCACTTTGTTATAAAGCAGAAACTGACACACCACTGTAAAGCAATTATACTCTAATAAAGAGGTTAAAAAAAAAAAAAACAACTTGAGCACCAACCCCCCCCCCCCGCCCCCGCCCAACGCTGCCTTCAAGGGCTTTATCTTTCCCTTGGGGGCAGGAGCTGGGCACCAATGGCTGTGGGCCGAGCAGAAGACAGCCTCCATCCTGATGTCCTGCCCCTGGAGAAATGACTACTGGATTAAACATCTGAGCTGGGAAAGCGGTTTGGGTCCTGAGACAAGGGATGATTCACAGACCGGGTAGCTGGTCCATGGACAGCACCCTAGGGATGGGCCATGGGGAGGCAGGGGCTAGGGCAGCTCTCCCTGGAAACGAGGCCGGGAATTACTGGGCAGCATAGTGGTGAGGCTTACTGTGTTAAAAAAAAAAAAAAAAAAATATATATATATATATGTATATATATATATATGTAATAGTTTGTATCTGCTAATCTCAAACTCCTAACTTACCCCTCCCTCATCTTCCCTTTTGGTAACCATAAGCTTGTTTTCTGTCTGTGAATCTGTTTTTGTTTTGTAAATAAGTTCATTTATACTATTTTTTAGATTCCACATATAAGTGATATCATATGATATTTGTCTTTCTCTGTCTGATTTACTTCACTTAGTATGATGATCTCTAGGTCCATTCATATTGCTGCAAATGGCATTATGTCATTCTTTTTTATGGCTGAGTAATATTCCATTGTATATATATATACATCACGTCTTCTTTATCCATTCATCTGTCGGTGGACACTTAGGTTGCTTCCATGTCTTGGCTATTGTAAATGGTGCTGCAGTGAACATTGGGGTGCAGGTGCCTTTTTGAATTAGAGTTTTCTCTGGATATACGCCCAGGAGTGGGATTGCTGGGTCATATGGTAACTCTGGAGACCTACTGTTTATTGAGCTTCTGCTCTGTGCCAGGTGTGGCCCCATGCACCTTTCAGATGACATTTCATTCAGTTTCCTCAGTTACTGTGTAAGCGAGATGCTGTGCTGCCCACTTTACAGATGAAGAACCAAGCTCATCAAGGTTAAGACATGTGCCCGGGTCGCACAGCCAGGAGGTGATAAGCTGCGAACCAGCCCAGGCGCTTGCCGTGACCCCGAGTCGCCCCCAGATTAGCTTGGCCTCAGCCCCTTCCCAGCCGCACAGCTCGAGGGGCAACTTTCACAGCAGATGCACAACCTGCACAGCTGCACACGGCCGCCCTGATCTGGAAGCCCCGCTTCCTGGTTTCCAGCCCCAGGAAGCCGTACAATTGCAGGCAGTGCCTTCTTTCTTTCCGTCGCTGAGGGCAAGGCTGGTATTCAGCATTCAAAGTCGGAAGGTCAAGGTCTTTCTGGCCTCGGGCCCCTTGGGCCAGTTCTGATGGCTCAGGGTTGGACGGGCTTTTCCTTGGGCTGGAAACCTGGGTCTGAATTCCACCCGAATGTGGCTTGGCTAGAAATCCCTCTTCCTGGCATGGCCACCTTCTGAGTGGGGCCGGGGAGAGATAGACAGGCAGGGACCCCTCCACCGGCTTTGCCCAGGACGGGGGGAGCATCCCCCCAGGTGTGCCGACAGCTCCCTGCCCCAGGGATGCCTCCTCAGGGTCCCCTGGGTCCTTGGTGACATTGTGACATCTTCCCGCTGTCCGGGCCGGTGGACCCCGGAGGGCAGCTCGGCCTGGGCGCTCGGGACACGGGGCTGCGGGGTGCCTCCGTCCTGACTCCGGGCTGTCCATGCTGCTACTCTGCCCCATGCGTCCCTGGGGCGGCCTCCTCTCCTATCCTGGTCTGGCTACTTCACGTTTGGAACACTAGGCAAAACCAAAGCCCTGCGAGCTCCTGGCCTCGACGCTCATGAGAGCTGACGGCTGACGGCAGCACCCGCCTTCCCTCTGCACCCTCTTGCTGGGATGCATGCCAGGCCGGGGCCTGGGAGAGCCCCGCTAACACCCCGCTCGATGGGCCGGGCAGCTGAGCCCCAGCGGCGCTGTGTGACTTGCTGCTGGCAGCAGAGCTAGAACCCGGGTCACCCATCGCCACATCCTGGGTCCTTCCCGGGTCACTAGGCTGCGGTGGAGCGCGTGGTGTGGGTGAGCCGGACGGAGTCTGGCCCAGTGGGGAGGGGAGGGAGGGGCCCCTTTGTTGCCAGGAGACAAGCAGGGCGCCCCCAGCCCAGCTTCAACCTGCTGCCCCGTGTCTCTGCTTCTCATCCCGCCGCCGGGACAGGGCCCTGCTGGGTCAGCCTGGCCTCCTCTGCCTGCCCCTGAGCCCCGTCCAGGGTGTCTTTGACACTCACTGGGTCTGGATGCAGTGGTACCAGGCTGGCCTCGTCACGGGGGCGGGGGGATCCCCGCTCCAGCCCAGCCTGCTTGGTCCCCGCTCCTGGACCGGGCTCTCCGCTCTCTGTCCCACTCGGTCGTGCACCGAGGGGCCTGAACTTGCAGAGGCAGCCTTGTCGGTACTCGGCCCAGCCCACCCACCTGGGCACCGGTCTGCCCCCTTCCCCTCCCCCACATTACCCCCCATCCCTCTGCCTCTCTCTGCGAGGGCCTCTTGTGCTGTGTCTCTATCTCTCCCGCCCCCAGCGCGATGTCTCTCTGCCGCTCTCGCCTGGCCTGTCTCTGTCCTGGCCACCCCCAAACCACGGCACCCCCAGCCTCACCCCTTGCCGAGGTTGGAGCCACTTTCCGGTCTGAGTCAGGCTGCGAGGTGCTGGGCATGGGCACGGACGGCCCCACTGTTGGCCCGGTAAGAGAAGGTGCTGTGAGAAGCAGAAATAGAAAACTGGGGCCTCGGGGCTCCGACCAGGGCCTGGCCGCTGCCCCCCAGCCCGGGCATACCCTGGTCACTGCGTCTCTGTGGAGCTGGGCGCTGGGGCCCAGGAGGGAGCTGACTGGCCATTCTCCCCACGTCCTGCGTCCTGCGTTGTCCTGCTGAGTTCCTCCTGTCTCGTGCTGGCTGGCACGCTTGGTCATTTCCTGAACAAGAGGAGACGGTGGGCCTCTGCTGTCTTCTTCGACACTTACTGGGGGTCTTGGAGGGAGGTGGTGCCAGCTTGAAGCCCCTAACTCCCTCCCAATAACTCCAAGCCTACGTAACTGCCACTCTCTGGACTTGTGGCTAGGGGTACCCAGACAGGGTCTGTGGGGGGCCCTGACTCCTCTCTCTCTCTAGGGGCAGCACAGATCTGTGAGTCAGGTCTCAGGAAAGACGCTCAGGCCTGGGCCTGGGTGGCACCTGCTCCCTGCTGCCCCTGCTGCCCCTGCTGCCCCCACGGCCCGTGTGTACAGCAGGCTCCCGGGAGGCAGGGGGAGCAGGTTGAAAGGTCCAGGGTGGAGAGGGGAGGGAGACCCTGGCCCCTGCAGTCAAACGTCCAGTGTCCTGCCTCCCCACCCCCGCCCAGGGGACTGGCCAAACTCTCTGAGCCTCCGCCTCCCTGTCAATCAGCCCTGACAAGCACTTCACGATGTACGAGGCCTCGTCTTCGTCACTAAGCGGATCTATCCCTTCAGTGCCCGTCACTCACCAGCGGGGTGACCTTGGCATGCTCTTCACCTCTCTGAGCCTCGACTTTCTCACCTGTAAGTTGGGACAACAGCATCGCTGCCTCAGGGATGCTATAGGATTAAGGAGATCCCATGTCAGGTGTTTGGTGCCCTGCCCTGCAGGAGAGGGGGAGAGGATGGGGGGGGGGCAGGGGTGTTCCCAGAAGGTGGCAGGTTGGGGGGGCTGCCAAGCAGGAGGAGGGCGACATGTGTCCCTGCGACAGGATGCAGGCTCCTCTTCCCTCCTGGGAGCCTGGGATGCAGAGGCCACACCCTGAATGGCAGAGTGGAGTGCTTGGTCCCTGATGCCGTGGGCGGCCAGGCCACCCTGGACCATAGCCTGCTGCATTGTGTTTGGTCCTCCCGGACCCCGGGGCTGGCAGGTGAGGGTGCTGAGCCCCCGAGGTTGGGTGGCTTGTCCAAGGTCGTGAGAGAGAAAGGGGGTGTCTGATCCCGAGTCAGGTGGACCCCGCAGCCCATCTTATGGGGCCCCACGGATGGCGCCTTTTCCTGGAGGAATGAAGGGAGAGGCCTCCATGTGCCCCGCTGGCTCTTCCCCAAAGCCGCTGGGAGCCCCGGGCAGGGTCCTGCCGCGGACGGCTTTGAAGAGGCTGGTTAGTGCCGGGTGAGTTCCAATCCGCCACTCGAAATGTCCTGTTGTGACAGGAAGCTGGGAAAACAGAGACAAAAATCAGTGAGGGTGTGGAAACAGACGCTGCTGGAAACAATTTATTTCTGGAAGCAGCATGGCCTGGAAGAGATCTGAAGTTGGTGGCCCGAGGGAGGCCTGGGCCAGGCAGAAGACAGGAGCAGCCCCCAGAACCTCTCCCTGACCCCTCCGGGTCCCCACAGGGCCTGGACTTCAGCTGTGACAGCCCGTCCTTGGGCTGGACGGCTGCCGCGGCCGGTGCTCTAGGCTGGAGCCTCCGGGGAGAGACGGAGGTGAGATTGAAGATGATGGGGGAAGCGGGGGTAGGAGGATGATGGGACATGGTCTCAGCGCCCGTCCATCTCCCTGGGTACCCGGCCCTGCAGGCCAGCAAGTGAATATCTGTGGCCCTTCTGGAACACTGTGTCAGAGGGCTGGTTGGTTGGTTTGTTCCTTCCTTCATTCAACAGCTGTGCCTCAGGGACGGCCCACGTGCCAGCTGCCGTTCATCCATCCCAGACACGTCCGTATCCAACTTTCCATCTCCGTATCCCTGGAAGGCAGCCAGGTCACCACTCCTCAATTACAGACCCCGAGGCCAGGGTGCTGATGGAGGTGAGCCCTGGCTTTCCTGGCTGTCAGGCAGAGCTGGCCCTGGTCTGCTGCGGGGAGCGGGGAAGTGGCCCCCAGGTACAGCTGATCGGCAGTCGCCCCCTTGGGCAAGAAGGGCAACGTGCTTCTCCAGCCCCTGCCTTGAGTGTTGGCGGGCGCCTCTCACTGCTCTTCCTTCCTGCGCCCCTAAAGCGCTCCCTAGGCTTGGGGAGATTTATGCCCTGAAGGGAGCAACGCCACTGCCTTTTATGGCATATTAAGCTGACAGATGGGCACCCCTATCAGGGTCCATGCTGGGTGCCTCCCTGTTGCTTCAGTTGGTTGGAAAGTGACGGGTAATATTTTTGAAATGAATCCTGTAAAGACTACAGTATTATCAAGGGCCCTACACAGGGTTATTAAAGTAGGCTAACTGAATAATTTTCCTAGGATAATAATATTTCTTAAGGATTATGGATGAGCCCTGGTCTCTCCTTAGCTACCACGAACCAGAAATGTCCGAGGGTGGATTCATGTCACTGTTTAAAGCTGCAGAGACAATTAGGCTTGCATGAGATGCATGGATCAGAGTTAGATTGACAGCGCCGGAGTCATGTGTGATGAAATATGATTGGAAACTGTGATCTCCAGGCACTCACTCACTGATATAATTAAGATGTCCCATGCATAACAGCTAAGGAAGTGGCATATGTCCAGGACCACGATTCTGGGAGCCTGGCAAAGATTTGTCCCCCTGAGTCTTTGGATTCGTCAGCTTGGACAGGGAGGCTGGCTTTGGTCAGGGGCTGCCCCACTGCAGTCTTCTGGGTGTCCTGGGTGGGATTCTGGTTAGTTTTCTGCAGTGTGTGGGGCTGGAGTTGGGAGAAGATGCCTGGGAGGGGTGCTGCCCTCTGATCCCTGTGGCCCTTTCCAGGTAGAAGGAGGAGCTGAGTGGGGTCCCCAGCACCTGCAGGAGGTGTTAACTAGCTGGGGGTGGGGAGGCTTCTGGGCCCCACCCTTTGAGGATTTGCCCCCGGCCTAGGAGACAGGAACCACCCCTTCTCTCCCAAGCCTAGGGATTGAAACCCAGGTTGGCGAGAGGCTGAAGCACCAGCAGGGTCTTGGCCTCTGAGAGCCTAGGGTTCCAAGGCCCACTCTGTGCAGGGAAAAAGTCAGCCAGCCATTTTCAAGCCCAGGCTGGGTGTATGATGGTGGTGATGGCGGTGGGTGGAGACACTTCTTCCCCACCCCAGACAGCCTCGTGGACTAATGACCAGGCAGTCACATGGGGCCCTGTGCTCAGGAGGGCTCCGCACTTGGTTTAATGCTCTGCCCTTGCTGTCTTGAAACGCTTAACAATTTTTCAACAAGGTGCTCTGTGTTTTTGTTTTGCTGGGGGCCCTGCAAACTATGTAGCTGGTCCTGTTTCCCACTCCTCTGGGGTGGGGGTAGGGGTAGGGCTGGGGATCCCACAGGGAGGTGTCGAGAACCCCTGCCGGAGAGTTTGGGAGGAGACCTGGGCCTGGGAAGCTCAGCCTGTCCCCACTGCCCTTTGTCTTGGGGACTTGCCAGCCTGCTGTGGCCTGTGCTCTGGTCTGCATGCCTCTACCTGTGAAAGGTAGGCGATTCTACCCATGTCTGGGGAGAGTGTTAGGGAACTGGTGTTGCCCTCACCTAAGCCATAGACTGGGAACTCACCTTCACAGGGGGCTTGTTACCCGTGTGGGCGGGAGGACAGCCTGTCCCTGCACCCTTCTGCTTCCTGCGAAAGTCAGGGCCAGCTTCACAGACAGTTAAGGCCCTAGCCGCATTCAGCCTGGGAGAGATACATAAAGCGCTAATGTGACAGCTTTAATTAGGCCTTTTTTTCATAAATACATACGTCAGCTAATGAGCAACGGCGTGGAGGCTGGATTTACTGCCGCTGCCAGCCATGAGTCTTTGTGTACGGGAAGGAAGCCACGTGGCTCTCCCGTGAAGGACATCTTCCCGTCAGCAATCCCACCTCCAAAGGGGATCCCGGGGCCAGAGGAGCTCATGGCAGAATCCGAGCGGCTGGTCAGACGGGGCGTTCCCGGAGGGCTGCTTCCGGCCAGAGGTGCTGACCATGCACCCGCTCTCAGCCCTGAATCCCCGAGGCAGGGGCTCCCCCCGAGGCCCCGCAGGCTCTCAGCTGTACGGAGGGGATGAAGGAGTGAGTGTATTGGGAAGAACCAGCTTTGCCCCACGAGGTGCTGCCCGTGGGCAGTCACTTCCCACCCCTCCCTGGCCTGATTGCCCGGAGAGCAGTGTCCAGGAAGGAAGCCCCTCCGCGTTCCGGCATCTCAGCCCCGACCCCTTCCCGCCAGGCCCAGCACAGCCCTGCCCGGAGCTGCCCCGAGGCCCAGGCACCACGACCCCAAAGTCTAGAGCTGCCCCTCCACGCAGGAGGCTCACCTTTCCCTGCGAGGGGCTGTCCCGCCCTGCCTTCCCCCACCCCCGCCCGCCCGGGACCCTGCGCAAGCCCGTTAGTCCGTCCTTCACTACCTTAGCTTTAACTAAACCGTGAACTTCGCTGGACCTCCACAGAGGCGGGTCGATGAGAATCAAGTGCAGGAGCAGCCCCGATGCATCAACAGGTGAACAAATGTGGTCCATGCATACGACGGGGTATTACTCGGCCATGGAAAAGCAATGAAGCACTGACACGTGCTGCAGCGTGGGTGAACCTTGAGAACATGCTAGTGGAAGAAGCCAGACACAGAAGGCCCATTGTGTGATTCCACGTATATTACATATCCAAAGAGGTAAATTCACAGAGACAGAGGGTAGATTAGCGGCTGCCTGGGATTGGGAGAGTGACCAGTGACTGTTAATGCGGACAGTGCTCCTTTGGGGGGGGGGATGAAATATTCCGGAATTAGTTACAGGGGATGGTTGCACAACATCGTGAATGTAAAAACCACTGAACTGTACTCTTCAAAGGGGTGAACTTTATGTATGGGAATTATATCTCAATTAAAGAAAAAGAGCAACCTTGAGGTGGGGAGTAGGGTGGGGAACCCAGCTGGCCTGGTGGTCCAGAGAGAACGCCCAGGACGCTGGGCCGGAGCTTGGTCATCTCTGGCCTCTGCTAGGCCACTCAGCTCCCAATGGCGTCTACATTGCTCATCCACAGCAGCCCCCGACGCCCAGGGAAGGGAGTGTTTCCTTGGTAAGCGCAATCACGTGACCTGGGCCCAGCTGGGCTGTCCCACTGCCCTTGGACGTGACAGTGGGAGGGAGCAGGGTGGAGGGTGGAGCCGCTGCTTGCATCCTCTCCCCCTCCCTGCCCCCTGTCGACATGTCTAATTCTATTTCCTTTCAAGGTTCTGCTTGATGTCACCTCTTCCAGGATGCTCTCCAGGGTTCCTCCACTCAGAGGAAGCCCTCCACCATCCTCTGGGCTCCGGAGGAGCCTGGGATTTCCTTTCATGGGTTTCCTTCTTCCACCTTCTGCTCCGAGAGTCTGTCCTCCCTACAGACTGAGGGCTCCTTGAGGCAGATCATAGAGTCTGGAGGGACCTGGGAGGACACGAGGAACAAGTCCCTCCACAAAGCCATCTTAAAGATGAAGAACCAGAGAGGCCAAGCAACTTCTCCAAGGTCACACAGGGAGATAGCCCTGGACTGCGGAGTGGCCACTCTGAAGGACGCCATGAGGTGTCTAACTGATGTGTTCGTGTGTGTATATGTGCATGCATGTGCAGATGTGTATGAATGTGTGTGTGCACATATGTGTGTGTGCATGCATGCTTTATAGTAACTATTTTGATCACGGAACACTGGGAGCAGAGGAAGCCGGTTCTGCAATCTCACAACACTTGTCGGGGCTTCCTGTGGGGGAGGCAGGTGGCTGGTGTGAGGGCAGAGCCATGACTCCAGGGGGACGCAGGTTCTAGCTGGGCCCCGTCCCTGGTGTCCTGTGCAACCTAGAATGATGGCATTCAAGTCGAGCTGGTGTGGAATGAGGCCCGTGTCAGGTGGAGGGGACCCAGTCCTTGGCCCCCGGGGGCTCCTGAGATTCCTAGGAGGCTCCGATTCTACAGACTGAGCTTTCTGAGCCATTCCTGGAGGTTTGGGGCGAGGCTGTCCTTGGGTCTCGGTCAAGGGGCGGATTTGCAGCAAGATGCCTTATAACACGTGCCCGTAGAGCACTGTCTGAATTGTCCAAAGGGGTCCTGGCTGGGCTCCCTCTAGCCTCGGCCGTGGAGTGAAATTCAGTGAGAAGATTGTCAGGAAGTGGCCCCGGATTCCTGGAGCACCCCCGCCTCCCCAGGCCCAGGCTGGACCCACGGACACATAGCACCTGCGGAATCCGGGGACCAGGCTGCTTGACTGGGGGAAGACGGGGTCTCTGACTGGTGCCGGCCTGGAAGGAGGTGGTGTGGTCTTCATTCTGCTCAGGCTGCCTGATGAAGTTGTCCCAGTAATGGGCTCATAACACTCCCTGCTTGTTGCTTGCTTGTCTTATTTTTCTCCTATGACTTCCTCCACATCAGGAGGAAAATTGGATTCTGGTGATGATCAAATGAATTCACAGCTAGGATATCCACCCTCTCCCCTCCCCAGGGTGGGCAGGAGGGGAGAGTCAGCTGGCCTCCCCCAGCTGGAGCTGCCCCTGTGGGCTGTCTGTCCCCAGTGCCTCTGCCCAGCACTCGGACCCCCTGATTTATGTCCCCCTGGGAGTGCCCAGCCCGGCCGCCCAGCGTCCATCTCCTGTCCGCAGACGGCTGGATGGTGCACTGAGGCACATTAGCAGCTCAGACTGAATAAAATATTGTGCTTGCCTCTGAAGAGAATTTTTCTAATTTTATTTTTACTGCTCTAAGACAAGCTCAGCTCATGGAAATTATAAACCCCCTCTGCTTCCTCCTTTGCCTCCCCCTCTGCTTCCCAGCCACCTTCTTGTGAGACCACTTAGGATGCCACGTAGGCCCCATCCTGGTCTCTGCTCAACTAATTTGCATTTTGGAAGTTGATGATTAAGCTCGGTAACAAGGCTGAGGGGCTCCTTGTGGGTCATTCTTGGGTGAGAAGTTTCAGCCCCTGAACGGGTAACTTTTGGATTACATAGGTCAATAAAAATGTTTTAAAAATCAGAGAATCCCTGTGTCTCATTTAGAATTGCCAACTTTTTATTTGCCAGGTAAGAAGAATTCCTTCTGAACTACTTCTGGTACCATAATTTCATAAAAGGAAGAACATTCAAAACCTCAAACTGAGGAAGGACACAGTCCAGAATAAGGAACAACCCCCTAAACGGACACAGTAATTGGGACGGAGAGCTGCTCTCTGTGGCTCCCATCCCCGTGCCAGGCGAGTGGCTGTAACAGAATATCACAGATGGGGGCTTATAAACTGCAGACATTTATTTCTCACAGTTCTGGAGGCTGGAAGTATGAGATCAAGGCACCGGCAGATTCAGGGTCTGGTGAGCCCAGCTTCCTGGTTCATAGATGGCTGTCTTCTCACAGTGTCCTCATGTGGCAGAACGGGGAGGGAGCCCTCTGGGGTCCCTTGTATAAGGGCACCAATCCCATTCATGAGGGCTCCACCCTCATGACCTAATCACCCCCAAAGGCCCCACCTCCAGATACCATCACATTGGGGGTTAGCCGTACAACATATGGATTTTGGCCGAACATAAACAGTCTATAGCATTCCCACTTCTTGGAGGGCTGGTGGATGCCTCGCCAGTGATGGCCCTTGGGGCTCCACCCAGGATAGGGGTACCCCGTGCCCCTAAGCCTGTGCCCAGTGGTTTGGGCAGGCAGCTCCTGGGAGGTGCTAGGAAGGAGGAGGGGGTGGAAGCTGAGATGAGGCTGGGCCAGGGGTCCAGGGCATTCCTGCTCCAGCTTGGCAGGCAGGGCTGCGGCAGAGCCACCTCCGGGCTATGCTGCCCTGGCACGGCTCTCACCCCTTCCAATAGTGTTCGATTGGCGCTGGTGTGGACAAAGCCTGAGGGAGCGTCTTCTGATGCCAGTGGGCAGGAGGGGGTTTGTGTGGGGAAAACAGCCGCCCACCCCCAGTTCAGGAAGCTGGTTGATTTTCTGTGTGGTTTTTAGCCCTGGTGCAGGGAAGGTGGGGGGCCAGACTCAGCTTTCTGGTTCCCAGGAGGGCTGCAGCCCCGGGGGAAAAGTGAGACATCAAACAAAGCTCAAAGAGCCGTCTTGCTTCCCCCTGGGCCAAGCTCTCAGTGGGTGTGTGCGCTTGAAACCCCGCTTTCACGGAAGCAGCACCCGAGGACCTCACAGCAGCAACGGGCCTGGGTAATGCTGCATTGTGGGGACTGTCCTTGCTGCCTGGAGGAGGGGGAGGAGGGTGGGTGGAGGTTCCCTACTGAGCGATGGAGGAGGGGGTGGGACAGACCCTTCGAGAAAGGGGTCTTAACCGGAGGAGCCTCACAACACACCGGGACCTCTGGAGCCTTAAAGGGTTTGTGCAAACCAGAGGGAGAGCTCTGATTCCTGCACGGCACACGGGAGGATGCCCTGGTCCCCACAGTAAGGCCAGGCTTTGCTTTTTTGCATTTCTGGGGGGAGTTGGAGGGCAGGAAGCAAAGGGCATGTTGGGGCTGAAATAAGCTCCAGGAAGGAGGTGCTGGAGCTGATTGGAGGAGGACTGGTGGCAGTGGGCTCATTTATAGGGCTGCTGGAGCGGGGAGGAGACCCCACGCTGGGTGAGACTCAGGGACCCAGGGGTCAGGGCGGTGTCCAGCCCTGCATCTTTTTCTCTCCTTGGCTCTGCTTCTCATTTCCTGGTCACGGCCAGAGCCTGACCCAGCCCTGTCCTGAGGGCGGAGGGGAGGAAGGCTGTGCTACAGGGCAGGAATGGTGACGGGTCTGGGAGAAGGAGAGAGTGTTGCAGGACTAGGGGAGGACCTGACCCCGCTGGGCTCAGACCTGGGGCTCCCAGCTCCCTGAGGCTCAGGCCACGTAACTCTGACAGTGAGAGCCAGGGAGCCTGAGTGAACATCGTGCCCAGGGCGCCAAGGGCACGAGGGCTTGCCAGCACCGTTGGGGCAGGACCGACGGCCTCAGATGCTCCCACAGCCTGGGGGCGGCCCCAGGCTGGAGAGGGAGCTGTGTGTCCGGGACACAGTGGGGGGACCCAGGGCAACATGAGCGGCTAGGCCGCCTTTCCACGGCTGTGCATCCGCCTCCTTCCCAGGGGAGCTCCGTCACCCTGGAAACCCTCTTGACTCCTCTCTGCCAGGACTCCTGCATCTGTCTTTCTGAGTGGCATCTTCCAGACGTCAGGTGATTCCTGGCTGGCTGATGTCCCCTGCTGTCCTCCTCTGAGCTCTCCTGCATCACACCGACCAGCGTCCCTTTACAGCCCCAGCACGGCGGGGCCCCTGGGTTTCTGAGAAGACGTGGTGGCGCAGCGGCGCTCCCTGCTCCCGTGAGGAATCACGGGCAGTTCCTGAGGCCTTTGTACCCACAGGTGGCCAGGTGTTGGCTGCTGCAGCAGGGGTCCAGCGTGCGCCTGTCATCTGCTCTGGGATCTGTCCTTTCCCGGAGCACTCCTGCACCTTCTGGAAGCCGTGTTCCCAGGGTGACTGTCTGTTCCCTTCATCCACTGAATGAGGTCTGAATGTGTCCTCTGTGCCAGGCGCTGCTCCAGGCACTGGGCGTAGGGGACATCGCAGACAAGAGACCCTGTCCTAACGGAGCCAGGGACGACCGTGTGCTCCCAGCCCCCGTGGCCCACCTACTCTGCACCCCCAGCCCCATCATTGCGAGCCTGCAGCCTGAGATGCTGCTTTATGATGCCCATGCCGAGTGGGACTCAGGGCTGCGCTGATTGGGAGAAAGTAAACTGCTGGATGAAGGTGGGAAGGAGCAGCCAATTGCTTCTAACCTTGGGGATTTCCAAGCAAACTTTCGGCTTGGCGTGACTTCACACACTTTTTCTTCCTGAAGATTTCGTTAAAAGATTATTCAGTGACACTTGTGAAAGAATGGTAAGGCAGACTTCATTCAAGGGGGGCAGAGGCATGACATAGGTGTAGGGACCTGCAATGGGGTTTTGCAGTAGGAGAGAGACTGGGCTCAACTCTGAGTACAAAACGGACAAGTGGGCATTTATAGCCAAGGAGCAGGGTGGACGGAAAATCACCAAGAGGAAGCGTCAGGAGTAAGGGGGATCCTGGCTGAAGGCAGGCCAGGTGGTCAGACATCACCTGGGCGATGGAGACACGATCAGATATGGCAGATGGGGATTCTGGCTAAGCTGACTTAGCAGGATTCTTGCTAAAACTGGACAAGGCAGAGAGGAATCCGAAGGGTAAAATTCCGGACCTGGTTGAAATGGGCTCAGAGAAGCCTGTGGAGTTTGGTCAAGGAGAGAATCTTTGTCAGGTTAGCAGAATGGTCATTGTCTAGGGGTTGCAGTTTAGACCTTCCTGTCCTTTGTACCTGGGGTGACTGAGGCCACTCCCCCGTCACTATCTGGTTGTGCACTTGGGGTATGGTGAGGGGACACCCCTTCCCTCTCCTCCCATCCCAGCTGTTGGGTTCTGGGGAGTCTGGCTGGGGTGATGGGCAGAGTCTGTGACTTGGGAAAGAAAAAAAAAAAGCGAGTCTGATTGGTTCATTCAGACGTCACCCACAATTCACCCAGGCAGGGGCAGGAGCTGGGAGGCGGAGGGACAAGGTTGGGGTGCTGGCCGGGGCTCCGGTTTTCACTGGCTCCATGTCCATGGGGGATGGATGGTTTAGGGGAGGGTGGGTAATGGGGACGGAGGGGGCTGTGTTTGGGCTGGACACACTGGGTGGCGGACCTGCCTCCCCTGGGCTCAGAAATGATCCCTGCTGTGCCCAGCGTCCTCTCTCCTGCGGACGTGGCTGAGTCAGGGAGGGCGGAGGTCCAGGACGAAGCTCTCAAACCTCAGGTCCACCCCACTGCCACCCTGCGGAACGCTCCCGGTGACAGTGGCAGAAAGCATCTGAAACTGAGTTTCCAGCCCTGCCATTCCAAATCCTCAGTGTCAGGGGTGCCTGCCCCGGACGCCATGCCCTGGAATTTAGGGAATGAGCGAGGTTTCCGGCGGATTGTGGGAGGGAAGCTACGGATGTCCAAGTGTGGGGCAGCGGTGGCCCTGCCTTGTGCTGGGCTCGGACACTGTGGCTCTTCCTCGTCCGGGTAAGCGTGCGCTGGCAGTCGGGGCGAGAGACCGTCAACGCCTCCTACGGAAATGCTGAGTAGCCACTGCTGTCCCAGCTTCTTTTTGGAGTGGTGGCAGATCACTCGGGCACACAGAGCCCTTGCAGGCACATCCTGCAGAGTAATTCATCCTGAGCTATGAGTCCTGGCCCAGAGGATGTCCTGCAGGGACCGTGCCCCTGGGATTCCAATCAAGAAATCAGAGTAATGAGGGTTGCCCGTAATAAGAAGTGAGGGTGTGGGTGTGGGGAGCCCAGACACTCACTCATTCATTCATTCATTCATTCATTCAGCAAGTCCCTCGGGTGCCTTGAAGACCCACACAATATGCTGTTGAGGTGGATGGACAGTTGAGGTGGGCTGGTCTGGGTTCCAGCACTGGGGAGAATTGAATTCAGGTCAACGTTGGTTGCTCCAGAAGCAGCCCTGAGCAGTGCCGAGCACCACACCAGGTGAGGATTAAGGTCTTCTTTTAGGGAGGCACCCCCGGTTTGGGGGTTCTTGGCAGCCCACCTGGAGGGAGCTGTCCGCAGGTCAGGGGCATCAAGCTGCCTTTGCTAACGTGGCCATGGCAGCACGTGGAAACAATCTTACTACCTGATTCCCCGGCACCAAATGGGTGCAACAGTTCAATTCAACTCTGACACTGTGTGCCTGGCATCAGCACAGACCCCCCGGCTTAAGTGCTCAGCCCCACAGACTGCCCCCCTTCAGACGCCAGTCACAAGTCTCAGGCCACCTGTACTTCTGATCAACCACCTGTAATTAGGGGGAGGGTCCCACGACTCCCTCCTCAGGTTGGATAATTTGCCAGAAGAGCTCACAAATCTCTGGAAAGTGCTGTACATAGGTGGCTTACCAGTTCATTCTAAAGGGTACAGCTCAAGAACAGACAAATGGAAGAGATGCACAGGGCAGGGTGGGGTGGGAGGCACAGGGTTTCCATGCTCTCCCCAGGCCACCACCTCCCCAGCACCTCCCAGTGTTCACCAACTCGGAAGCCTCATCATTTAGGGTTTTTATGGAGATTTCATTACAAGAGGCGTGGCTGATTAAATCATTGGCCCCTGGTCGTTGAACTCAATCCCCAGCCCCTCCCCATCCCCAGAGGTCAGGGGGTGGGGCCGAAAGTTCCCTCTTATCCCGTGGTTGGCTCCCCTGGCCACCAGCGCCCATCCTGAAGCTGCTGGGTGTCTACCAAGAGTCCCCTCTGTAGCATAAACTCAGGGAGGATTGAACAGGGCTCATAACGCATAACAAACGATACTCCCGTCGCTCAGGAAGTTCCAAACTAGACCACACCCTGTTAAGGTGGTCCTTCTGCTGTCCAGTGAGTCAGGACCCCCGGTGTGGGCCCGAGCTGGGAACCCCTGCTGTGCCTGAGTTGTGGCCTTCCTCTCTGGTGGGACTGCCGGCTTTCCGTTCACATCTGTGTCGGGGCTGTGGGTGGGCAAAGCTGGGCGAGGCCCCCAGGGGACCCCAGACAGCCTCCTCGGGGTGGAGGCCCATCATTCAGTGTGGCCCTGTTGAATGTTTCTCTGTGCCGGGTCCTGTGCTGGGTACCACTTTCCTGTCACCGCTGTCTCCGTGAGGACCAGGATTTCGTCGTCATGTAGGGGGTGGGGGTGGTTTAGACACATGCCCTCTCAAAGCTGGTTCATCCAGGGTTCTTCCCTGGAAGCGCCTGTGTCAGACTAGCTCAGACCTGACAGGTGCCCTGATCCCCTCGGGGGACCCTGGGGTCATCAAGAATGACCTCAATGGACAATCTGAAGGCCAAGGTGGGAAGATGTTAAAATCTTCCTTCTCACCAAGTGGCAGCTGCCATCCAGGTACCCCCAGTGAAGCTTGCCCCGTGCCTGTGTGCCCAGGCTGGCACTGGAGCGTCAGGCAATGTCCCCTATTCTTTTTACTGTCATCACCCTCAGGCCGGGTCTGTCTGCCCTGCTCCTCTGCTGGGCCCTTGGTGCCCTTGTTATCACCAGCCTCAGCATCGCTGCTCCAACCTGACAGCTGGGAAGGAGGACAGACATGATTGTTAGGCTCCCTCGTGGCCCTGAGACCCACTCTGGAAGGCCCTATCAGGTCTGTGGTTCCCGAGGCAGAGCCAACTTGTTGGGGCCGAGCCCCTGTTCAAAGTGTGGGTCTTGGTGGAGCCAGAGGGCGGATTTCCTAGCTGACAGCTGATGGTGGCGCTGTTGGCTCACGCCGGGCACCTAGACAGCCAGCTTGGCCGCCTTGGGGGCCAGGAAGGAAAGGGTGGAGGGAGGGGAGCCCGGTGGGCGGCAAGCCCTCTCCTGGTGGGCAGACACTCCTGCGGGTTTCCTGGCCCGGGTCCACTGCTGAGTCTCGTTGAGGTCCCCGGCCTTCCTCAGTGGCAGGGAGGGTGGTGGTTGGACAGTGGACCATGGAGGGCCTGGTGAGCAGGAGGCGGGAGGGTTGGAGCAGCGGGACAGGCCCAGCCGAGGGGGCCTGCAGCTCCGGCTCTGTCCACCTCCAGCCTCCAGGCTCACGGGGCCTGAGCAGCTTCTCTTCAGACTTGGAGTCCTTCTTCTGCTGGCTTCCTGTCACCCTGGGGACACCTCTCCATAGCTGGGCAGGGCATCTGCAAGGGCTGCTTATAGTGGCTAGGGCAACTGGTGAACTCAGCAGCCAGGGTCTGACTGTTGGCCCAGCCCAGGCCTGGGTGGTCCGAGTCTGACCACCATTGCTCCTCCCTGAGATGGTACCTGCGGTTGGCAGGAAAGGCTCTGTCCTAGGGCTGGCCTACCTCCTACCAAGGCCTTCCTGGGACCCCAGTGGACCCCTCAGCCTTCCCAGGAAGCAGGGCTGGGTGCTTTGCTGGCTGCATGCCTGACATCCTTCCAGACTTCTGACATAGGCTGGGAATTTTTCTAAGCTGACAGGAATTGAACAGATATGAATGGAAGCCCTCCCATGGCCCAGTGCTGTGTTGGCACTCACTTCTTTATGGAGAGGGTCTCCTTCCTGCCCAGGGCTCTGAGGCTGGTGACTAACTCCTCACTAGGAGCTAGGAGGTGGAGCTTGGGCCTGTGCGCGGATGCAGGATGGTGACTTCGGACCAGTGGCTTTTTCTTTCTAGACCTCGGTCTGCTCATTTGGGAAATGGGAGAATTGAATGAGATTCAGTTCCTTTTCACCCTGGTGTTGGGAGAGGTTCCTTTCAGCCCTGGGTTTGGCCTTCTGTTCTCCTTGTTGAGTTACCCTTGTTGGGCCTTCTGCTTTACATTTCCCCTAACTCCTACTGGTCATCTTGGCCTAAGAGTCCCTCCCTGTCCTGGGGACTCTGTCTCTTTCCCTGCTTCATCACCGTCATCACCACCACCATCATTATTACCATCATTATCATCACCACTATAATCACCATCACCATCATCATCACCGTCATCATCATCATCATCGCCACCATCATCACCATCAGCATCAGCATCATCATCACCACCATCACCAACACCTTTACCATCATCATAACCATCACCACCATTATCATCACCATCACTATTGTCATCACCATCACCACCATCACCATCATCATCACCATCAGCATCAGCATCATCGTCATCACCATCACCGTCACCAACATCATTACCATCATCATCACCATCACCACCATTACCATCACCATACCATTGTCATCACCGTCACCATCATCAGCATCAGTGTCACCATCACCATCAGCACCATCATCATCATCATCATCATCATCACCGTCATCATCAGCATGGCCATCACCATCTTCATTCCAGCCTCAGGGCCCATTTGGTGGTTAAAGACTCAGGTTCTGGAATCAGCGTTTCCTGGTTTTGTTTCTGGCTCTGCCATTTGCAAACTTGGCCTAAAGCAGAACCTAACTCCCCTCACTTTACCCTCTTATAAACTGGGGCTGATGCCAAGGATCAGAGGAGGCAATAGGTGTTAAGTGCTTAGTACAGGGCTGGACACTTAGCGACAGTTCATTCTTCTTGTTAAAATGATCCTCGGGCTTCCCTGGTGGCGCAGTCATTGAGAATCTGCCTGCCAATGCAGGGGACACGGGTTCAAGCCCTGGTCTGGGAGAATCCCACATGCCGCGGAGCAACTGGGCCCGTGGGCCACAACTACTGAGCCTGTGCATCTGGAGCCTGTGCTCCGCAACAAAAGAGGCCGCGATAGTGAGAGGCCCGTGCACCGCAGTGAAGAGTGGCCCCCACTTGCCGCGACTAGAGAAGAGCCCTCGCACAGAAACGAAGACCCAACACAGCCAAAAATAAAAATAAATAAATAAAATGATCCTCAACAGCCCCGTGTGGATGGACATGGTGGCTCATGGAGGTTGAGGCACCGCCCCAAACACATAGCCATTACGCACTGGAGTTGGTGTCAGAATTCAGACTTATCAGCTTCCAAAGCCATGCTTGTCACCATAGAGCTTGTCACCCTCCTCTCAGGGACTGCTGCTCTGAGTGTTTCAGACAGCTATCCCTATATCTCTGCCTTGAAGCCTCATGCCTTGAAAAGGCAGAGGTGCTCTGATGGGAGAGAGGGCCACTGAGTTTCTCTGGGACAGCCTGGCTTGGTGGAAAGTGTGTGGATGACTTGTTCTGGGGGCAGTGAAGAGGCTGGTAAGAGAGATGGAAAAACAAGGGCCAACATTTCTCCTTCCCTCTTCCACCCTGTTCTCGTTCACCTACTTGAGATGGGACAGGTCAGGAGGATATGCACTCTCCTATTTCAGGCCACTATCACGTTCCCTGTTGGTTCCATTTCCAAGGGAAGCAGAAAGAGAAATCTGTAGCAACGGACACCTGGTCCTCAAGATTTGAAGAACTCAGAGATGCGTATCATTTTTGGGGGGTCAAGACCTCTTTGGAATGATGAAAGCTACAGTAGCCAGCCTCCAAGTTGGCCTTCTGATATTTATGCCCTTGGGTGGTCCCCTCTCACACTGAAGAGAGCCAATCTGTATAGATAATAGGACATTATAGAAGTGACAGAGTGTGGCCTCTGAGGTTAGGTCATAAAAGTCATTCCGACTTCTGCCCTGCTCTCTCTTGCATCCCTTGCCCTGGGAGAAGCCGGCTGCCATGCTGTGAGGACACTCAAGCAGTCCTACAGAGAAGTCCATATGGCGTGGAACTATGTCTCACTGGCCCAAAGCCAGTGAGGAATGGAGGCCTCCTGCTAACAGCCACCTTGAATGAGCATCCTTGGAAAGGTCCTCAGTCCCAGGCAAGCCTTCAGATGACCGCAGCCCAGCTGACAGCTTGACTGCAACCCCACAAGGATTCTGAGCCAGGACCACCCAGTTAAGCCACCCCCGGATTCTTGACCCACAGAAACTGTGAGATAATAGATGGTTTTAGCTGTTAAATTTGGATAATTGGTTATGTAGCAACAGATAACTAATACACATGGGCTCCCATCCCAGAAACACGCTTTGACCCACTTTTTCAAAAGCTTCCAGGACATTCAAGGAGCTTCTGATATCCAGGAAGATCAGGTTAAAACTCTGCTCTTATTGCAACCCCTCCAGGCATGGAAGCAGACACTGAGGCCCAGGGCTTCCTCACCTCATTGTGGCTGGGCTCCAAGGCTGAGTTCCCAGAAGGACCAAACAATGGGTCCTGGCCATTTCAGTCACTCAGGAAGCCCGTGAAGCACATGGCTACAATGGCACACGGTGATGAATGGTTTAAACATCCCTGGAGCAGCCCCACCTGGGTATTTGCTGGATGGGCTGGAGTAGAGGTAATAAATCTTTACATCTCTTCTGAGCAAAACATTTTGAGCTTGAAGAGTCTCAAGCCACTGTCATCATCAGCAAAGTGGGAATAACACCACGGCCACCATGACCACCTGTCCTCCCAGCCGTTACCTTCACCATCAACATCACCAGCATGGCCACACTCGTGACATCACTGTCACCATCGTCATCACCTCTACCACCATCCTTGCCCACCACCACCGCCACATTGCTACCACCCACTGCAATCATCACCTCCCCATCACCAGCACTCTGACCACCCACCACAGCCCTGGCACCTAGCCCTAACCACGCCATGTCACCACCACGGCCACTGCCACCCTCTGTAGGCAGGATTTCTCTGAGCTTCAAACGGCACAAAAGTTCTCAATGATTGACAAAAGGCGACGTTACTCAGCAATTATGGTTTTAATGATAAAGGAAGCACATGGAAGAGGATGGGCTGGATGAGAGCATGGGCGTGGTTGTGTGCTCGGCCACGCCCACTCCGGGGAAGAGAGGCTGAGATGGAGGCCCACCTCCCAGCAGGTCAGGAAGGGCATCTTGGCCTGGGAGGATGAGACACTTTCTCCTTCCTGCTGGGGAACAGGGAGCCCATCTGCAGCTTCTGTTCAATGCTGTTTGAACAGCTGAGCGGGCTCTGCGGTGTTCACTTCAAGCAGCTGAACACTGTAGAGTTATCAGGTCTTGTAAACAATGGAGTGTCTTCTCCGCAGCTGCTTAAAGGGCTGGGACCAGCACGGAGGCGAGCTTGGCTGTGCGGTGCCGCAGAGGGCCGGCCGTGCTCCCAGCGGGCTCCAGCCTGGCTTGTGCTTTGGGATTCTTGTTCTGCCCTCATGGCTCTGCCCCTGCTTCACAGAACCTGATGATCTGGCTTCCTGCAGGGCCAACTGAAGGGGTGCTGGTCCAGTGCAGCCAGAGAGGGGCACATCTGTTGTCTTGCTTGTCAGGCATCTATTCTCCCTCTATTTTTCGTTTAGTGGGGATTATGCCTTCCTCCTCTCTCTGTCCGTTCCAGGTCTTATGGACCGGACACCCCCTCCCTGCCACATGATCTTGTTCTGGGAATGGCACCCAGACCTAGCCACTGGGAATTTTCCTTCGGGCTCTCCAAAGACATCGGATGCCTGACCCAAGTTGACTCAAGAAGTTTCAACCCTGGGACTTTTGCCAGAATTGTTTGGAAAGAGGAAATCTTGTTCCGATCTTGAAGCTGGGAGACATAGGCTCACAGCGTCACCAGAAGTCAGCCTGCTGGGAACGAAGCCAGTGTGAGGAGGGCAGAGCTGAAGGACAGAGAGAGAAACCAAGTCCCGATGACATTGTTGGAGTCGTCTCAGCATGTCCTGGAGTTGTCACTTACACGAGCCAAGAACGTCCCCTGGGTTGGCTGAGCAAGTTTGAGTTGTGTTTCTATCTAACTGAGAAGGTCCTTAATTCAGCCGGGATCCCTCGTCTGAAGAAAATCTCTTCTGATGAAGAGCCCCTATGCCCTTTGTGTTCTGATGGATGTCAGAATAGCTTCTGTCATGCACCATGAACGCCGGTATCTTCCTTCCATCCGTTCCCTGGAACTTGGGCTCCTGTCCAGCTTTGGTGACTCCCTGGGCAGGACCATAGTGGGAGGTGACGGTGTCTCAGAGTAGAGTGAGGTCCTATGGCACCTGTGGTTGGTGCTAGGGGTGGAGTGGGGGTGAGAGTGGGGAAGACCACTTTAGTTGCTTCCCAATTTAACCTCTGATCTGGCTTGTGCATCTGACATCCAAAGAACACATGGCTCAAGGACTCAAAGATTTCTTTTTGTAAAAACACTGTGTGTGTTTGTGTGTGTGTGTGTGTGTGTGTGTGTGTGTGTCTTTAAGCTGATGAGTTACCACTGAAATATTTGTAGAGAAACCAAATAAAGGAATCCTAAGTAGGGAAATGGGAGTTGAATGATCCAAATTCATTTCTATGCCCTCCTCTCTCATGACCAACTTAATACATTATCATCTCCCAATTTAACCCAACCTTTCAATTTCTAAACAGTAAATTAGCATAGAAAGACCCCAACAGATGCATCAGATCCCCTTGCAGGAATGGATTTTACTCTAGGAGTTTTGCAGAAAGGAGTTTATTATAGGGCATGAAATGACTTCTTCAACTTTTGGGAGGGCTGGAGAAACAAGCTCCAGTCTGAGCTTTGAGGCATGATCAGTGACAACTGAAAAAAAAAAAAAAAAAAAAAGCACCACCTAAAGGTTGAGAGTTATGTTTTACTTGGTGGACTATCTGAGGATTTCAAGCCCCGGACACAGCATCTCAGATAACGCTGCGAAAACTGTTCCGAAGAGGGAAGGGCGGGTGGGGGAGCCAGGACATATAGGAGTTTTTGCAACAAAAGACCAGGTGGTCGGAACATCAAAAGATGACTGCTAATTAAAGAAAACCATACATCTCAAGTTAATGCATTTAGAGCTTTTCTACGTCTGGGAAGACGCAGTGTGGGCTCACTGAAATCATTCCTTTGATAGGCACCTCAGCTCTCCGGGCCAGTGTCCTGTGCTTTCTCATCCTGAGTCCCCGCAGGGCTCACAGTCTGGGGTGTTGTACTATGATGGCTTGATGGCTGCAACATCCTTTGTTTACTGATACGGCAGCAACATTTTAGTTCTCATCTGGAAACTGTTTCTGTATCGCGGGATCACCGCAGCTACAACTGCAGAGACTCTGGGACCACAGAGGTCTCTGCTCTGAGCCACACCAGCAAAGGGGCTGTCACCCCACACCCCCCAACCTTCCCACCGAACTCAGGTCCATGGTCCTTCCTTGCAGGGATGTATCCCTTTGATGGTAGAAACTGCACCTGGAGCTGGGCTGCAAGGGATTCTGGAAGATGTAGTTTTACCTACTGCAGAACAGGGTGGTGCCTAGAAGGAGACGGGAGCAGACACCAGCAGGCCAGTGCACAGGCCCCTCACAGCCCACCCTTTGAAGGTATATCCCCCATCCCTACTCCTTCCCAAACTTCAACTCCTAAACCGTCACATCAGTGACCAGCTGCTCCCACAGAATGCAGTGCAAGCATCCCTCAGAAAAATGCAACTGTCCTCAGTCCTGAAAGGAGAGCCAGATCCCACCCATCACACAAACCTAAAATCAACCACCTAGGACACACTGGTTCACAGTAGTAGGGCTAAGGGAGGGGAAAAAGGAAATCCAGGGCACAGGCCTCATTTATGCAGCTGGACGGGGGGCCACGTAGTTGATGTTCGTAACTTCTTTCTACTGCTTATTCTGTGATCTTTGTTTTCAACATCTCAGCAGGGTTGGGTTCTTAACTTGGAGGATCGATGTACAGCACTATCCCTGTGGGGTCTGGGATCTTGGTGGTCCTACCTGTATGGGATTACTGTAGACTTCATCACCTCCCTTACAAGATACTGCAGTAACAGAAAGCAGTCCCCCAAATCTTGTGAGATCTAGAACAGTCACCCTATCCCTGTTGAGGTGAGCAGTTCTATTTCCCCCTTGATATTCAGGATCAATTTCTCCACCCAACATGGTCTCTGTTGAGCCAATGGCACAATTAGCCCCACAAGGTCAGGTGGTACTTTCACTTCATTAGCTCCACTGTTGGGTCCTCTGGTTATGTCTTCTCTTGGGCACTAGATCCCTAGACCAACAGAGCCTAAGGTTTTGGAGATGGGAAGCAAGAATGTAAAACTCTGCAGTGAGTCACTGGGTGCGTACCTCTCTTGTTTCCCTGACCCGGATGTTCTGCCTGCAGGAGGAGCACCGTGTGGGGTTTGCGAGTGCAGAGTACACACTGCACCGGACAAGACCGCCCTCAGCCCCACGCGCCATCGGCTGCCGTCGGCTCTACCACGGAGTCTCATAGGGTCTTTCCACCATGCTCCACTATTCCGGAATGCCAGCAGCTTCTGGGAGATGGATGCAGGGAAGGAGCAGTGGATCCACATGTCACACCACTGCCTTCCTCCTCTCTCTGTGAAATGAGTGCCTTTGCCAGGAGCAGTGCTGTGTGAGACGCCATGGAAGGCAGTCAGCAGTGCCATAGACTGGCAGAAGCATGGTGCGCAGGGCAAGCAAATCTGTTTTCTGGATAAATGCCTGTCCCAGCGAGGGTAACTGGTCTGCCCATCTTTGCTGGAAAGGGTCTGGCTCTCCCAGGGTGTGTGCTCCCACGGGGCTCGGTTGCTATCTCTGCCACACCTGGGAAGGTGGAGCTGCCCTGGGGAGGGGAGAGGAGGGTGCTGAGGTCTGTTGGAATCTCCATCCCTGCCTCAGTGGGCCCACTGAGCAGGCACGGGGTGGCTGGGGAAGGAGGCTCAGAATGGGTCAGCTCGTCCATCTGGCTACGGAGAACCTCCTCTGCTGTGGGGACCAGATATCCTGACGCTCCTGGCCATCCTGGGACGCCTGCCCCCCAAATTCCTCCAGCCGTGCTCTTCCCAGGCCGTGACTGTGGGGCCAAACCTTCCGACAGTCCTCACGTTCGCTGTGCAGACCTGCTCTCATCTCTCCTTCCAGGACCCACTGGAGAATTGCTGTGCCATTGGGGTTCTGCCTGCTGGGAAGGTTTCCCTTTTCCACTCGCCTTCAGGGTGGGGCTGTGGTGCGGTGGCATCTGGTTGTGGCTGGTGCCAGTGTTTCGTGCTGAGCCTGCAAACCAGGCTTGTGTTCCTTCTTCCTAAGTGAGCTGGTCACAGGAGACCCCTGGGACGATAGAGGTGGGTGGAGGGAAGGATGGCCAAGCCATTGGAGTAGGTGTGCTGGAGCGTGAGTCACTCCCTGGTGCAATTTCTTGGGTTTCCAGGGCCTGCTTGACCTGATCTCTTGTATATGCCTTAGGTGGGGGCTGCCGCTTGGCTTGGCCCAGGGCATGGCCTGGTAGACTGGGTCGCCTCCAGTTACGTGGGGTCCCTTGGCGCTCTTTAGGGGCCCAGGACTAGAAGTACAATCTCCCCATCAGGTCTGATAGCAACTGCTGAACTGTGCCTCCAGAGGGAATCTTTGTTTGCTGCAGAGGCTGTGACTTTCATTCAAAACCCAGGGGATGGGCGGGTACTGTGATTCTCCATACAGTCTCCCATCTGTCACCCACACTTTGAGCCCTGTTGGATCTCAAGGATTGCAAGTGCCAAGAGGCAAAGCTGCTTGTGTTGCAGCCCGGGCCAGCCAGCTCCAGCCTGATCTGCCCTCCACAAGTCCCAATTCTGACTGAGGTTACAGTGGACTGAGGCCTCCACGGAGGATTTCAGGGATTATCATCAGCTCAAAGCCAGTGTTCAACAACCCTCAAAGGTCTGGGTATTCCCTCCCCCGTGGGCAGCACACTGGGCAGTGGCCGCAGGTCCCTTTGGGGAAGGCTGGGAGGAAGGCTGACAGCATCACATCCGGTGCTGAGGGAGGTCATTTGCAAAAACGGTTGCTATTATCCCTGTGTCCACACCCCTTTGCGGTGTGACCGCAGCTCCTCCCACTGAGAGGTGGAGTCTATTTCTCCTTGAATCTGGATGCCCTGGTGACTTGCTTTGATGGAAAGAAGGTAGTGTTTATATGACATTGTGCTAGTTCCAAGCCAAGGCCTCTGAAGGCCTTGCTTGCTTCCATTCTTTCTCTTTGGACCCTGCTCCTCCATACAGACAAGCCTGTGCTAGCCCACTGGAGGATGCGAGACCACGTGAGGCGGGGATGAGCCAGTCCTATGGAGGCTCCAGAGCATGGGAGAGGCCGGCCAGGCTGAGCCTGTTTAATCAAGCAGAACTTCCGGGACTTATTTGGTGGTCCAGTGGTTAAGACTCTGTGCTTCCAAGCAGGGGGCATGGGTTTGATCCCTGGTCAGGGAAATAAGATCCCACATGCCATGTGGCATGGCCAAATAAATAAATTAAAAAAAAAACTCAAGCAGAACTTCCCAGCTGACATAAAGACTCAGGAGCAACAATGAATGTTCAAGCCACTAGGTTTTGGAGCAGTTTGTTACACAGCAACGGCTAGCTGATACAGGTTGTAACCCAGCACTGATCCCCAGGGGAACCTGGCCTCCTCCTCATTCAAAGGGTTCAGGGTCCATGAGCCAATCCTGGGAACTGGGTGAGGAGCTGTGACTCTTGTGGTGCCCCGTCAGGCCTCTGTTCACCAGGCCTAGAGGATTTTATTTTATTTTTTTGGTTACACAGACCAAGCAGGACCATAGCAGTCTGCCCACCTATTTTAGCCCCCGGGGTCCCATGATCAACTGACCTCTATCAAAGAGTCCTATGAGTTAAGCCATTCTGATATGCATTCCTGCTGTGCTGCCCATGGAGGTCATCATGCCTCCTGGCCTCTGGGACATCAGTGTTGCTACTCAGAGATCCCAGGGTAATTGCTTTGCTCTGCGCACCCTGGAGCCCTCTCCCCACCACTTCATCTTTGGATGCCAGCACACCCTTTGCTCCCTTTAGCCGCATGCCATCAGGTCAGATAACCAATCCCACATTTTACTCCTGGTACTGATTTCTGAGAGGCTTAGGTCTCAGCAGCAGCAGAAAGATCTATTCCAGTTAGTGTAGCAGAAAGGGATTCATTACAGGGTATTAAGTGGCTTACGAAATCAAGTCTGAGTTTCCAGGAAAGACTTTTAAAGCAACAGCACAGAATTGGACAGGCCAGCAGGTGAAGGTCAGGAAGCTGCCCTTGGAGCCAGGCCAGCCCACCCACCACACAGCTCAGTTCGGAAGGTAAGACCTGCGTTGAGTGCATCTGATTGGGGGAATCTGCATCTCACCCTGAACTCAAGCTGCAAGGGCTTCTGGGAAATGTAGTTTTAGCTTTTCTAGTCCAGGAAGATGGCGGAACAGATAGAGAGAACCAGTACCCCAAACCCACACACCCAGGGAAGCCCTGGACATTGCACATTCCTAGGGCGGCATGGATTACGTGCCTCCCACCCCATCAGAGCAGGGAAAGGCTGGCCTCTGAAATGTATCAGAGACATCAGTTAGGGCCAGACTGGCAGAAGCATCTCAGTGTCTCCCTATTCTTGACCACTTGGAGTCTCTCTGACCTATGGCATGCTTCTGTGATTTGTTAAGTTTGCGAAAAACTCATGGGATAGGGGGCTTCCTTACTTGTATCATGGTAAGCGTGTCTTTAATTTTTTTTTTTTTTTTTTGCAGGGGGGCCCATACTGCCTGGTTTTGAATCCTAGTCTGTCTCCTCTGGAGGTGTGACCTTGGGCAAGTTACTTCCTTTCTGTTTTTCATCTATAAAATGGGCAGAATTATATTACACATATTGTAGGGCTTTTACGAGGATTAAAGTAGATGATAATTTTAAAGTCCCTAGCACATTGCCTGGTAGAGAGTATGCATTTAATAAATGTTGAATTTTGATTATTATTATTCTACCTGTCCTATAAGTAATGGTCCACATCAGTTGTTTGTTGTTTAAAACGGAATTCTTTTACAAATAGATGGTGAGACCCTGTTAACGTTTAACTTAATTCAGTAATGAATGAATTAATGAACAGCAGGAAGTTAAAAGTAGCTGATTTGAAGAGTGTGTCTGAAGCAGGGGTTTATAAGTTAGTTGCGAAAGGCAAGCTGAAATGAGCTTGCTAAGTCAGATGTAAAACCGGTTAATAACCTAGGAGGGCAATAAAAGTATAACCTTTTGGGTCATCTTCTCCACTGGGCCATAAAACCATTACTCCTTGCCAGTTTTGACAGGTTAAACCCCCTAAACTTATAGGGCTGTAGAACATCTGGGCTCCTAGCCATTGTGCATCATTCAGGAAGCAAATCTACACTCCGGAGAGAATCTGATGCTCAGGCAGACTTAGAAAATTCTCTAGCTGGATATCAGCAAAGCCAGTGGGCATCATATTTCCTTTTCTCAAGTTCAGGATACACTTTTATTATTAATGTGCATATATGAAGTTCCTACCCATCATAAAGATATAGAGAAAAAAAAACCCAGAAGATGACTGGGTGATTTTGTTGCCTTTGAAAGGAGCCCCTGCCTAAGGGCTTCTGAGTTTGCTCTCACCCGGGAGAGAAGGGAGAAGCTATTGGGAAGAATGCTTCTGTGTGGGTGGATGTCCTGTGAAGGTCACCCCTGGGCAGAGTTAGTAACCTCTTGTTCTGATGAACCCCTAGTTATGACGGAGCATGGAAAAGGATGTCAGAGCTGCTAGTTCTGGTTACCCTGCTGGTGAAAGAAAATCTTAAAAGGTGGTGGAGGTGTGTCCACATTTCTTCTTCCTTGGTCAATTTCCTAACCAAGCAGAACCTGTTCACAGCATCCCAAGGCCACTCGAACGTGTTTTGGATTGTTTGAGACACACACGTATCTAACCCAGGAACGACCACACTGTGTCTGTGATGGGAGTAGCAGCTACTAGGACAATATGTTGTTTAGGGAGTCCGGACCCCTGCCTTCTGCTCTGGCCCAGCCCCCTCCTCCCTGCAAAGCCCTAGGGGAGATGCTTGGGGGAGGACAGGGGAAGCCAGCTGCAGCTCTGGCTCAGCTCCCTGGCAGGTCTCTGGCCAGCCCGGTTGACAGTGCACACAGCTGCATCTTCTCCCCCAGCCCCCAAACCTGAATCTCAGACCTTGCCACTTGGTTGGGGTGAAAGGCCACATCTGCCAGTGTCAGCGGAAGATAAAGCTGGGGTTCATGTTTAGAGGAATGTATATACCCGGAGGTATAAGGCACATGGGTAAAGGAGGCGCCACAGGTGTCCAGGCTCCAGACCAATCAGATCTGCTCTCCTCATCCCCAGAGTGAAGGGGTGGGGAGGGGGAGGGGCAACCCAGACGACCCCAGTCATTTCTTACCTTCTCCACAGTTTTTGCCTTATCCTCTTACTGCTTGTACTGTATTATCATGATTATTCTTTAAATGGACTTGGCTTTTTAGCTAAATACATTTATTTCCAAAGGGAAATGCAGGTGTATCATTGCCCTAAATGAAACACCAGAATCCATTTTTCAAAAATAGAAGGTAACTGTAAAAAGAGAAGATAAAACAATGCTTTTAACTGTAGTTGAATACTGGCTTTTAAGAGAAGTTTTTGCTTTGGTTTGTTTTTCTTTCCTTTCCCCCCTCCTCCCCCTCGCTCCCCTCCTCCTCTCCGCTCCCCCATCTCTCCTTAAGAAGGGAGAGTAGATGGGTTAGAGAGAGATGTTAAACACAGATTCCACCAAGCTGAGGCATGGCTCCCCTCCCTACCCCAGGTCTTTCCTGGGCCTTTGATGCCCTGCGTGTAGGAGAACTTTCCCCAGAGCCAACACACGGCAGGGAGGAGAGCATCTCCCAAGCTCCTTCTTTCTCACTCTCCTCCTCGCCACCCACCTTCCCTAGAGCCCCTACATCACTGGTTTTAGCTTGTCTGGGAGCTGCTTGTTTCTATCCATCAGGCTCTCCTGGGAGAGGCTCGGCTTTGGAGACTCCCCTTTCTCAGCACCACCTCGTTGGCTTCCTTGGGAATGGTTCATGGTGATTCTCCCCAGGCATCTAGAGATGAAATTGCAGACTTCTGTGGCTCTCTCTCTCTTTCCTGTTCACCATGGACATTTAGGAACTTTTTCAGGTACAAGCAAACCACCTCTATAGCCCTTAGTTCTCCAGGCTAGAAAGTTGGTTTTCAATGGACATTTGCAATGTGCGGAGGTCATTCTCAAGAACAGAAGTCACCAGTGATTGCTCCCCTACTGTGTGCCAGACTCTGAACTTAGGGCTTTACATTTGTTGTCTGGTTAACTCGATAACCTACGGGGAGGTATCACCTCCATTTTATGGATGGGAAAACTGAGATTTGGGATGTTTAAGTACTTCCACCAAGGGAGCACATCTTGTCAGAATTAGAGCTTAGATCAAAATCCAGGACTTTCTAATCCCCAAAGACTGTTTCCTTTCTACAACATTGGTGGATTCTCAAACTTTGTTGAGCCCTGTCAACACTGGTAGAGTGTGTTAATATTCAGCTACCTTGGACCCAAATCCAGTCACTAGGGATGGGGTTCAGAAAGCTGAATTCTAACCAGTTGCACAGATATTCTGGTGCCTGTCCAGATGTGCTAGCCTGTGAAGACACCTGTGTTCCAGGAACACACATGTGGCTACTTCTTTGTGGCCACCTGATCTCCTGGTTGGCTTTCTGAAAAGCAAAATGAGTTCCTGATAAGGCTGATTTCTAAATGAAATCTCTAAGTCAAATTTAGATTGGAGCAAAATAGCATTTGAGTGAACCAATGTATGTCTAGAAAATAAGCTAAGTTTCTACCAAGGTTTTAATAAAGACTTTTTTCTATAGAATATGCTGTTGTCAATATTCATAGGCCCAAATCTCACAGATTTTATGTATCTCTATTGGTGGTTTTAAAAAAATTTGTTTCCAAAATCCATGAGTGTGTATATATATATATATATATATATATATATATATATATATATATATATATATACACACACTCATGGATTTTGTATATATATATATATTGCTGATAATGAGTTTATTTCCACTGATGCTTTGAATGATGACCCTGTCGTCATCAAAGAAAGTCTAGACTATATTCAGAAGACTTTGCTTACTAAAGCCAAAGGAAGAGTAAGTACACTAAAGAGACAAAAGAAGAGAAAAAAGAAAAAGAAAACCATAAAATGACGATGTTTGAACAAAAAGGATTTTCTGTCTAACCCTCCCTGGCTGACCTGCCTAAATGACCATCAATTCCGTTTCCTCTTCCTGTGCACAAAGGAAGTCTCCATTTCCCAGCTTCCCTTGCATTTGATCAGGGTCACATGACTGGGTTCCAGCCAAGGGGATGAGGGCAGGTGTGGAGTGCATCCCTTTCAGTCCTGGCCATGGTGGTCCATGCTTGCCCTTCTCCTTCTTGGCAACCCCAGAGGCCATGTATCAAGAGGACATTCTCACAATACAGAAGGAGCCTGTGGTTCTGAGTCACCACTTGGAGGCCACCCAAGGGAACCATCTGGTCAACTTTGGACAATGTGATGAGAGGGATGTAAACTGTTATTATGTGAACGCTGCTGAGATTTTGGTGCTGTTGACTACAGCAGCCAGTGTTAATTGCCCTGTATGTCCACTTAGCCAGAGAATCCTATTAACTCGAAAACACTCCTTTCCAATAATCATTTTTCTTTTTTTAGCATCTTTATTGGAGTATAATTGCTTTACAATGTTGTGTTAGTTTCTGCTGTACAACAAAGTGAATCAGCTATACGTATACATATATCCCCATATCTCCTCCCTCTTGCGTCTCCTTCCCACCCTCCCTACCCCACTCCTCTAAGTGGTCACAAAGCACAGAGCTGATCTCTCTGTGCTATGCGGCTGCTTCCCACTAGCTATCTGTTTTACATTTGGTAGTGTATATATGTCCAAGCTACTCTCTCACTTCGTCCCAGCTTACCCTTCCCCCTCCCCGTGTCCTCAAGTCCATTCTCTAAGCCTGCGTCTTTATTTCTGTCCTGCCCATTGGTTTGTCAGAACCTTTTTTTTTTTTTTATTTTAGATTCCATATATATGTGTTAGCATATGGTATTTGTTTTTCTCTTTCTGACTTATTTCACTCTGTATGACAGACTCTAGGTCCATCCACCTCACTACAAACAACTCAATTTCGTTTCTTTTTATGGCTGAGTAATATTCCATGGTATATATGTGCCACATCTTCTTTATCCATTCATCTGTCGAGGGACACTTAGGTTGTTTCCACATCCTAGCTATTGTAAATAGGGCTGCAATGAACATTGTGGTACATGACTCTTTTTGAATTATGGTTTTCTCAGGGTATATGCCCAGTAGTGGGATTGCTGGGTCATATGGTAGTCCTATTTTTAGTTTTTTAAGGAACCTCCATACTCCAATAATCATTGTTAATTAAGATTGAGACGCTGTGGGCTGTGCTGTCTTTATTCAAATATTCATATTTATTTAGCACTTACTTGGTCAGGCATTGGGGTCAATGCTTCCTTACATCATTTTATTTAATCTTCGTGAAATGGGCATTAGCATCTCCACTTTACAGATGAGGAAACAAGGACTCAGCAAGGTTTACCCAGGCAGTGAGAACTGAGGCTGGATTTTGAATGTAGGTATGTCTGATTCTGGCTCATCTTCCCACCATCATGCTAGATGTGTTTATCCTTTTAATCTGAACAGGTCATAAAGGGATTTTGGAGGGAAGAATACTGTGTACCATTGGTTGACCTCGTATGTGCCTGTGCAGAGGCAAGAGGAAAGACGAGGCATTTGATCAAATTGTTCTGAAAAATGCAGGTTGAACCATTTCTTGAAGTGGCATCGGCTTTGGTAATCTAAAGTGTTCCCATATTAGCTCAATCGATGAAAAACATACAGCCCCACTTGTGGCGAGTTCATCCTGAAATCTGAGTTCTGGCTCAGTCAATTTCACATTTCATTTTTCCCGGTGAAGACTGTAGCTCATTTTAAAAGCCTCTCTGTTTCCTGGATCCCTTTTCATCTTATTTCATATTTGGAGTCAATGAAGCAGAATTTCAGGTCTTCAGTATCCGATTGATACACAATACCACCTCAATCTAAAAATGGCTTCTGAGGGCATTTCCAGTTGAATGACCTCATTTTATAGGCATGAGGTTTGTCTATTCAGACCCCCCTGGGGTGAAGTTCTAGCCATATGTTGGGTAAGGTGTCTTCTCATAGTTGTGCACAACTGATTTCTCTTTTCAGATTGCCTTGACTTAAAATTTTTTACTTCCCAAACTTAAATCTGCAAAGGGTGTCCTTATCCCCTTTGACCCAGTGGACCCAAATAGGGTCAGAACTCCCTGGTGTAGAAGGGTTCCAGTTATGGCAATCCCCTGGCTCCCATGAGGCTCCTTCCTTATTGAGATGGGCGTTGAACAACTCTGCAAAGCTGGGAGAGGACAGATGCGTTTAGAAATTGCCCAGGAGCATCAGAGCTCTGACAGATGCCTCCCTTCTGCTCTGCTTATGAGAGATTTCCAACGTGGGAGGATTCCAGAGCACACCTGCAGCCCCCAGAAGGGAGTCTTGCTTTGGGGAAAGTGGTAGTGGCTCTGAAATGGCAAAAGGCAGTTACTGAGCCCCCAGGCTAGCTGAGATGTTGTCCACTGGCCCTATTGGAAGCCATTAGCAGCGGCTGACCACCTGGTCCCAGACACTGTAATGAGAATTTATGGGGTCAGTAACTGGGAGGGAGATGGGTTCTTCCTTCTTTACCAGGCTGGACACGCTAAGGCTGCAGTTCTCTAGATTCCTAACTGGCCCCCATCCCCTCTGGGCAAGAGCCCACCTTATTTATCTTACGGTCAATCTACTACCCACAGGGAGGTAATTCTTTGCAAATGTGGTGCAGTCAGAAAGGAGGCGTCCTCTCTTCAGGTTCTCGTCAGGTAGAAGCATCTAGTGGGCATGTTGGTGGGGTGACCCTTCCTACCTGGCTGGTGCCGGCAGGTGCTTCAAGTCCTGGAGGGGAGAGACGAGGGTCTGCACAAACCTCTGCAACTTAGAGTGTGTGAGTGTGCAGATGGATGTGTGTGCAAGTGTGCAGAGGTGTGAGAGTGTGTATGTGTGTATGTGAGCACGTATGAGTGGTGAGGGTGCACATGTGTGAGTGTGGAGAGTACATGGTATGTGTGAGAGTGTGCAAGTGTGCAGAGGTGTGAGAGTGTGTATGTGTGTATGTGAGCACGTATGAGTGGTGAGGGTGCACATGTGTGAGTGTGGAGAGTACATGGTATGTGTGAGAGTGTGCATGTGTGTGAGTGTGAGTGTCTGTGTGTGTGTGTATGTATGGATGTGTGAGAGTGTATGACAGTGTGTGAGAGTGTGTATGTGGAGTGTGTGTGTGTATAAGAGTGTATATGGGCAAGTGTATGAGTGTGACAAAGTGAGTGTGGACTGTGTATAGATGTGAGTATGGGTGTGTGTGTGTGTGTGTGTGTGTGTGTGTGTGTGTGAAGCCTGGGGAAACCACAGAGAGGAGCCATCACAGAAAAGAAGCTGAAGGGCTGCAACTGGGTTCTAGAAGGAGTGGGTCAAGGAAAGGGCATTAGCCAGCCTGCAGGGAAGGTTGAAGATGACGGGGGAGGAGGGTGGTCCCTCTTCCTGTTTCCACTGGATTCTCCCAGCAGCCTCGAGAGTGAGCCAGGGAGATAAATGGATGCTCAGAGAGGTTAAGTGACCGGCCCAAGGCCTTTAAATGAAAGGGGTCAGTTGGAAGAGGCTTTATGATGGAGACTTGACAGACTCTCTAGGGGTCAAAGGTAATGAAAATGACATCATCTTAAATTAAGGAGGGAGAGACCTGAGTGAGGAGGGGCTCCTTGACATGAAGAGCTTCCTCCCGAGTGCTGTTCTCAGAGTAACGTGAGAGGGAGGGGACGTGGCCCTTCCTGGTGGAAAAGTGAGCCCCCAGCCACCTCCCCATCCAATCCTGCACTGCAGGGAGGAGGTGTCCCTGGGGCCCCCAATCGCCCTTTGGAGTCCAGGACTCTCCCCTCACCTCCACCCCTGGGTCACAGCACATCTTTGTAAAAAAAATACACACATAGAGTAAACCAGAGGGCTCTCCTGTTCCCTGGATTTAGGTTTTTCTTCTTCTTTGACCTTAGAATGAATTTTTAGGCAATGCATCTTGTGGATCTGACACGTAAGAAAAATGGAGGGAAACGAATGGGTGAATGGTTTATTTAAATGTTTCTACTATGCTTTTAACTGATTTTGGATCCTCATCTTTGATCTTGTTCCCATTTGAAACCTTGTTTGCTTATCAGATTAACTTTGTTGAGATTCAAAATAAGGTGCTCTTTAACAACTGCAGTGTTTTTTCTGTGGCACCGTGGAGCTTACAGAGTGTGTGCATGACCCCTTGACCTTTCTTGAGCAGCTTAAATGATGGGGCACATGGTCTGGAATTCAAGTCCTGGTTTTGACTTTTTGTTCTTTTACTTATTGAGTGCCTTGGGCAAGCTCCTTAAGTGGGTGGGGGGGGTGGGGCGGGAACCCAACAACAACTGAGCTTCTTGAAAACAGAGAATGAGGCTCTCGTGGGGGAGGTGCTGGGCTTCTGGTTTGTTCTTTCTGACCCTTTATCTTCCAAGCTGAGCACAGTGCAAGAGCCGGCAACTGATCCGTAGTCCATTCACTCATCTATTGAACCAGTCTTCAGCCAGTGCTGCCTATGTGTTCAGGCGTTGCTCTAAGTCCTTGGAATATACCGGTGGGCAGAAAAGACAAAGATTTACATCATACAGCAGTGAATTATGTAATAGATTAGAAGTGACATTGCTAAGTATAAAAGTAAAGCTTAGGAATATCAGTGCCAGGATCAGAGTGGGACAGATGGCTGTCAAAGTTGGTCAAAGTTGGAAGAAGATGTCATTAGGGCAAATACTTGAAAGGGATGAGGGAATTGGTTGCAGGTACCTGGGGAAGGATATTCCAGGCAGAGAGAGCACCCCTTGCAACGGGCCCAGGTGGGTGCTTTTCGGCCGTGTTCGGGGAAAAGAGAGGAGGAGGTTGGGTGAGATCAGAGTTATGGGGGGCAGATCATGCGGGCCTTGGGGGGCAGCATAAAAATGTTCGTTTTCCTCTGGGTGAAATAGGAATGATCTGATGGGTGTTGTCAATCATCACTCTGGTGGATGAATTAAGAATTCGCTGCAGGGGGGCCAGCACGGAAACTAGGAGACCAGGTAGGAGGCTGTTGCAAGAGTCCAGGTGAGAGAGGGTGGAGTGGGGGCTGGGGGAAGACCTGGATTCTGGAGCTGGCTTGCAGGTGGGGCCAGCAGGACTGGCAGACAGATCGAATATTAGGTCCACGAGAAAGAGGAATCCAATGGGAGGATGGAGCTGCCATCAGCTGGGGTAGAGAGGGCTGGGGTAGAGCAGGTTTGGGGGAAGATCTTTGATCCCTTAGGAAGGAGAGTCTTCCCCTAAGACATTCACCTCATCTGAAGCTCAAATTCCCACATCACCAACAAGGAGATGGGGGCACAGTGAGCCTGAGCAACCTTCCTGAGGTTGCAAAGCTGGGAAGCATGGAGCTGAGATTCAAAGGCAGGCAGACCATGCTCTCAGCCACTTCCTTTGCCCACTTCTGTAGAATGAAAGTGTGAAACCAGATGCCTGCTCAGCGGGGCCGTGCTGACCCTGCCTGAAGAGTCTGTGTGTGGGGAGGGGCGGCCAGCTCGGAAGGGCACCCCAAACACTCTCTGCATGGGAAGGGTGGAGAGGGAGTCAGGAGCAACTCAGGTTACTGGTTTTAGATCCTAGACTTAAGCTCTAGACAATTTGTACTTCGTGCAGCATACACTGAGCACCTACTATGTGCCAGGCTACATGCTGAGTATTGGTGATTCATAAATAATTCCTCATCTTCAGAACACAGCACTTAGCAAGATGTAGATAAAGTTGTTTGTTTCTTCTTTATGCCAAGATTTCCCAATCACCTTGAGAGACGACCTTGATGCTAGACCTGGGTCTGGAAGCAAATTTGTATTCATCTTCAAGGGAGTGTGTTGTGTGTGAGCGTGTATAGGTGTGTGTATTTGAATGCATGTTTTAGCCTGTTCTGTGTCTCTATGTGGGTGGATGTGTCTGTGTGTACATGGGCGGTGTGACTGTGTGAGGTGTGTGTCGATGTTTGTGTGTGCATGTGTGTCTGTGCACCTGTGTGTGTGTTTGCATGTGCCCATCTGTTCTGTGCCTGTGTGATTGTGTCTCGGTGTGGGTCGGATGTGTCTCTGCATGTGTGCATGTGTGTGTGGCTGTACGTATGTGTGTGTGTCTACATTTGTGTCTGTGTCTTAGTACCACAGTGTGCTGTGTGCATGCGTGTTCATTTCCACTGGTACGTGGGGATTCCTGGGGGTGACTCCTCACCCCTCACTATCTCCCTCAGTGCCTGCCTCTTGTCTCTCCTGTTGACAGGTTTTCTCTTGCACTCCTTATTACCAAACCAAACTTGGGTTCACTTGCCCAAGCACAGTAAGGCCAATCTACTGACACCAGGTTGTGGTAATGGAAAGTACAGTGTTTATTGCAGATGCCAAGCAAGGAGTCCAGGTAGCTAGTGCTTGAAAGACCCGAACTCCCCAATGGCTTTCAGGGAAATGTTTTTAAACACAAGTGAGGGAAGGAAGTGTGCTGTGGCGTGTGTGATCAGCTCGTGGACACCCTTCTGACTGGTTGGTGGTGAGGTAATTGAGAGTCAACATCATCAACCTTCTGTTTCCAACCAGTCTGGTGGTGGGGTCTATGTGCTTGTGGTCAGCATACAGTTAACTTCTTCCACATGGTGGGGTTTCAGTATCTGCAAAATAGCTCAAAGGATATGGCTCAAAATCTATAGCCTTAGAGGAGGAACTAAAGGTCCTTGACTTTGTTTAATGGCTAAACTTATTATTTTGCCTTGTTTGACTGCTTTCCCTTCTTTCTCTATTTTCTCACTTCTCTGATGAAAATTATTCTTTGGAACTTGGGGAAGGCCTAGGAGGCTAAAGTTTTTCTACAGACAAGAGGCAGGTGGAGGACGTGGAGGGGGTTCTGTCCTGGGAAGGCCTCCATAGGGTCCTGCTCGGTTACATCCTTATCCCTCTTCTAGAAACTTCCACCTCAGCTTTTCTCTTGATTCTGCAGACACCTGCTTGTCTCCACTCCAGCCTCCACTCTGGAGGCTGTTATTCTCAGCCTCTTTCTTTTCAAGGATTGTGTTTCCTGCAAAGGCCGTGCATTTTCTGAATAGCAGGGGGTTCAACACGGGGTCTGAACATCTCTCTAGCAGCTTTATCCTTCCTTATTTCGTAATTGACCTTGTTAAGTGGATTCACCCAGGAAGAACCCTAACAGGTAGAGACAGATCTCTTTATTTGTCCCTGATGATAATAAAGAAGCCACTAAATTAATTATGCCAACTTCCATTTTATTGAGTATGGTGTTCCTTTTGATTTAAGAATATTTTTACCTCTCCAAGTGCTTTTAAGGAAGGTTATGGCAAGAAAAAGTCTATTCATCTCTGCACTATATTTGGTTGCTTTTCATAAATTGTCTAGATTGCATTTTAAGGGAGTGGAAATTGAATCCAGTCTTTTTTTTTTTTTTTAATTGCTGAAACCAATTAGCTGTTGAAGTGTTTAGTTATGAGAGAAGCATTCAGATCTACAACCAAGTAGAGACTTCCTGAAGCAGTTTTTCAGCCCAGTTCTGCCTGCTCTTCCCTTATTTTTCCCCAGTCATATTCTCCAAAGAACTAGCTTCCCTTATCAACCTCCTGTTTAGACCTGCGCCATTTCGGAGGTAAGTGGGGGTGTCAGTGATGCTGTTACTGGGATGCTAGTGAGGGATTGGTAGCCCAAAAGTTGACTCTCCTTTCTCCAGGGGGCTCACTGTGGTCCCAGGAAGATCAACTGGGTAGGGGGTAGAGGAATGATTTTTAGAGGGATGCTCACTTGTATCTCAGAATCTTTTTCCCTGTTTCAGTTCTTACTTCTCACTGTTAAGGTTGTGAGGCAAAGCTTAAGGAGGTCAAAATACAGGATAAACTTAAAAAAAAAAAAGCTTTATTTCTAGGTCCTTGATGAGTATCAGGAGATGCAAAACTGATCTCTTACTGGAGAGTAAGTCCCTGGGGAGTCATGACCTGGCTCAATGATCACGGTTCTTCTGAAATCAGAGACACTAGCATCCTCATCTGCTTGACACCCTTACCCATTTAAAAAAATTTTTTTTTATTGGGGTATAATTGATTTACAGTGTTGTGTTAGTTTCAGGGTACAGCAAAGTGAATCAGCTATACATATACATATATCCACTCTGTTTTAGATTCTTTCCCCATACACGTCATTACAGAGTACTGAGTAGAGTTTCCTATGCTATACAGTAGGTCCTTATTAGTTACCTATTTTATATGTAGTAGTGTGCATATGTCAGTCTCAGTCTCCTGATTTAACCCTCCCCCTGCTTCTCCCCTGTAACCATAAGTTTGTATTTTACTTCTGTAACTCTATTTGTTTTGTAGATAAGTTCATTTGTAGCCTTTCTTTTAGATTCCACATATAAGTGATATCATATGATATTTGTCTTTCTCTGTCTGACTTACTTCACTCAGTATGAGAATCTCTAGGCCCATCCATGTTGCTGCAAATGGCATTATTTTGTTCTTTTTTATGGCTGAGTAATATTCCATTGTATATATGTACCACATCTTCTTTATCCATTCCTCTGTTGATAGACGTTTAGGTTGCTTCCATGTCTTGGCTACTGTAAATAGTGCTGCGATGAACATTGGGGTGCATATATCTTTTTGAATTATGGTGCTCTCCTTGACACCCCTACCCATTTCTCAGCATTTTTACTACTAACTTAAAGCAGGCATTAGCAAACTACAGTCCACAGACCAAATCTGCTTGCTTTTGTAAATAAAGTTTTATTGAAACACAGCCATGCCAGTTCACTTGCATATTGTCTTTGGCTGCTTTGGGGCTACAATGTGGGAGGTGAGTAGTTTTGACAGAGACCGTAAGGTTTGCAAAACCAATATATTTACAGTTGGCCCTTTAAGAAAATGTTTGTTCAGAACAATCACAGACGTAGAGAACAGACTTGTGGTTGCCCAGGGGGAGGGGCGTGGGGGAGGGATAAATTAGGAGTTTGGGATTAGCAGAGGCAAACTATTATATATAAAATAAACAACAAGGTCCTACTGTAGACCACAAGGAACTATATTTAATATCCTGTAATAAACCATAGTGGAAAATAATATGAAAAAGAATATATATATGTATATGTATAATGAATCACTTTGCTGTAGACCAGAAACTCATACAACATTGTAAATCAACTATACTTCAATAAAATAATTTTTTTAAAAAAAGAAAACGTTTGTTGACTTCTAAAGTATTGAATAGGAAAAAATGCCTAATTCAGTTTTAACTTACTCCTCCTCTTCCCCTCCCCCCAGAAAAAAATGGACAGATAGAAGGTTAAAACCTTTTTCCTTTGGGAAACTCAATGGCAAATCCAGCGCTCTGTCCACGGTACTGGACATGCTTGACCTTCACTCCTTGAAAGCATTGTTTGCTACCAGAGACAAAAAGACATGCTAGTGGGTGAAGACCAACTAGCATGCCCTTCACGTAGGAGGACACACGACTTAACGTTCATTGTCCCTCCAGCCTTCTTGGATTGAATAGGTAGAGGTGACCCTTGACAGGGAGGATTCCATGTATCTTTGCTTTTTAATGAAGAGTAATGGCTTTGCAAGTGTTTACATAGCCAGAGGGTATTGTATTGGTGATGAAAGGAGATTCCCATCCTGGCATCTCTATGAATTACATTTCCTGAAAGTGCCTGAAAGTCAATTAAAAGTATGTTTACCCTTTCATTGATGCACTGTGGCAGTGAGGTATAATATTTAGAGAGCACGGTAGCATTTATGTTCTAATTGTGGACATAAACTTCTTGTTTTACACTGGAATTGAAATCGATAATGAAACAGAGCAGCATTACATCAAATCAATTCTGAAAGGCTCTTTAAGTCAATCCAAATTGCGGAAAGAGAGATGAAGGTAGTCAAAATATTTAGGCCAGCTTATTTTGCTAAGTTTGGGTGAGGGTGTAACTCATGAAAAATACAGGTAATCTGGGGCTTGTTTCCATAATTCTGGTCTCTAAACATTGACCACGCTTTTCTCCAGGGGGACCTCTGGAATGGGGTAGCACTGAGGTCTGCTTTTTTCAATATTCCTCCTGCAAAGTCCCAACCTGCCAAAACTTAAAGAGGCAACCTGGAGTATCCTATGTTGATTTTTTTTGTTAAAAGATATACAAAAGTTTGGTTGCCTAGCCTCAGAATTGAAAAAAAATCTATACAGAGCAACATCTGATACTTCTC
Organism: Eschrichtius robustus; assembly: GCF_028021215.1. NCBI lineage: Eukaryota > Metazoa > Chordata > Mammalia > Artiodactyla > Eschrichtiidae > Eschrichtius > Eschrichtius robustus. Next base: position 4,218,694 of record NC_090826.1, on the reverse strand, counting down.
TGCCTAGTTTGCTTAAATTATTTCCATATTCCTAGGGGAAAATTGTCACTTGGTGTCATTCAACCTCTTCATCACCTAGCATTGTTCAACCAACTGCTCTGCCAAGGTCAGGGGGGAAGCCATGTGGATGCTGGTGAGATGGTCCCACTTGAAGGACTGAGATGCAGTGGTGGAGGTTCTGTGAGGAGGGACAAGTGGTCCCAGTGAGCCGAGGTCTGCAGCATCCCCTCCTGGTAACAGGATGAAGTTTCTGAGCAGATCTTAGCATTTGCCTAATAATCTGCCCCCAGGGAGACCTGGCTTTCCCAAATACTGTGACAACCTTGTAAAAACTGGGTCAAACTGGAACAACCTGGGAGTATTCCAAACAATTATTTTATGAGATATGTTTAAAAAGTCATGCTTCTGCAAAACAACCCCCACAGGGTCTAGTCTTACATTTTTACTGCTGTTTAAAAATGCCCTCCAGAACCATCTGTAGCTTGAGTTCCAAAGTATACAAAACAGGTTGATACATTTGGGTGAATCTCCAACAAGGACCAGGGTACTGTGGAGGTTCCAGTCTGCATGCAAAACCCTCGGGGAAAGAATCACTTCTGAATGAACCAAAGAAATGGATGGATGGATGAATGGGTGGAAGGATGGCTGGATAGACAGATGGATGGATGGGTGGATAAAGGGGAAGGATGCATGGATAGATGGATGGATAGATAGATGATGGATTGAAGGATGCATGGATGGATGCACGGAAAGAAGGAAGGACTTCTTTGGTGGACCATAGAACCATACTATATTCCCAGGCCATGGCAAAGAATCTGGAAGTCCCTGACTCCCCTCCCATTGTTTCTCTTTTGTTCTGAGACAGTGCTTGTTGGGGTGGGGGAGGCTTAGGTATTAAGTATCTTGATAAGCACTGACCTCTGTCAGAGGAAGGAAATCACCTTCTCTCTCTGCTTACCAGAGGCTCCAGCAGAGAGTGGAGACTTCTAAATGAGACTCGCTCAGCTTCTCTTAAATTGTTCCTGTCTGACTGCATGGGCTTGACATTTTCCAGATACATCATGTGACACCAGCTGATGCCTAAATGCATGTCACTGATGAGAGTGATTCATCGGGAGGGACCAGAGACTTGGGTGGCATTTTGTTGTGGCAGGCGAGAGAGAACGTGAAGTGTGTGTGTGTGTGTGTGTGTGTGTGTGTGTGTGTGAGTTCACCATGGTATGGGCAGAGGAAGGCTGAGTGCTCAGAGGTCAGAAGCTCAATCGATACAGTGGGTGTTTTCCCTGGGGGGCTTGGTTCTGGCTGGGCGGGGTCTGGGGAATCTGCCTGAATCCTGAGGAACAGATGGGTCCCCCAACTCATGAAGACAGTGAGGTAGTGATCCCTGGGTTGGGAAGGCATGAGACTTCTGCATAACGGAGCTGACAACCAAAGGGTGAATATCCTAAACCTTGTTTGGGGGTTAAAAGAAACACAACTCAGCTTCTTTTGGGATCAGAAACAATAAAAACAATGCATGTGTGAGGTATTATTTAATTTGTTGCCTTCCCTCCAGCCCTGTGAGGTCCATGGGAAAGATACCACTGTCTCCATTGCACATGAAAAATGAGATGAAGAAGATGATGATGGTGATGATGATGATGACAGATTGTAGCTACTCTTTATTGTGGATTGTGCTAAATAACCACCATGTCTTCTGTCATTTTTTCTTTAGGACAATTCTATGATTTTATAGGTGGGAAAGCCACGGCTTAAAGAGAGTTCCTTTCTTTCTTTTCTTCCTTCCTTCCTTCCTTCCTTTCCTTCTTCCTTCCTTTCTTTCTTCCTTTCTTTCTTTTCTTCCCTCCTTCCTTCCTCCCTCCCTTTCTTTCTTTCTTCCTTCCTTTCCTTCTTCCTTTCTTTTCTTCCCTCCTTCCTTACTCCCTCCCTCCCTCGCTTTCTTTCTTTCTTTCCTTCTTTCTTTCTTTTACAAATATGAACACATCCCCACAACAACCCTGTGAGATAGGTATTATTATTGTTATCACTTTCAACTTATAGATGAGCAAACTAGGCACAGAGAGGGTAGGTAACTTACCCAAGGTCACACAGCTAGGAAGTGGCTGAGCCAGGATTCAGAGCCAGCGTCTGAGCAGTCCAGGGCCACCCTGTGCCGCCCTCCTGCAGTGAGTAGGTGGAGGGGCCTGGCTGAGTGCTTGAGACTGTCATTTCCTCAGTCACATGAGCACCAGCAGCAGTAAGCCACTGTCTCCCCACATCCTCCCTTTCTTCCAGACCACTTCCTGGGCAAGACAATGAGAGTGCCTCAGGGCAGCCCAAGAGGGACCGACCATGGCCATGGCCTCACTTACCTGAGGGCACTGTCCTGAGTCTTCTGATCACTGGGACTTGAAGCCCCAGCCGTGGACAGAAAGGGTCTCAGAAGTGACCATCTCTCATATGCATCAGTGATGGGGCTAGGGTCTCAGCCGTTCTTTGGAAGAGCAGCAGAAGGCTGAGCCTGGCAGAAAGGTGGGCTCATCCATTGCCTGCCACGGGCAGGATGCTGTCAGCTGGGTCCCAGCTTTCATCGGGCCAAGCAGTGCCGCCCACGGGCCTCCGAGGGCAGACAGTGTTCTTGCAGCCCTGGTGGCTTTGTCCCAGTGAGGTGTTTCTGAGATCTGCTAAGACTGGCCATGGGGCTGCCATCAACAGGCACTGCCCTCACATGGTTCTGGACCATCCAGACATGGTGCCCGGCAAGGCCAGCGGAGGACCTGGACCCATGGCTGGTTAAAGTAAGATGTCCTCTGTGGACTCAGGGTCCTCTTGTCCTGCCCTGTTCATGGGCTCTTAATCTAGGAGCATCGCAGATGGGACCTAGCCTGTGTCCCCCACTTCTGGCACCCCAGCTTATCAGAGTGCATTGAGGCTGCTTGAAGTTGGGGTGGGCTGACTCCCCAGTAATGGCACATGGGGCCAGACCACAGACTTCCCTGGACACCTCGAAGGAATTTGACCTTTAGTGTGGGGGTGACAGCCACGGAGGTGCTTGAGCAGGTGAGGGCCGTGCTCAGACCTGGAAGAGTCAGGCTCGCAGGGCCAGGCTCTGGGCAGTAGCGTCCTGAGGGGGCTAAAAACAACGGATGTTTATTCTGCCACAGCTCTGGAGGCCGGAAGTCCTGTATCAAGGTATAGCCAGGGCTGTGCTCTCTCCGGAGGCTCCGGCGGGGGGATACTTCCTGCCTTGTCCAGCCTCTGGCGACCGCCAGCCATCCTCGTGGTAGCATCACACCTTTGCCTTCGTCTTCACATGACCTTCTACTTTCCTCCCCATGTCTCTCTCATGTGTCTCTTATAAGAACACTTGTCATCAGTTTTAGGGCTCGCCGGGAGAATCCAGGATGGTCTCATCTGGAGATCCTTAACTACAAATCACACCTGCAAAGGCCCCTTTTTCCAATAAAGTAACTTTCACAGGTTCCGGGGGTTAGGAAGTGGACATATCTTTTGGGGGGGGTCAACATTGAACCCACTGCCTTCTCCCATGGACTCCCCTGGCCTGAATACCAGGAATACGATTTCTTCCTGTGTTTGCTTGAATGTACAGGGAGGGCAGCCAAAGGGCAGAGGAGAGCAGTGTTGGTTTTATTCCTCTTCCATTGGGTAGGAATGCATTTTTTTTTAAAAAAATAATGGCGTGGCTAGCACATGGACCTTACTGATGGCGCCTGTGCGCTCCTCCAGGATCTCAGGATTATCTCTGTCCCTCTTGAGTCCCTCACCTAACCAGTCTCTGCTGGCTTGTAATTCCCTTGATACAGCAACGTCTTCCGTTTTAAAAGGTTCCCATCTTGTTACGTTTTCTGTCCAGTTTTCTTCCCTTTCCTTTCTTTCCTTCCTTCTCTCTTCCTCCCTCCCTCCCTCCCTCCCTCCTTTCCTTCCTAAAGTAAAATTGACATAATGTAAAATTAACAATTTTAAAGCAAATACTTCTCTGCCATTTGATACATTCACAACATTATGTGATCATCACCAGTTCCAAAGCAATTCATCAGGGAATTGGAAACACTGTACCATTTAGCTGTCTCCCCCTTACCCCCTGCCACTCCCACCCCCAGCTCTTGGTAACTACTAATCTACTTTCTGACTCTATGGATTTACCTATTCTGGACTTTTCATATAAGTGAATCCGTGGTCTTGTGTTTCTGACTTCTCTCATTAGCACAGCAAGGCAGGCTCATCATATTGTGCGTGTGTCAGTGTAGCACACACAGAGGGACTGCAGCCGCCTGCCGGGGATGACATCCCCTGCCTGGCTCTTCTGGCTCTGAGCTCAGGGGCGTGGCTCTGAGGGTTGTTGGGACCCCCTGGAGGTTGGGTGTCTGTGGTCAGGACTCGGGAAATCAGGATCTCAACGTGATACGAAGTGATGCAGTCAGGGGCTTCCAGCTGCTGCTGGCCACGGCCACCCAGGGCCACAGCTGGCCACAGGGAGAGGAGATGCCTTTCCCACCACATGGCTTGGTGGGGCTCAGGCCTTGGCAGAGAGACCCGGGTCTCTAAGGCTCCAGGGAACTGGGAGATCGTACCCAGTTTGCCGAAGGCCCGTCCTGGCTCTGGGCAGCCAGGAAAGGAGCTCAGGGCGGGGCTCGGCAGAGCCACTCAAGATGCCCTGGCTCCCTGTCCACTGACAGCTACCTGTTCTGCCCTTGACAAGGGATGTGGGGTCCTGGAGTTTCTTCCCAGGCCTCTGTGTTCCTCGGGAAAAGGCCCAGCCTGGCAGGCTGTCCCCAGCCTCCTTCTCCTCCTGGTCATCTGTGTTCCTGGCGGGCTTTCCAAAACCTTTGGTTTGGGTTTTACCTGCTTGTCGACAGGGAGGGGCCCTTTCTGCTCCCCCATATCACCTCCTGCTAATGCAGCATGGGCATTCATCTGCTGGTGGAAGCTGAGCTTTGTGGTAAAAGTTGAGTCCTGGCCTGATGCTCAGGTGGGCAGGTGGACCTGTGTGACCATTGGGAGAGCCTGGGGTAACTGTCTCCCCAAGTTGGGTCTCCATCAGGGGCAGCTGTTAGGAAAGGGACCCATGTTAGCTGATTCTCAAAGCCGGTTCTAACTGTACCTTTCTGGCCTGAGATGCTGCTCTGATCAGCCGGATCCCTGTTTTCCAAGCGCTGCCTCCTAACCCCCTCTGGGAGCCGACTTCCAGGTTGTATGTCTCACCAGCCCAGTCCCCAGGGTCCCCGCCCTGGTCCTCTGGGCGGCTCTGCCAGGACGATATCTGATTTACTGAACTATTAGAGGCTCCTTCCCCAGCTCATCACTTTCCAGGACTTGCTGGACTGAGCCCGCCTCTGCTTGTGTTGAGTCAGTCCCCACGCTTCCTTGGTGTCCCCGGCGGAGCGTTGGGACACCCCCCCCCCCCGTCTCACCCAGGTAGAGGGGATGTCATAGCTCTGCACTGCTCCCTGCTCACCCCTCCGTGAGCCTGGACGTGCCCCCAGGGCCTCAGCAAAAGCAGTGATGGGTCGGGGTGGTCCACGCTGGGCTTCAGAATGAGAAGGAGGAAGCAGGTTCAAAGGGTACTCTTGGGGGTTCACCCCCTTCCTTGGCACCCAGACCCCCAGCCGCCACAATCCCTCTGCCCCTGGGGGTCTTGGTGTCAGCCTTGGGAGAGGCGTTCGGGTGCTGGGTGTCTCCTATGACCCTATGGTGCCCGAGAACCCCGTTTGTAGGTCGAGAAGGTTAGGGCGCAGAGCTGGCCGCGGCACCTGGCTTTGGGCCCTCTCCACTCCATCACGCTGCCAGCAGCCACCAATGAAACCAAACAGATGGGGGTAAAAGAGCTGGGTGAAGTCGCAGCCCCCAAATGCCATAGGAATACAAATGCCTTTGGGTCTCTGGGGAAAAATAGCCGAATGGTGTCCTTGCTCACCTCACATTTCTCCTATTTTTCTAAGAGAGTTGTCAGCGTGCCTGATTGTTTTGGATGGAGCCTGCTGATTGCCTGGGAGAGCCTTGACCCTTCCCTGGGGGTGGGGATGGGGGGAGGGGTGGGAGCTGTGGCGGGTGGAGAACTCACATCAGAACTCTAGAATCTTCCTGGAGACGGCGGCCATTGGACCTTCTCTGAGTGGTGGTGGGGCGCAGCACCTGTTCCGTTGTCCGGGAGGGGTGGGTGGGGGTCCCCCTCCCGCCGGGGAAGCAGGGAGCGGGAGCTGATGCCTCTGTGCTCCGTGGAGAGCTCTCCAAGGCCCCCAGGCCCGCCTCCTCCTCCCCCGCACGCTGTCTCACCCTGGTCGGCCTGGAAGCTGATCGGATCAGCCGACTCTGCCAAGCGCCCGGCAAGGCCCCTGCCTCTGGCTGAGCTTCAGGCTGACGCCTTCCCTTTGCTAAATCCCATTTCTCCATTAAAAAAAAATCCCAGTCTTTGTGGCTTTTCTTTTCCTTTTTAAAAACATGTTATTAAAGTATAGTTAATTTACAATGTTGTGTTAGTTTCAAGTGTACAGCACAGTGATTCAGTTATACATATGGCTTTTATTTTCTTGACTCTAGGAAACTCACTTTTTCTCTTGGAGGAAGAAACGGGATTCTGGATTCTTCTGTGTGTCCTAGTTGCAGGCGTGTGGTCTTGATTTTCCAACAAGGCAGTGGGTTCACAGCGGGCGTGGACCACCTTGGCGGGCAAGGAAGTTTGGAACCGCAGAGGTGAGCAGCTCAGTGCTGGGCTCACACGGGGCTTTGGTTGACTGTATACATGTGTTGTGTGTATATGTGTGCACATGTGTGCATATGCACATACTCCTGCACATTTGGGTATTGTGAGTGTGTTTGTATCTGCATGCATGGGGGGGTGTGCACCTGTGTGCATGTGTCTCTGTGTGTGCATGTGTCTGTGTGTGCATGTGTCTCTGTGTGTGCATGTGCCTGTGTGTGCCTGTGTGTGCATGTGTCTTGTATGTGCATGTGTCTGTGTGTGCATGTGTCTCTCTGTGTGCATGTGTCTGTGTGTGCATGTGTCTTGTATGTGCATGTGTCTGTGTGTGCGTGTGTGTGTGCATGTGTGTGTGCACAAGCATGCACAAATGACCTGCCCTCAAGCAAGACACAGGAGGGGACACTTGTGCATCCAGTGCCGCTTCTGATCCTGGCCTCATGCTGGGACCAGGAGCAGCCCCAGCCCTTGTCCTCACCCCGAGTGCCGTCTGTGCAGTTGGGTCGCGTCCTGTCCCTGGAGGCCGCCTCCTTGCTGGCTGTACCCCAGCTCTGCTCACCGAGCCCCGTGATGGATCCTCTTATCCAGTTCTGATGACTCACTCTTCCTGCTTGGCTTTAATTAGGTCCCATAAAACATCTCCTGCTGAGAGTTCTGGTTCAGTACTTACTATATCTTTCAGGTTCAAAGAAACTGGAATCTTTCCTTTTAGTAATTTAACAGAACATTTCATGCCGTAAGGGCTAAATGCCCTCCAGATTCCTCGTCTTCTCCAAAGTAACTCTGAGAGGCATTGTTTTTATTACTGGAGAAGATTACTGGTTTTCTTCTTATTTCTCTCTCCAATGTCTTTTTGGATGCTACAAGGGGTCCTGGCTTCCCGAGTGTGAGACAAAAATCTCAGTGGTCCGTTCCCAAAGCGAGCAGAATAAACTCCAGTGGAACTTTCTGGAAGCTTCCCCTCTGCTCCTGGCGGCCCCGAGAGAGACAACCTGTTGCTCTGCTTATCATGAAGAATACTTCTTCTCTTTCCTTTGATACCTGCTCTACACTCTTGTGATGGGGGTGCCGACAATAAAACGGAAGTAAGACCACGTGAAGCCGCCCTCCATGGGCTGTAATGGCCTGGCTTGTTCCCGCTGTCGACTAAAATAATCAATAAGCAATCAAAAATAAGAATAGAAAAGGGCTATATTTGAGCCAAAATGAGGACTAGAGCCTGGAAGCCAGCCTCTCAGATGACTCTGAGGTTCTGCTCCGGAGAAGTACGGTTTTCAGCAGAGTTTTAGGTCTTATCAGAACAAAGAACATTAAACAAGTCAGGGATACATTCCTTCAAGGTTTCAAAAAAACCAGATCAGCACGTTCACAGCAAGTCAGGATGGCCTCTGCACCTGGGAAGGGAGTCTTATCATCAAAGGAAGATCAGGGCATCCCTAGTGGCACAGTGGTTAAGAATCCGCCAGCCAATGCAGGGGACACGGGTTCGAGCCCTGGCCCGGAAAGATCCCACGTGCCGCGGAGCAACTAAGCCCGTGTGCCGCATCTACTGAGCCTGCGCTCTAGAGTTTGCGTGCCATAACTACTGAGCCTGTGTGCCGCAACTACTGAAGCCCACGCACCTAGAGCCCGTGCTCCGCAACAAGAGAAGCCACGGCAATGAGAAGCCAGCACACTGCAACGAAGAGTAGTCCCCGCTTGCCGCAACCAGAGAAAGCCCGTGCGCAGCAACAAAGACCCAATGCAGCCAAAAATAAATAAATAAAATAAATAAGTTTATAAAAAAAAAAGAAAGAAAAAGGAGGATCAGCATTGGCATCCCAGAAAGAGGGGCATATTTCATCTTTATTTTTAACATGATGTTCTTCTGGTCAATGCACCCTTTTCTTTAATAATTAAAGCAGGTGCACAATGCATGTTTGATTGGCCACAAACAGGCTGTTCTAGTTAGTGTAAAATACAAGTTAACTCATGTAGAAGCCAGAATAACTTCCTTAGTCATTCCCCAGATCACTGCCCAAGTGTGCCCCAGATCCCTCCAGCTCTCGCTGGCACTGTGGCCACCAACCTACTCAGAACTGCCACCAACACCACCTGGGCCTGAGGGACAGCTTCCTATGGGTCCCTCTTCTTCCACCCTTCCCTCTCCAACCAGTTCTCTACTTTCTGAAAATGCATTTTGGAACTGTTAAGATCTAGTCTCTTAGCAACTTTGAGGTTTATAATACAGTGTTGTTGGGTATATTTGCTATGCTGTGCACTAGAACTCCAGAACTTAGGGTTGCAAGTTTGTACCCTTAAATAACAATTAATTATGTGACACAAGAGAGATGTTAGCTAAGCCAGGGTGGTAATTGCATTGCAATATATAAATGCTTCAAACCAACCACCTTAAGCTTACAGTGTTATATGTCAATTATGTCTCAGTAACAATACATAAGTTAAAAAAATAAAGTGTAAGTTGGAGCACGACACTCCCTGCTCTAAAGCCGGCCGATGGTTCCCTGTTGACCTTGGGAGGAAAGTCCAGTGCTGTCTCTGCCCTGTCCTCACCCTGCCCCGTGCTGACTGCACCTTGGGGAGGGGGATCCTCTCCTCTCTCCCGTTGGGTGGCGGGGGGTCGGGACCAGCTCTCTTCTCCTGGCCCTGCCTTCCCAATGGGGGAGTCCTGCTAGTGCAGCACCCCTGCCACGGCTCCACTCTCCTGCTGGGGCTGACTTTGCCCTTGGTGGGGAGCTGAGTCAGTCTGACTTGGAACTCCCCACGCCCAGGTCATTCCCTTCAGCCCTGCCTTTACGGTCATGAGGGCGACAGTTCTCCTTCACCTGCCGCTTATCTTGTTTTCCATTGGTTCAGAACTCAGCCAGGGAGAGGGGGTGTCATTTCTTGACCCTCCTTGAGCCCCAGCAGGTCCTGGGTGTGTATGCTGTCTCCCTGCCTGGGTCCCTCCGGCTCTAACCATCACTCTCCCTGGCCACAGTCTAAATTCTTGGTCCCTCCTGTTATTTTCCTCTTGTAACACTGCGTTTCTTTCCTTCGGGGCAATCGTCACCATTTGTCTCCTCACCAGGCCATGTGCATCTCTCACCCCCATCTCGTGTGGCCGCCAGGTAGCCCACAGTCGGGGGAGGTGATGGGTTGGCAAGCATCGGAGGCACCATCCACCTGCTCTGAAGGGCCAGTAAGAACGGCAGTGACGGGGTGGAGGGACATGGGCGGGACCCTCACGTGGGTCACTGTCTCTGGGCTCCAGTTGCCTCATCTGTAAGATGGGATCCTAACAATAGCAGAAGCGACTCACAGGGCTTTGCCCATCAACGCCACCAATATGCTTTGAGAAACTTTCCATTATTTTCCCATCTGCCGTTACTATGAACGTCTCGGTACTAATCGTGAGGTGCAAAGATTAGAGAAAGCCTTGCTCAGGTGTCCCCTTGGGTCCCACAGAGGTGAGGATGAGAAGAGAGATCCTTTAAGGAATCCGTTTATCAAAGCCGCGTAGGAGGAGAGGCGGCCGTAGTGGGGCGTGCTGCTGATCAGAGCATTCGGGACGGATTTGACGGTCCCTTGACCCCAGCTTGCCTCCTTCTAATCCCTCCCGCAGCGGGGGAGTCTGCCGCTGTCCTGAGTCCCATGGGGATGTAATGAGTGAGTGACCCCAGCTGGAGGCAGAGCCAGGTGGCCCAGGCAGGCGGGGATGGTGCCCCGCTCCCAGCCCCGCCATTATCACAGGTTTGGGCAATCGAAGCTGGATTTTGTTCTGCAGCATAAATGGGCTTGAGCCTCACTGCCTCTTGTACCGAAGGGACTGGTGATGGCATGGGAGGAGGGGCAGCTTGGGGTCCTCCTGCTTCTTCCCCTCCCCCTGAGAGCAGGAGGGAGGAGGCTGGAGACAGGGGGAGCCAGTTCCCTTTGCACGAGCCAGATGCGATGGTTTTCTATTATCTGCTTACTTGCAGATGGCCTGCCCCTCCCTTAGACCTCAAGCTCCAGGAGGGAGGGACCTGGCCTGCCTGTTTCGCTGTGCACGTGGAACCAGCAGGTCCCAGGGCTCGGCAAGTGTTTCTTGGGTGGCTGAGTGAGAGCACGGGTTAGATTTTGAGAGTCTGAGACCCCAGCTGGCCTGAGGTCCCTCACTCTTCCTGGATGCCCCCTATGGACTCCCCGCGCAGCCCCACTGCCCATCCTTCCCAGGCTCACCCATGAGCCCTTTGCAAACACTGCCTCCTGCTTCCTGCCCTTTTGCTTCTGACTTTTTCCGACTCCGTTTGCTCATTGCCGTGAGCGCGTGTGCGCAGAGAAGGGCTGGCTCAGCAGGCCTGGTTTGTCCAGACCCTGCACACTCCTTGCCCGGCCCCTGGAATATCCTGCCAGACAGGAGTGTCTGTTTACCTGATGCCTTGGGTCACACCGGAGAGTCTAACAATGTGACTTATGGTGGGGGCCTTCACCTGTGCAGAGTCTGGAGACGGAAGTTCCTGTACAGCCAGCCATGCCTGTGTGACTGCCCCCAGCAGACACCCTGGACACCAAGGCCTGGTTGGGCTTCCCTGGTTGACCACACCTGTTGTGTGTTGTCCGTCGTCATTTCCAGAGAAGCGGTCACTGTTGTGTGTCCCTGTGGGCCTGGTCCCTCTGCTGGCTTTAGTCTGAATCCCTTCACTCTAACAAACCATAACTACAAGTACCATGACTTTTCTGAGTTCCGTGAGTCCTGGAAAAACACTGGACCTGAGAGTGGTCGTGGGGACCCCCAAACACACTGTGCTTCTGGAGGGTGGACAGAACTTAGTTAGATTTCCTGTAACTTTAAATTCGGATGTAATTCCAAATTTATACCAAAGTTGCAAGAATAGTGCAAGGAATTCTTACATTCTCTACCTGAATTCAACCATTGTTCACATTTTGACCAATCCGCTTTATCATTCTCTCTCTCTCCATATCTATCTATCTATCTATCTATCATCTATCTATTATCTATCTATCATCTTTCTATCTTTCTATCTATCATCTGTCTATTATCTATCTATCATCTATCTATCTATTATCTATCTATCTATCATCTATCTATCTATTATCTATTATCTATCATCTATCTATCTATTATCTATCTATCATCTATCTATCTATCTATCATCTATCATCTATCTATCTATCTATTATCTATCTATCTTTCTATCTATTATCTATCTATCTATCTATCTATCTATCTATCTATCTATCTATTATCTATCTATCTATCTATCTATCTATCTATCTGCATTTGAATGTCTTCAACAGTCCCAATAACACCCTGATACTTGCTGTTTATCACTGTTCAGGGTCTAATCCAGGGTCACGTGGGGCATTTTGTTTTCCTTCTACCTTCAGTCTGGAACAGTTCCTCAGCCTTTCTTGGGGAACTTTGACTTTGGCATCATGAATGGTAACAGGCATTTATTTTGAAATGTCCCTTAGTTTGAGTTTTCTCTCGTTTCCTCATGTTTAGATCCAGGTGACCATTCAGCAGACAGATTCCTGAAGGGATGCTGTGTCTGGAGGCTCAGGATGTCTGGGTACAAAGGCTTCTGATGGTGACCACCTGCTTTGGGGAGCGTCCACCAGGTTCTTTACCTACTGGAAGTTACTCGTTTCCCTTTATAATCACTAGGAGATTAGTGGGGAGATACTTTGAGGTTAGGTAAATATTGTGCCCTTAGGTGAACTTTTACATCCACTCCTTTTAGCCTGGGCTGATCATTTCCTAAGGAAGAGCATTCTGTAAGGAAGAGCTTTCCCTTCCCTCCCATTAACTTATTAAACTTATCATATTAGTATTTGTTAAATTTGTTTATATTAATCTATTATGTCTATTATATTTTTATTTATTAAATTTATTTATTCATCGACTTAGATATGTCTGGACTCATGGTTTCCTATTTGTTTCAATAGGCTATCATACATTACCATCGTTATTTACTTTTCTGCTCAAATAGCCCTAGATTTGGCTCATAGGAGCCCCTTCCCCTGGCTGCTGGGCCCTCTGACAGCTCAGCATCCTTCTCTGAGCATGTCCTCGCACCAGGCTCACCTGTACTCACCATTTCTCTGGGAGTCTTGGTCAGACTTTCTCCTCTGTGTTCTCAGCTGCTGACCATACCCTTCAGGGGCTCGGGGGTCTCAGTGCAGGATCTTAGTGGGCTGAAGCGGATGCCTCCCAAATAGTCCATGTTTGCGGAATGGAGGTTGTGGTTTGGAGATGTATATGTTTCCATTTTCAGACTTGGAGCATGACCAGGTTGAAATCAATTCCTCTCGGATGAAGATGCCTAAGGAAACATGCAGACATCTTGTTGGCCCCAGCACATCAGGGCCTGACGTAACCTTCTTTACAGGATGGGAAGCTGAACATGGCGATGACTTCCAGCCTCCTGAAATACACGCCTGCAGTGTGTTTCCAGCATGGTGGGCACTGACCAAGGGTTCCCTCCCCGCCTTCCCTTTTGCCCCGAGGGCAGGGGCTTCTTAAGTTCTCTGCAGCCTTCAGATACCCGTGTAGTGTCTCCTGCCAGGCAGAAACTCAGCAAACATTTGCTAATCCTTTGCAACCTGCATTTGTGTGTGTGTGTGTGTGTGTGTGTGTGTGCTTGCGTATGTGAATGCATGTGTGAGCGCCTCTGTGCGTGAAGGCATGTGCCTATGCATGTGTGTGAATGCAGGTGTGTGTGTATGTATGTGCATTCAAGCACATTTGCATGTGTGCCTGTGTGGGTATGTGAGTGTGGGCCTGCCCCTGTATGTATGTACATGTGAGCATGTATGCACATGTATGCACGTGCATGTGTGCCTGTGTGTGTGCGTGAGTGTAGGTTTGTGTTTATGTGAGTGTCTGGGTCCCAGGCTGCTCTGAAGAACTCTCCTCCTGCTTCCCACCCACCCACCTGCAGGAACGATAATTTATTAGGGTTAGCAAAGATGCAAATCCTTTCTGCTTAGGGAGGGGACAAAGAATAGGCACAGACATATTTAAGGTAATGAATCTGGGAGAAAAGAATGTAAGGGATGTAAACTTTCACGCCAGGATCACAGAGACTGGCCATTGCCCACCTGCCATTCCCTCTTTCTGAGAGTGAGTCCCCCGACCCTAGGGGCATTCAAGCCCAGAGGAGCCCTTCAGGTGGTTTGGATGGGCTGACCTCTCGGATTCCTTCCTACTCTGAGGGGGAACGGCTCCCCCAGACCTGGACGCAACCCTGCGAGGAGAGGGGCCTGGTCACGTTTGCTTTGATCCTCCCATCCCCCATTCCGCACAAGAGTCCCCACCTGGAGGTCCTAAGGAAGGACTCTACTTAGCGAGAAGGATGCTACTTCTCACTAAAGTGGAAATGACTGAATAGGCCTGAAGTGTGTCTCCTTCCAAGTTTGCATTTTTCTTTCTTTTTAATGTTTGCCGAGTCATTCCACTGACAGGGCCAGCCTCAATGTCAGATCCTTCTGTGACTTCTCATTAAATTTTTACAACATCCTTGAGGAATGTGTGTGTGTGTGCATGTGTGTGTATCCTATCCTTCTTTTATAGGCCAGGTAAGGCCAGTGAGACTCAGAGAGGTCAGTGATCTCATCTAATTTCACTGCATCAGAGAGAGAGAGAGAGACTGCCAGCCTTAATCCCCTACCAGCCCCACCTGGGACTGAAGGGCAAGGTGTGGCTGCTTCTTACCCTCAGGTTCAAGGCCAAAGACTTTCAGCCATGGTGAACTGATGGGGCTGGACCTCCCTTCCTCCCTCCCTTCTCTTCCTGGCAGACGTGTTCCTGGAATATTCCCCTCATGCTCCTACCCCAGGGCCTTTGCACCTGCTCTTCCCACTGCCTGGATGCTCTGCCCGGTGTTGGCATGGTCCCCTCCTGCCCGCATTCAGGGAGATCTGTGATCTCCTCTATCAGGCCTTCCTGACCAGAGGTCCTGCCCTGCTCAGGTACACCACCCACCACTGAAACCGAGCAGGACCCTGTGAGGTTCTTGGGCACAGAAGAACCCCATCCCCATTTCTTGTTTGTAAGGAATAGGCTTCAGCCTCCATGACCTTCCCCAAGTTCCAAAGGGCAGTTTCAAACAGTTGCTAATTGGGGAAGGGAGGGGATGCAGAGACAAGGGAGGAACAGCCAAGAAACAATGGTGCAGCCTTGGGGCAGGGTCCTGGTTCTGCCTCAAGGGATGCACATAACAATATCTTTGAACCCTTTATAGAACTAAAACCCCCAACAAATGGAAGATGTTAATTACTTGATGAAGCATTCTTCATTCAAGAGAAAAGGTCACAGTTTGATAACCTTGAGAACCACAGAAGCTCCTCAGGAGACCACCTGAGGCCAGATTAAAGGGAAGCAGGCCTTGCACACACCCTGATCCTTATCAGTAACCCCACCCTTGAACCGCTGCTATAAAACTCCTCACCAAAGCCCTCTGGGTGGGGACACACAGTTTTGAAGGCATTAGCCCTCTGTTTCCCCCTTTGCCTGGCAAAACAATAAAGCTGTTCTTTTCTATTTCACCCAAAACTCTGTCTCTGAGATTCAGTTTGGCACCGGTGCACAGAGGCCGAGTTTTGGCACCAACCCTCCTGTATCCAGTTCACTCCTTTCTGCCTTCCCCAACCAGAACACCAGCTTTCTGAGGGCAAGCATTTTGCCTGGATTCTAGCCCCAGGCAAGTGGAAGGAGCTGGGCCAGCATGCGGGCAGGTGGGGCTGTCTCTATCTGGCTCTCTGGGCTCCAGGGAGCCGGTGGGGCATTGCCTGCAGGCCTCCCTGCCATGCGCTGGGGCCACGGACAGCTGGCCCTACACCCGATCCCCCATCTCAAAGTCCACGGGCTTGTGGGGCTGCTCCACAAAGCTGCTCCAAAGCGGTCCCTAAGTTGTCACTTTGGACAAGATAAGCACAGACATTGAGAGTAAGCGTTTAGAAGCTGTGTAGCCATTTTCAGGGTAATTTTATGTCTGTTGCATCTAATAAAAAAAATTGGGGGCTCGTATTTTGTGTCTTTCCTCATTTCATTTGTCTAGCTGTTCATTTTTACCATATTTTACAAAAGTACAGGTTCGTGACAAATTGAGAATAAAAGCCTGTGTCCTTCTCCATAGATAGTTGATAAGCTGGCTTTAGAGGACAATCCTGTTTCCGGGGACAGCGGTCAGGGAAAGTTGGTGGCCCTGCACAGTGGCCTGAAAGGAGCGCTGAGGGGAACAGGGCAACACGGGTGGGTCAGAGGAGACACAGGCCACCAGCGACTGTGTAGGAGCCCATCCCTCAGAGCCTGGGGAATGATTAAGGGAAGATGGGATTGGGAATCTTCCAATACCTGAAAGGCTCTCCTGGGCGGGGCCAACCACATCCATGTAGCTCCTGTTGATAGGACGAGAATTTTGTCTCTGGCAGACACTTAGACATACAGGCACACCACAGAGATACTGCGGGTTCGGTTCCAGACCACTGTAGTGAAGTGAATATCACAATGCAGCATGTCACATGAATTTTTTGGTTACCCAGTGCACATAAAAGTTACGTTTACCCTATACTGTACCCTGTTAAGTGTGCAATAATAACATTATGTCTGAAAAACAATGTACATACCTTAATTCAAAAATACTCTATTGCTAAAAATTGCTAACCGTCATCTGAGCCTTCAGTGAGTGGTGGTGATCTCGGAGAGGCAGCAGCAGTGAGTGGTAGTGATCTCAGAGAGGCAGCAGCAGTGAGTGGTGGCTTGAAGCGAGATCTTAGTGCCCTCCCAGGAATTGAACCTGGGCAGCCTGGATGAAAACCAGGAATCCTAGCCACTAGTTCACCAGGGACTAGAGTCTAGAAGAAAAGTTCCCCTGGTTCTTACCCCCACTGAAAAATGCATTTCTCAAGGAGGCCAAAAAGGTAAAAACAGGTACAAAGTTTATCATTAGAGACACAGCACAACACGTGGGAGAGCTCACAGAGAAACAGTTTTTAGTTAAGACAGAAGCAGGGCAGAGATGCACACCTGGAGAGAAAGGGTGTGGGCGTCCCCCCTAATGAGGAGGAACAGTGAAGAGGCGGTTGAGTCATTTATATAGGGCAGTTCTTCCGGGTCTTTGTTTACCTTTGGCCAATTACCTGGTTTCTTTTTCCACACCTGACCTGCCCTGGGACCCTCCCCAACCTGTGTGCACAACTTTTTTCCAAGATGGATTCCGGCCCAGAGGCCTATGGGGGGCCTTGGCATCACCTATTCTGGGTGATTTTTGACCCCCAAGGAGCCTTTCTGCACAGGTGCAATGTCTCCCTTGCCCCAAGGATGGGAAATTTAAGACCTCTTGATCTTTTACTCAAGCAAGGTTTAGCCCCTCTCTGTTCCTGCCGTGACTGTTATCTTAAAGTGTCCACAGGAGACAAAGTCCAGCTGTTTACCCTGTTCCTCTTGTTATTTCTATCTCGAAGTGCAGACAGGAGGCTGGTCATAAATATCTAACCTGGAGCCCACCTATCTCCTGTCTCAGGAAATGCAAACGGGAGGCTAGATGTAAGTGTCCAGCCTGAAGCCCACCTTTTTCCTGCCCCAAGAAAAGTAAACAGGAGGCCAGTTGTAAATGCCTAGCCTGGAGCCCATCTGTCTCCTGCCTCAGTAGTAGTAACATCAAAGATCACTGATCACAGATCACAGACAAATATAATAATAATGAAAAATTCTGAACTATTGTGAGAATCACCAACATATGACACAGAGACACAAAGTGAGCAAATACTGTTGGAAAAATGGCAACGATAGACTTGTTCAATGCAGGATTACTACAAACCTTCTATTTGTAAAAAATGCAATATCTTTGAAGTGCAGTAAAGCAAAGCCCAATAAAATGAGGTCTGCTTGTATTCCCTAAATGGGAGCATGAATTACAGAGTACCAGCCCATCCATGTATCTTCCATCCATCCATCCATCCATCCATCCATCCATCCATCCATCCCATGTTTATTAAGCACCTATTATGCTGATTATTAGAACAAGCACCTCAGTTCCAGGTGCCAAGTCTACAACAATGGACAAAGCAAGCCAGTCCCTGCCCTCCAGGGGCTGACACACTAGTGGAGGAGAAAGGTAACCCAGAAAGTAATGATGTACAGCGATTCCACATTGTGCTAAGTGCTATGAAAGGGAAAGAGAGTGCAGGGTGGGAAGGATTGACTTTGGTTGGGGGTTGACCGGAAGCAGGAGATGGAGCCACTGCTGGGGGTGTCTGGGGAAGGGGGTGCTGGTGGAAGAGGCAGAGGGGTGCATCCAAGAAGCTGGGAGAAAGTGTTAACACATTGATGGAACAAAGTGAGGCTGGAGAGTTAGGCAGGGTCAGAGGGGGCCAGGCCTTGTGCATCATGGTGAGTCCTGCAGGCGATATTCTGGGCATAAAGGGAGGCCCTGGGGGCTTCAGCCAAAGGAGTGGCCTGATCTGACCCACAGAGAAGTACATTTGTCTTTGGATGGGAGAATTGCTCTAATAAGGACAGCTGTCTAATAATGGGGTGAGCGCCCCACTCCTGGAGGTATTTAAGTGGGATGCGATGAGCGTCTGCCAGCCATGCTGTATTCCTGAAAGGGGCGGGGTCCTTCTGAGGACCCTCCCACTGCTGAGACTCAGGGACTGCAAAGCTAATGCCCCCGAGGCTGTGCCCTTCAAGTGGGTGAGTGACACTGGCCAGGTGTGAGTGCCCATGTGGCACTTTGGGGGCCCAGGGTCATGGGGCAAGTCGGCCAGGTGCCACTTGCTGGTGGCTGCAGGAGGGTGGGCCTGTGTCACCAAATCTCCAGCTTTCTCAAGCAAACCCAGAGGTTGGGATTTTATACATAACCTCCTGATTTTTAAGTCTGGCCTCAAATGACCTGGTGGGCCCTTGTCTCTGGACTGGATCCAGGTGGCAGTTGTCTGTTTGCAAGTCCTGCAGGGACCCAGTCCCTGAGTTGCTTCTGCCATTCAGGTGTCCAGGCTCTGCTGCCTTTGAGGAGCTGACCGTCTGGAGAGCACAGTCCCTCACATTCTGGAAAAGGAGGTGTGGCTGACCCCCCAGAGGCTTCTTACCACTTGTCCGGGGTGCCTCGTGCTCTGACTCAAGCTCAGTTCTGTTCAGGGACTTCACACGCGATCCTCAGGAGACACTGTCCCTGGAAATGCTGCAGGACTGAGAGGGGACCCTCTCTCTCAGGGCGCCTCTGCTCCTCCCCTGGTGTAGGGGCCCAGCAGACCCGCGGGAAGATGGCACTTGTGCAGCGTCGAGGGGGTGGTGAGTAGCAAGTGGGAAGAGAAGCCCTTATTTTAAATTTTATATATTTTTTTCCTTTAAAAATGTTTTTAAAACGTTTTAAATTTATTTATGGCTGTGTTGGGTCTTCGTTTCTGTGCGAGGGCTTCCTCTAGTTGCAGCAAGCAGGGGCCACTCTTCATCACGGTGCGCGGGCCTCTCACTATCGCGGCCTCTCTTGTTGCGGAGCACAGGCTCCAGACGCGCAGGCTCAGTAGTTGTGGCTCACGGGCCTAGTCGCTCCGCGGCATGTGGGATCTTCCCAGACCAGGGCTCGAACCCGTGTCCCCTGCATTGGCAGGCAGATTCTTAACCACTGCACCACCAGGGAAGCCCTTTTTTCCTTTTTAATGAGGTAGTTCATGATCATTGTAGAATATTTAGAAAACACAGAGAAGCAAAAGGAAGGAAAACCCCACCTAGGATCTCACCACTCTTAGAAAAGGGTGGTTGACATCTGGCGCCCTCCTGCTTGTTTTGAGGGAAGATGTGGTGGTTTTGACTGAGGCTGTAAATGCTTTGACTCTCGTCCCTGTGAGAGGTGGGGTCAGTGCCCAACCCCTTGTCTGGAAGGGTCTTTGTGACCGGCTCCACGGATAGAGTATGGTGAACGTGACCCTGTGACTTCTGGGTTAGGTCATAAAAGGCCAAGCATCGTGCCCCTAGTTCACCAGAACACAGGCTCTTGGAGCCCTGAGCTACCACGATGAGAAGTCCACTGTAGGTGCTCTGGTGGCCTGTCCTGGCTGTCCTGTCCTTGTCACCTCAGCCCAGGCGCTGGGCGTGTGAGTCAAGATGACGTCTTGGAGGCAACCTCCAGCTTCCCCCTAAGCTGTGTGTGTTGTCCCAGCCAGGGTCCCCTGTGCTCTGGAGCAGAGAGAAGCCGGCCCGTTATGCCCCTTGCCATGCTGGGCCCACAGAATCCAGGAGCAGAACGAAAGGGCACCAGGTTCTGGCGTGGATTGTTAAGCAGCAGCAGAGAGCCAGGATGAACATCATTAGCAGCATCAAGTGGGGTCTCTTCAACTTGCTTTCTCCCCCTCAATGTTTCATGAGCATCTTTTCACGTCATTAAATGTTCTTCTACAACATCGGCTTTAATGACTACATAATATTCCATGGTACGGATGTGCTATAATTTATTTGGCCGATCCTGCAGGTTAGAACTGGTTTGTAACCAATCTTCCATCACCACGATCTCTCTCCCACCCCTGTGCTGACTCCCACCCCACTTTGCTTAGGGTCCAGCACCCCACATTGGCTGCTTCCAACCCCCTGTTCTGTCCTCACCCTGTTGGGGCTCCGACACCCCACATTGGGTTGTTACCATGGCAGCCCCCTCTTGTTGCATCTCACGGCCCACCCTCCTCTCTTCCTGCTCGTAGCTGGCATCTCCTGCCAGGTGGCCATGGCCCCTCCTCCCCTCCAGTCCCTGCAGATTCCTGCCTGGCTGGGCCCTGACTAAGGGCTTTTGGACTGAACCGTTATGTAGGGGATGAGGAAGAGATTACAGGACTCCTTGAACCTGTGTACGATGCGGAAAGTTTTATTCTAGGCCACATGTACCTATTCGCCTAACACTAGAAGAATCATCTCTTTTTCCTTTGTCCTGTAAGTGTAGCTAGGTGATCTCTGGACAGGAACCACTAACTCTTGTTCTCCAAGGAGATTGTTGAAAATATCCAACGCCTGCCTTGGGAAGTCAGCTCCCCAGGAGTACGGACCGCCCTGTGTAAGTTTCTTTGCCTCCCTGTAGAATGGTTTTATCAGGTGGCCTCAGTAAGCATCCCAAGCCACACTGATTGAGGTTCTTTCAAGACAACTCATTTTCCCCAGACAATACTTTGTGGTTCACAATAAAGTGATAGGGTCACCCGCACCCCCCAAAACTGTAGTTTGGAGGACCAGCATATAAGGGCCCTCCCTCGTTTCTGGCAGAGACAGGATTTGAGCTGCTCAAGACACTCAGCTTTCATCATTTGACCCAAAGGTTCTGTTTCCAAATTCATCCATGTGGCAAAGTGGCTGGTGTCTATTTTTTCCAGCTTTATTGAGATATAGTTGACATACAACATGGTGCAAATTTAAGGTGTACAACATGGTGATTTGATACACTTATATGTTGCAAGATGATGACCACCGTAGCCTTAGCTAACACCACCATCCTGCACATAGTTACCATTTCTTTTTCTTGTTCGGTAAGAACATTAAAATCTACTCTTTTAGCAAGACAAGTGTACAGTATAGTATTTTTTAAAATTTTCAAAAATTGAAGTGTAGTTGACTTACAATGTTGTGCTTCAGGTGTACAGCAAAGTGATTCAGTTATACATTTATCTATCTATATCTATATCTATATCTATTCTTTTTTCAGATTCTTTCCCATTATAGGTTATTACAAGATATTGAGTATAGTTCCCTGTGCTATACAGTAGGTCCTTTATAGTACAGTATTGTTAGCTACAATCACCATGCTGTACATTAGATCCCAGAACTTGATAATTACATTCCTGGAAGTTAGTACTCTTTGACCAATATCTCCCCATTTCCCCCACCCCTGGCCCCTGGTAACCACCTATACTATACTGTTGTTTCTCTGACTTCAGGTTTTTTTAGATTCCACATATAAGTGATACCATGCAGTATTTGTCTTTCTCCGTCTGACTTATTCCTCTTAGCATAATGCCCTCAAGATCCATCCATGTTATTGCAAATGGCGGGATGTCTTTCTTTCTCATGGCTGAATAATATGCCATTGTGTGTGTGTATATATATATATATATATATATCCATTCATCCATCGGTGTACACTTAGGTTGTTTCCATATCTTGGATATTGTGAATAATGCTTCAGTGAACATGGAAGTGCAGATATTTCTACAAGATCCTGATTTCAATTCCTTTGGATTTCTACCCAGAAGTGGAATTGCTGGGTCATATAGTAGCTCTATTTTTAATTTTTTGAGGAACCTCTATACTGTTTTCCATAGTGTCTGTGGCTGGTGTTTTAACTTCATCGTCAAGGGTTCTTGCTACATGGCTGCTGATGGGTCCGGCAGGGCTGGACACACCCCTGGCCCCAGGCCTGGCTCCCAACAGGAACAGTACAACCTCATGGCTAATGACGTTGACCAGAATTCAAACTCTAACTTGAGCACTTACTGGCTGTGTGACCTTGGGCAAGTTACTCAGCCTCTCTGAGCTGCCCTTTCCTTATCTATAGCTGAGGATAAAAGCAGAACCTACCACATCATAGGCTGATGTGAGAGTTTAATAGAATTATGCACATAAACTCTTTAGCATGGTGCCTGGCACCTAATAAATGTCCAATATTACTTCTTCTGGAGCATATTAGATAAAGCTGTCCACGTGAGAAACAGTTCTAATATTGGTCAGTCAGTGTCCATGGCTCAGATATGATGACTGACCTTCAGGTTAGCCCTCCCAGTGGTGACCACTGTGGTTTTCTCCACCCACAGTGATTGCTCCTGAATAAGACTCTGTAATTAAAATAATGTAATAGAACTCTCTGTATTTGAGATCCTTTGTAAAGACCAGAATATAGGGTGACCCTTCTCTTGTTTTTCTTTTTTTAAAACAGATTTATTGCAGAATAGTTGGAATAACTGGGTGGTGTTAGCCCTCTAGCTGTGTTCTTCTTTACCAAAGTTGTTGAGACTATTCTAGATCCTTTGCCTTTCTCGATGAATTTTAGAACCAGCTTGTCAATTTCTGCATAAAGCCTTTGGGGATTTTGACTGGGATCGTGTTGAGTCTATAGGTCACTTGTGACTCCCTCTTTTCTGAATTTCCTTTTGGGGAACAAATGCGTAAAATTGTCTGACCTGTCTGGGACGTGGGATCTCAGAGGCTCGTGACTCAGTTTACCTGCCTGGCTCCTTGCGGTGTTTCTGAAGATCTGTCAAGGAAAAGTCATGAATGAACACAGAAACAGCACATTGCGTGGCAGGTCTGCCCTCAGCGCTCCAGTTACATGTGGTCCCCGTGACCCACAACAGCTCTCCTACCCCATTTTATAGACGAAGGGACAGAGGTACGAAAGTTGTATAAGCTGCCTGTGACCACAGCTGCCAGGTGGAAAAACAGAACTTCAGCCCTGCACCCCGTGCCTGTAGCAGGCTCAGTGTTTTGGGATCCACCAGCCCAAGCAAACTCTCCACATCATGCAACCCATCTTCCAGTTTGGGGATGAAAAGGCAACAGACAGGCAAGTAGAAACAACTGCATTTACATAGATTCCAAGGCAAGAACACAAAGAGTGGTTCTTTAGAAAGAAAATAAGAATTAGACATTGAAACCATGGGACCCAGCGATTCCACCCGAGAGAAATGAGAATGTGTGCACACAATGTTCACAGCAGCACTATTCACAACAGCCAGAGGTGAAAACATCTCAAATGTCCATTGACAGACGAATGGGCAAACAAAACGTGGCGTATTCATGCAATGGAATATTGTTCATCCACAAAAAGGTATGAAATCCTGACACGTGGACAAACCTTGAAATCATGGTGCAGAGTGAAAGGAGCCAGACACAAAAGGTCACATGTTATATGATTCCGTTTCTATGAAACATCCAGAAGAGGCAAATCCACAGAGTCAGCAGGTGGATTAGTGGTTGCCAGGGGCTGGCGGAAGGGAGGGATGGAGGGAGATAGCTAAGGGGTGCAGGGTTTCTTTTTAGAGTGATGAAAGTGTCCTAAAATGGACTGTGAAGATAGCTGCATGTATCTGTGAAGAGACTAGAAAAACCCCATAGGGTTGTGCGCTTTACATGAATGAATTGTATGGTATGTGAACTATAGCTCAATGAAACTGTTAAAAAAAAAAAAAAAGGAAAAAGAAAAGAGCAATACCAAAGATCCGTCTGTGGTGAAATAAAGCTTGCCTTAGGTGTTTTTTAAGAGCTCCCCACATCTGCACCCCACCCCCGTCCCAGCTTTTGTGAAGTGACTTCCCAGTGTCCTGGCCGCCCGGGTCCCCCACCATGGTGCCGTCACTGCCCCTTCGCATCCTCTAGACACTGGCTTCCGGCTGCCCCTTTCCTGCCTGCTCCTGGGCAGCAATGACCTGGCCTCTGCCCCATCCCCGTGGGGCCCCTGGCTCTGACTTCTAAGATGCTGCTTAGCCTGTGATAAACTCCTTCATCTCCACAAATACAACTTCTCTGGGCTGGGACTTTGTCTCCTTCTCTTCTGCATCCCTCTGTGTCTAAAAGAGTGCCTGGTACACAGTAGGTGCCCAATAAATGTTTTTAAATGAATGAACACAGATATTATCTTGTCTAGCAGTGTTACCAATGAAATAGGAGATTTCTGAAAACCTGGTGCCTTAATGCAAAAATATGGATTAAAAAAATTGAGGCAGAATTCACACAACACAAAATGAACCTTTTTTAAGTACATAACTCAGTGGCCTTTAGTCTATTTACCACGTTGCGTGACCATCACGACTATCTAGTTCCAAAACACGTTCATCACCCTCAAGGAGACCCCGTCCCGAGTAGCAGTCACTCCCCGTTGCCCCTCCCCCAGCCCCTGGCAACCACTAATCTACCTCTGGCTCTGGGCATTTGCCTGTTCTGGACATTTCCTAGAAATGGAATCATACACTGTGTGACTGTTTGTGTCTGGCTTCTTTCGCTCAGCATTATGTTTCAAGGTTCATCCAAGTTGCAGTGTGTATCTGACTTTCATTCCTTTTCATGGCTGAATAATATTCCATTTAATGGGTGTGACATATTTTGTTCACCCATTCATAAGTCTACAGGCACTTGGGTTGTTTTGAGGAATGAATTTCAGATGTATAGGATGGAGTTGGGGGGGCTTTTGAAATGCCCCTTCCCTGTGACTTTCCCTCCCTCCCGGGCTCACCCGAGGCCTCGGCGGCAGGCCACCGGTGGGAGTTAGATGCGGGTGCAGGAGCTTCTCCAGCCTCTGTGTGAAAATGGGAGGGGAGGTGCTGGTTGCTTTGACAGTAGCAAGCCAGAAGTGTTGATTAATACTTGGAGCTTTTTTACCTTGGTGTCAACTTCACCTTCATTAAATCAGAAAATGTATTAAAAAACAGAGAGGAGCCTGGAGGGGTGGGGGTAGGCGGGGCTCTCAGGAGGTGTCCATCCTGCAGCGAGCGGTCACTCTGTAGCTCCGTCCTGGCTGGAGGCCAAGCCTCCCGAATCGCCCCCTTGGCCATGACTGTCCGGCCCACAGCCCTCCCAACGTCGCGGGCGCAAGAAGCAGAGTCACCCCGTGGGGCCCGTGCCTTGCTGCTGAGGTCGGGAGCTGTAACTGATGAGGAATCTCTGCAAAGGTCCCTGCTTCTGCAGTTCAGATTCAAGGACGTGGAGCCAGAGGGGCGCAGTGGACACGGAATGGGGACCTCGCTGCTCCTGGACCCTCCTCCACTCCTGCCTGCCTGGAGCCCAGACAGCA
This sequence comes from Eschrichtius robustus, assembly GCF_028021215.1. Classification (NCBI taxonomy): domain Eukaryota; kingdom Metazoa; phylum Chordata; class Mammalia; order Artiodactyla; family Eschrichtiidae; genus Eschrichtius; species Eschrichtius robustus. Next base: position 4,193,251 of record NC_090826.1, on the reverse strand, counting down.
TGGGCACCTGCTCCCAATGGCCTGGGAGCCGCGCCCAGCCCCTCGTAGCCCAGGCGCTGCTCCCGGCCTCCTCCTCCAGGAAGCCAGCCTCAATCCCTCCCTTCCCAGAAAGGACGGAATTCGGTCTGAGCTGAGACCTGCAGGCAGGGAAGTTGAGCAAAATCATACCTGAGCACATTACAAACCATCCTCACCACGGCTGCTCCTGCTTAGATGTTTGATGTCTGCAGAAGGTCCTGGAGATGGTTGCACGTTGTCACACACGGAGGTCGGGACTGGTGACAGGCAGGACTTGGTGTCCAGAGAGGATGAAGTGGGAGGGCTCTGCTTGCAGCGAGAACCAGACTGGGCCCCTTCCCTCCCTCTGACCTCCATCCTCACCAGGGACAACGCCTCCTCTGCAAGGCTGCTGTGAGGGGCACATGCAGTGGCGCAGTGGCTGCAGTTTACAAAGGGAAGGGGCTGTACCTCTCACTGGAGTCCAGTATGATCTGTGGGTGGTGGCCACAAGCAGGAATTTCTATCTGCATCTTCCTTGGAGGGAGCGGAGAGAAGAGAAGGGTCTTACCTAACGTCATGAAGACTTCAGGGCCACCTGAAGTCTTGGTGATTAAGTCACCTATGTAACAAAGGTGAAGATGAAATTAAGATCTCAAATCAGTCGACTTTGAGTTGACCTGGGGTGAGCCTGACCTAATCAGATGAGTCCTTCAATGGGACCAGACCTTCCAGAAGTCAGATGTTCTCTTCTGGCCTTGAAGAAGCATGCTGCCATGTGTGAGCAGGCCAGGTGGTTTGGGCCTGAGGGTGGCCTGTAGGAGCTAAGAGTGACAGGAACCTCAGTGCTACAAGTGCTAGAACTGGATTCTACCAACCCCTGAATGGGGTCAGAAGAGGACCCTGGGGTCCAGATGAGAACACAGCTGGCTGACACCTTGATTTCAGCCTCTGAGACCCTGAGTGGAGGATTTGGCTTTCCTGCCCAGAATCCTGACCTACGGATGCTGAGAGGTAAGAAATGTTGTAAGCCAGTAAGTTTGTATTAACTAGTTATGCAGCAGTAGATTAACAGAAGGTAGAAGTGGTTACAGCCAGTTTAGGATCTATCTATCTATCTATCTATCTATCTATCTATCTATCTATCTATCTATCTATCTATCTATCATATATCTATCTGTCTATTTTTGGTATGATCCTTAGTTTAGGTTTTAAATAATTTCTTCTCTCTCTCTCTCTTTTCTGGTTACACCTTATTCTTAAAGGATGAAATCCATGTCCTGAGTCCTAGTTTTGGGCTCTTCTGGGCTGCCCATTCTCTTTTCCTCTCACATATGGATCTGGTATCATCAAAGACTTTTGACATGTTCAGAGGGAACCAAAGATCAAACACCCTTGAATATCATTCTGGGAGACTCATTAACAAATTCATGAATTCAGGTTCTGTTTGACTCAGTGGACTGGCAAAGTCGGCCACTGATTTATTTCAAATACGATGTTTTCCAAGAACGTCGTTACCATTCATGATTAAGTGACAGTTTGTTTGATTTTACACAAAGCGTGTTTGAAATTCACACGCTTTGCATGTTGAAACTGAGAACTGGGCTCACCTGCCACTTCCTGCGGTCAGACCAGCCCTGCCTTGGCCTGACCTTCCCGACCCCAGGGTAGTGGCGCTAGCATCACAGAACACGGACGGGAACACTCGTGCTACTGCAGCACAGGGCACATCCCTGGGACTGCAGGGCAGGACTGGCCTCTGTCTCTCTTTTCCCTTCTGCTTCTCCTCTTTATTCTTCCCTCACTTCATGGTTTTTCCTCCATCCTTGTGGCCACCCTGGCACCTGAGCTTGTGGGTTACCGGCTGGCTGCTTGGACCAGCAATTTCTTCTCTTGGCTGCAACTCAACCCTCCCAGGAGGGGAAATCCGACTGGGTCAGGTGTGTACTCCTGAGCTGCCTGCAGGGGGCGGGACCATGCAGAACATATGAGCTGCCAGGGGCCACTCTTGTGGATAAGGGGCAGCTCCCAGAGAGGGGGATCTCTGCCTTGTGGGCAGCCGTATCCATGGGACAGTGTTTGGGAGATGCCCAGTCACGTTTGACTGTTCAACCCGCCGAGCCGAGGATCCAAGGGTCATCATGGTCAGCTCACTGGCAATCCATGGTCTGGACTGTCCTCTACTGTGTCCGCCTCTATTTGAAGCCCTCCAGAGTCTGCAGCCCTGCAGCGCCAACCGGCTAATGGAGCATTCAGAGCTGCGTGTGATGTTCAACCACCCGCGATGGCCCAGGTCATCCTGGAATCTGCTTCTGCGGGTCTGCTTGGATCAAGTTAATCAAAATGCATATTCACGTGAAAGCATCTTAGAGAACTTCCTTGCTGGGGAGCCAGGCTGTTGGCATGGAAACCAGCCTTCCCTCTGACCTGGTTGCTTTCCTCCAGGTCAGAGGGTGAGAGCGACCTGGTGAGAGCGAGCTCGCCCCACCCCGAGGTCACCCCACCCCAAGGTCACGTCCTGACAGTCTGGGGAAGCACCAACGGTGTGATCCAGCATATTTATCTGGTGACACCGCTGCACAGTGTGGCTGGCCTCACGTCACAGGTTCTTTTTTTTAATTTTTTTATTTTTTTATTTCATGTAATGTCTGAAACATTTATATTAACATATTTCCATACATATTTCCATACAAATACAAATATAAGATTTTTAGAAATTTCATGTAATGTCTGAAACATTTATATTAACATATTTCCATACAAATAACCCAATGAAAGTTTAGTATTAGTTGTTTTGTTTGTTTTTTTATACTGCAGGTTCTTATTAGGCATCAATTTTATACACATCAGTGTATACATGTCAATCCCAATCGCCCAATTCAGCACACCACCATCCCCACCTCACTGCAGTTTTCCCCCCTTGGTGTCCATATGTCCATTCTCTACATCTGTGTCTCAACTTCTGCCCTGCAAACTGGCTCATCTGTACCATTTTTCTAGGTTCCACATACATGCATTAATATACGATATTTGTTTTTCTCTTTCTGACTTACTTCACTCTGTATGACAGTCTCTAGATCCATCCACGTCTCAACAAATGACTCAATTTCGTTCCTTTTTATGGCTGAGTAATATTCCATTGTATATATGTACCACAACTTCTTTATCCATTCGTCTGCTGATGGGCATTTAGGTTGCTTGCATGACCTGGCTATTGTAAATAGTGCTGCAATGAACATTCGGGTGCATGTGTCTTTTTGAATTACGGTTTTCTCTGGGTATATGCCCAGTAGTGGGATTGCTGGGTCATATGGTAATTCTATTTTTAGTTTTTTAAGGAACCTCCATATTGTTCTCCATAGTGGCTGTATCAATTTACATTCCCACCAACAGTGCAAGAGGGTTCCCTTTTCTCCACACCCTCTCCAGCGTTTGTTGTTTGTAGATTTTCTGATGATGCCCATTCTAACAGGAGTGAGGTGATACCTCATTGTAGTTTTGATTTGCATTTCTCTAATAATTAGTGATGTTGAGCATCTTTTCATGTGCTTCGTGGCCGTCTGTATGCCTTCTTTGGAGAAATGTCTATTTAGGTCTTCTGCCCATTTTTGGATTGGGGTGTTTGTTTCTTTGATATTGAGCTGAATGAGCTGTTTATATATTTTGGAGATTAATCCTTTGTCCGTTGATTCATTTGCAAATATTTTCTCCCATTCTGAGGGTTGTCTTTTCGTCTTGTTTATGGTTTCCTTTGCTGTGCAAAAGCTTTGAAGTTTCATTAGGTCCCACTTGTTTATTTTTGTTTTTATTTCCATTACTCTAGGAGGTGGATCAAAAAAGATCTTGCTGTGATTTATGTCAAAGAGTGTTCTTCCTATGTTTTCCTCTAAGAGTTTTATAGTGTCCAGTCTTATATTTAGGTCTCTAATCCATTTTGAGTTTATTTTTGTGTATGGTGTTAGGGAGTATTCTAATTTCATTCTTTTATATGTAGCTGTCCAGTTTTCCCAGCACCATTTATTGAAGAGACTGTCTTTTCTCCATTGTATATCTTTGCCTCCTTTGTCATAGATTAGTTGACCATAGGTGCGTGGGTTAATCTCTGGGCTTTCTATCTTGTTCCATTGATCTATGTTTCTGTTTTTGTGCCAGTACCATATTGTCTTGATTACTGTAGCTTTGTAGTATAGTCTGAAGTCAGGGAGTCTGATTCCTCCAGCTCCATTTTTTTGCCTCAAGACTGCTTTGGCTATTCGGGGTCTTTTGTGTCTCCATACAAATTTTAAGGTGATTTGTTCTAGCTCTGTAAAAAATGCCATTGGTAATTTGATAGGGATTGCATTGAATCTGTAGATTGCTTTGGGTAGTATACTCATTTTCACAATGTTGATTCTTCCAAGCCAAGAACATGGTATATCTCTCCATCTGTTGGTATCATCTTTAATTTCTTTCATCAGTGTCTTATAGTTTTCTGCATACAGGTCTTTTGTCTCCCTAGGTAGGTTTATTCCTAAGTATTTTATTCTTTTTGTTGCAATGGTAAATGGGAGTGTTTCCATAATTTCTCTTTCAGATTTTTCATCATCAGTGTATAGGAATGCAAGAGATTTCTGTGCATTAATTTGGTATCCTGCAACTTTACCATATTCATTAATTAGCTCTAGCAGTTTTCTGGTGGCAGTTTTAGGATTCTCTATGTATAGTATCATGTCATCTGCAAACAGTGACAGTTTTACTTCTTCTTTTCCAATTTGTATTCCTTTTATTTCTTTTTCTTCTCTGATTGCCGTGGCTAGGACTTCCAGAACTATGTTGAATAATAGTGGTGAGAGTGGACATCCTTGTCTCGTTCCTGATCTTAGAGGAAATGCTTTCAGTTTTTCACCATTGAGAATGATGTTTGCTGTGGGTTTGTCATATATGGCCTTTATTATGTTGAGGTAGGTTCCCTCTATGCCCACTTTCTGGAGAGTTTTTTATCAGAAATGGGTGTTGAATTTTGTCAAAAGCTTTTTCTGCATCTATTGAGATGATCATATGGTTTTTATTCTTCAATTTGTTAATATGGTGTATCACATTGATTGATTTGCGTATATTGAAGAATCCTTGCATCCCTGGGATAAATCCCACTTGATCGTGGTGTATGATCCTTTTAATGTGTTGTTGGATTCTGTTTGCTAGTATTTTGTTGAGGATTTTTGCATCTATATTCATCAGTGATATTGGTCTGTAATTTTCTTTTTTTGTAGTGTCTTTGTCTGGTTTTGGTATCAGGGTGATGGTGGCCTCATAGAATGAGTTTGGGAGTGTTCCTTCCTCTGCAATTTTTTGGAAGAGTTTGAGAAGGATGGGTGTTAGCTCTTCTCTAAATGTTTGATAGAATTCACCAGTGAAGCCATCTGGTCCTGGACTTTTGTTTGTTGGAAGATTTTTAATCACAGTTTCAATTTCATTACTTGTGATTGGTCTGTTCATATTTTCTGTTTCTTCCTGATTCAGTCTTGGAAGGTTATACCTTTCTAAGAATTTGTCCATTTCTTCCAGGTTGTCCATTTTATTGGCATAAAGTTGCTTGTAGTAGTCTCTTAGGATGCTTTGTATTTCTGCGGTGTCTGTTGTAACTTCTCCTTTTTCATTTCTGATTTTATTGATTTGAGTCCTCTCCCTCTTTTTCTTGATGAGTCTGGCTAATGGCTTATCAATTTTGTTTATCTTCTCAAAGAACCAACTTTTAGTTTTATTGATCTTTGCTATTGTTTTCTTTGTTTCTATTTCATTTATTTCTGCTCTGATCTTTATGATTTCTTTCCTTCTGCTAACTTTGGGTTTTGTTTGTTCTTCTTTCTCTAGTTTCTTTAGGTGTAAGGTTAGATTGTTTACTTGAGATTTTTCTTGTTTCTTTAGGTAGGCTTGTATAGCTATAAACTTCCCTCTTAGAACCGCTTTTGCTGCATCCCATAGGTTTTGGGTCGTCGTGTTTTCATTGTCACTTGTCTCTAGGTATTTTTTTGTTTCCTCTTTGATTTCTTCAGTGATCTCTTGGTTATTTAGTAACGTATTGTTTAGCCTCCATGTGTTTGTCTTTTTTACGTTTTTTTCCCTGTAATTCATTTCTAATCTCATAGCGTTGTGGTCAGAAAAGATGCTTGATATGATTTCAATTTTCTTAAATTTACTGAGGCTTGATTTGTGACCCAAGATGTGATCCAGCCTGGAGAATGTTCCGTGTGCACTTGAGAAGAACGTGTAATCTGCTGTTTTTGGATGGAATGACCTATATATATCAATTAAATCTATCTGGTCTATTGTGTCATTTAAAGCTTCTGTTTCCTTATTTATTTTCATTTTGGATGATCTGTCCATTGGTGTAAGTGAGGTGTTAAAGTCCCCCACTATCATTGTGTTACTGTCGATTTCCTCTTTTATGGCTGTTAGCAGATGCCTTATGTATTGAGGTGCTCCTATGTTGGGTGCATATATATTTATAATTGTTATATCTTCTTCTTGGATTGATCCCTGGATCATTATGTAGTGTCCTTCCTTGTCTCTTGTAACATTCTTTATTTTAAAGTCTATTTTATCTGATATGAGTATAGTTACTCCAGCTTTCTTTTGATTTCCATTTGCATGGAATATCTTTTTCCATCCCCTCACTTTCAGTCTGTATGTGTCCCTAGGTCTAAAGTGGGTCTCTTGTAGACAGCATATATATGGGTCTTGTTTTTGTATCCATTCAGCCAGTCTATGTCTTTTGGTTGGGGCATTTAATCCATTCACGTTTAAGGTAATTATCGATATGTATATTCCTATGACCATTTTCTTAATTGTTTTGGGTTTGTTTTTGTAGGTCCTTTTCTTCTCTTGTGTTTCCCACTTAGAGAAGTTCCTTTAGCATTTGTTGTAGAGCTGGTTTGGTGGTGCTGAATTCTCTTAGCTTTTGCTTGTCTGTAAAGCTTTTGATTTCTCCATCAAATCTAAATGAGATCCTTGCCGGGTAGAGTAATCTTGGTTGTAGGTTCTTCCCTTTCATCACTTTAAGTATATCATGCCACTCCCTTCTGGCTTGCAGAGTTTCTGCTGAGAAATCAGCTGTTAACCTCATGGGAGTTCCCTTGTATGTTATTTGTCGTTTTTCCCTTGCTGCTTTCAATAATTTTTCTTTGTCTTTAATTTTTGCCACTTTGATTACTATGCGTCTCGGCGTGTTTCTCCCTGGGTTTATCCTGTATGGGACTCTCTGCGCTTCCTGGACTTGGGTGGCTATTTCCTTTCCCATGTTAGGGAAGTTTTCGACTATAATCTCTTCAAATATTTTCTCTGGTCCTTTCTCTCTCTCTCTTCTCCTTCTGGGACCCCTATAATGCGAATGTTGTTGCGTTTAATGTTGTCCCAGAGGTCTCTTAGGCTGTCTTCATTTCTTTTCATTCTTTTTTCTTTAGTCTGTTCCGCAGCAGTGAATTCCACCATTCTGTCTTCCAGGTCACTTATCCGTTCTTCTGCCTCAGTTATTCTGCTATTGATTCCTTCTAGTGTAGTTTTCATTTCAGTTATTGTATTGGTCATCTCTGTTTGTTTGTTCTTTAATTCTTCTAGGTCTTTGTTAATCATTTCTTGCATCTTCTCAATCTTTGCCTCCATTCTTATTCCGAGGTCCTGGATCATCTTCACTATCATTATTCTGAATTCTTTTTCTGGAAGGTTGCCTATCTCCACTTCATTTAGTTGTTTTTCTGGGGTTTTTTCTTGTTCCTTCATCTGGTACATAGCCCTCTGCCTTTTCATCTTCTCTATCTTTCTGTAACTGTGGTTTTTGGTCCACAGGCTGCAGGATTGTAGTTTTTCTTGCTTCTGTTGTCTGCCCTCTGGTGGTTGAGGCTATCTAAGAGGCTTGATGGGAGGCTCTGGTGGTGGGTAGAGCTGACTGTTGCTCACGTCACAGGTTCTTTTAAGATGAAAGCTGTCAGGCCTTCCCTGGTGGTCCAGTGGTTAAGACTCTGTGCACCCAATGGAGGGGGCCCGGGTTCGATCCCTGGTCAGGGAACTAGATCCTGCATGCCGCAACAAAGATCCGACACACGGCAACGAAGATCCCGTGTGCCGAACTTAAGACCCAGCGCAGCCGAATAAATAAATAAATAAATATTAAAAAAAGGTGAAAGCGGGCTTCCCTGGTGGCGCAGTGGTTGAGAATCTGCCTGCCAATGCAGGGGACACGGGTTCGAGCCCTGGTCTGGGAAGATCCCACATGCCACGGAGCAACTAGGCCAGTGAGCCACAACTACTGAGCCTGAGCGTCTGGAGCCTGTGCTCCCCAACAAGAGAGGCCGCGATAGTGAGAGGCCTGCGCACCGTGATGAAGAGTGGCCCCCGCTTGCCACAACTAGAGAAAGCCCTCGCACAGAAACGAAGACCCAACACAGCCAAAAATAAATAAATAAATAAAGTAGGTGACTTTAAAAAAAAAAAAAAAAGATGAAAGCTGTCAACAATCAGATATGGAATCTTTATACGACACGAGCAATTCTAATAAGTGCTCCATCACAGCCAGACTGCGGGACTTCTATATGAAATAATGGCTTTACGGAAAGCACATTCGACAAGTTGCCAAAAGTAAAAAATAATCCTGGGTATGGGAAATGACAAAGACCTCAAACAGATGTTGTCAGGATTTAATAAGTCGAGATGGATGACGGTTGAAGCGAGACTTGGGTGCGCGTCGCGGCTCCGTCTGGTGCTGTAAGCCGGAGGCCCATCCATCTCTCGCTCTGGTCCTTGTAGATGCAGCATGAAGAATAGCCAGGGATGCAATGAGTAAACATCACATCCTTCACTTTCTGAGAGCACAGGCCCTGGTTCACTCCGATGGACACCTAAATGGAAACAGAGTACCTGGTGGGGCAGGTAAGCTTCAGCACACCTTCAACTCCTGCGCGCGGCCCCAGAGGTTTCTGGGATGAATGCCAAGAAAACGTTCATGCCCGAGCGATGGACGTTTATTAACAGTGGAAGGTTTGGCAGACCCTTCCGGCCAGTGGAGGATGCCCCATGGTCCCGGGTACCAGCCACACTCTACCATCCTGGGTGTCCCCGCACGGAGTCCTGTACCTGTGTGCACAGTGAGGGGCTGGGTTTCTTCTGGCCCTTTTCCCCTCACTGGGTTTCAGGTCTCTCTGGGGCAGAAACCATACTTCATTTCCAGCCCTTGTGCTCAGTAGAGCACCATGCTTACGAAATGATTGTTTAATGAGACTGAGTGGAAGGGAACTAGTGCTGGGGGGACAGAGAAGGGAGACACGTCGGGCTCTGAAGTACATCATTTTCTGTGGCTGCTGTGGTCTGAATGTGTGTCCCCAAAGTCCTGTATTGAAATCTTAACCCCCCAGGGCAATGGTGTTAGGAGGTGAGACATCTGGGAGGTGATTAGGTCATGAGGGTGGAGCCCTCAAGACTGGGATTAGTGCCCTAATTAAAGGGACCGCACAGAGCTCTCTTGCCCCCTTCACATGTGAGGGCATGAGAAGCCAGGCATCTGCAACCAAGAGAGGGACCTCCCCAGAACCCAACTGTGCTGGCACCCTGATCTCGGGCTTCTGGCCTCTCGACCGTGAGAAATCAATGTCTGTTGTTTACAATCCACCCAGTCTGTGGTATTTTGTTATAGCAGCCGGAACAGACCAAGTCAGTGGTAAAATACACACAACATAAAATTTACCATTTTAATAATTTTTGAGTGTGCAGTTCAGTTGCATTGAGTACATTCACACTGTTTTGCAACCATCCCCACCGTCCATCTCCAGAACTTTCTCATCTTCCCCAACTGAAACTCTGTCCCTGTTAAACACTGACTCTCATCCCTCTGGCACCCACCCCTCTACTTTCTGTCTCTATGAATTTGACTCCTCTGGGGACCTCACATAGGTGGAATCATACTGTATCTGTCCTTTTGTGTCTGGCTTATTTCACTTAGCATAACGTCCTCAAGGTTTATCCTCATTGTAGCAGGTGCCAGAGTCTCCTGCCTTTTTAAGGCTGAATAATATTCCACTCTATGTAGAAATGCATCCATGGAACTGTATGAATGGGCCGTGAAGGTGGGAGGTGGCCTGAGCAGGTGGCCACACTGCCTTTGGAGCTGGGCTCACCTGGGTTTGAGGGCTGGTGCTGCCCCTCGTAGGGGCAAACCTCAGTGCTCCCTGAGCTCTGAGATATGGGAGCAGAGATGTACCTACCTGCCAGGGCCACCGCCACACATGCATATTCTGCACATGAGGCCCCAAGGGCAGCTACTTTTCCTATGAAGTTGCAGGTGACCCTGGGATCCCAGGCCAGTCTGGACTTCATGGATTTTGGAGTGGAGGCAACAGAAGACTCACGGAGAGTGAAGTGGGGACCTGCCCTCCCTTTCCCAGCTGTAGACCGACTTCCACCTCCAACCAGGGGCCCCGGGAGCCTGTCCTCCTGCAGCCTGGCCTTCCCATTGGCAGCTGCCTGGATCGGCTCCCACAGACCCCCATTGCCCACCCCAGGCCTGCCTGTTCTTCCTCAGTGGCCAGACGAAGCAGCTCTTAGTGACAGGGCGCTGGGGCTAAATTAAAACCAGTGACCTGCAAATTAAGGGCCCCAAATCCCATTTCCCGCTCCACAGCTGCCTCACCATCGTCCTCTCCTTTCCCTCTTAGATTGGGACCTGTCAACAGCCGTTAGTGCTGCCCGGTTATGAATCTGTAACACGGCAGCGGCAGCAGCAGCAGCAGTGGGGCTCCGTTCTCAGCAGACTGAATTGTCTTTGCATTTGTGAAATTTTTTTTTTTTAAAGTAATTGCCCATTTTACCCCCATTCTTCTTGTCTGCATGTGAATATTCTTATTTAAAGTGAAACTGGGGAGCTATTGTCATCCCAAGCTGGATCAAGGGACCATACAATGTGCCATGACAAATTGAGGTTATTTTTCTGCAAAGATATTTTGCAGGCCTGGGTTTAGAGTCAAAGGGACCTTCAAAGTATAAAATGTTCAAAGTGCTTTCGTCGGCTTTGATATGAGGTAGCGCGTCTGTTGGATCCGAAGCGGAAGGTGACAGGCTCCATGCAGATGGTCTCTGTGAGTCCAGTCTGTTTCCTCGGGGCGCCTGGGGGCCACTCCTTGCAGCCCCGGAGTCAGAGACCAGCCCGCCTGCCCTGCGGCCCAGGACTCGGGGTGGCCAGGCACTAGGAGGGCTCTGCAGTGTGCCTCTGTGTGACCCTGGCAATGCCCTTCCCTCCCTGGGCCTCGTCCCTCTGTGAAGTGGCTTCACGAGGGCTCCCGGCTTCTCCCAGGGGAGTGTCATCTATTCCTCGCGTTAAATTCTGAGGGGAGAGGGCGTGGGTGACTGCTTCAGTCCTGGGACACAGAGAGCTGGTGTTTACTGGCCCGTCTCTCTGCTGTGGCTTCCTTCCTAGCCTCCAGGAAATTCTCTTTCGGGATTGAGCTAAACCTTCATTGGGAAACACTTGCCAAACGGTCGCTACTCAGGCGGTGGGTTTGGAAGTCCAAGGTGGTTTAGGAAGACAGAGTTGTGCTTTGAACCTGAGGGTGGGCTCAGCAGATGGGAGGGGGTCCGAGGTCTTTGGGGAGTGGCATCTTTTCTGGGCTGGGCTCAAAGTTGCCCTGGGAAAGCGACCCTGATGAATCCTTTCTCTAGAGGCCACTGTGCCTCCCCCCCGGGGCTGGTGAGCCGAGGGCCCCAGCAAGGCCTGGCTGGCTGCAGGGGGAGGGTCCAGGGTCACATCCCTTCTGTCCCCCACACGCAGCCCCACTTTGCCTCTGTGCCCTCCTGTTCCTTTCATCTCTCTGTGTTTCCTCCTGTTCCTTTGATTCTCCATGAGACATGCTGCCAGGCCCTGGGGGCTGGAAGGTACCCTGATGCATGAGACACAGCTGGACCCACAAGAGGCCAGAGGCGGCCCCCGGCATGAACCGGAAATCATGGCTCAGGAGCTCAGGGCCTCTTCCTCAGAATTGCTTCTCGGTAGTTTCCTGGAAGGTTCCCAGAGCTTTGAACTTCAACTTAGCCAACCGGCGCCGAGCAGGACCCAAGGCCCCAGGGCGGACGAGCTGGTCCCTCAAGCTCCTGCCCCGGGGGGACTGCTGCCCACCCCACCTGCCCTGGTTGGCTCTGTGGTCCATGGAGGTGGTGTCAGTTTTGGAGTGAGAGTGCCGGGAGCAGGTGTTTGGGGGAGCGTGGTGGGGGCACAGTTGTGCCACATCCTGTTCTGCAGCCCAGAGCTGCAGCTCAAGCCTGCTTCCTTCTACCAGGAAAAACTGAGCTTTCTGAATGGACACCGCCCTTGGGGAGGTCAGCGGGATGGAACCGTGTGCCCTACGTGTAGGCCTGTGGAAGGATTCGGGTCCTCTGGATGTCTCTCCAACTGCAGGGATCCCAGGCTGGGGGGCTGCATGCAGAGTCTGGCCCATAGAGAGTTTTTAACAATATATATATATACTGGGGCATCCTGTGTTTAAAAAATATTAAATAATTTGCCAGCATTTAAAAATCAAATCAAACTCTGTATTTCTTTTGAAAAACAGGAAGTTTCTGGCCACAGTAAGCCTACATTATCCCATAGTCCCAATTGCCTGGATCTGGGAAACAGCTGCCCCCTTTCAACTGGATACATGCTGTGCTTTCCCGCAATCACCACCACTTCCTATAGTATCTCCCATGCTGAGCCCATGTGTCTGTCATCTAATTTTTGGCCATTTACCTGGCTGACTCTATGGGATCTGAATTTTCAACCTTTGGTGGTAAGATTGGGGTTAAGTCCAGTCACCTTTGAGTCCAGTGTCCTGTGTCTGGAGTCTAGTTCTGCTGACCGCTCGCTGTGGAACCATGGACAAATCACCCAATCTTTTAGAATCTCAGGTCTTCATCTATACAATGGGCTAAATGCTTTCAACTTCAGAGAGTTATTGGGAGGACTAAAGGAGATGATAATTCACGTAAAGAGCTTAGTTGACTGCCTGTCACATGGCAATAATAATAATATTATATATATTATAATGATATTATAATGATAATATAATGATATTTTAATAATTTATACTATAATAATATTAAAATAATATTATAATGATAATATAATAATGATATAATAATTTATACTGTAATAATAAGACATAATTACAGTGTTGTAAAAATTTATAATGACATAACATATAATAATTACAATATAATATGTAATCTAAGAATTGTAATAATAACAACAAGACCCAGCACCTACTGTCTGCTTCCCGAGGCAGGCACTGTCCTGAGTACTGGACCTGTACTAACTTGTCTAATTCTCACAATAGCCCCTGGGATGCAGGTCCCACTATCAGCATCAGTCCTGCATTTTACACATGATGAAACGGAGGCCCAGAGAGGTTAAGATGTTTGACTGTTGTCCAATAGAAAGTGGCAGAGCTGGGGTTCGGACCTACACCATCTGGCTCCTGCCTCTGCTTTCAGCGTATACAGCAAGCACAAAGTTGCCTCTACTGCTGGGATCCAAGTCCTTCAGCTCTGACATTTACTGGAGGATCTGAGGCTTAAAGTTCTCCCAGGGGTTTTCTTGCAGCTCCAGTGGATGTTGGGTCTTGGGCTTTCTGGACAAACCCGAATGGGCTGGGGATGGTGGCAGGGTGCGGTGGCATGCAGATGCAAGACCTTGGGTAACTGTGACCTTCTGGTGGAAGCCAGGGCTCTTGGTCCCCGCTGCCCCCACCAGGAATGTCCGGCCTCTGTTCCAGCAGCCCCCCAGCCCCTGAGAGCATCTCAGCAATAACCACAACAGGCTGAAGCTTTTGTCAGTGGGAGCTTCCAGGGAAAGCGTGGGAGCCGGGATCCTTGGGTTTCCAGCCTCTTTTGCTCCTTCAAATCAGAGCTCATCTTGTCAGGAACAAAGCAGCAGCAGAGCGCTCGCTAGCTGGATTAATCCTGTTAAACAATTCACAGATCTGACGCCAGACGCCCTTTTTGAAACCTGCGGGTACGGACTGCAAGTCAAGCGTTAGTCTCACATCGCTTTCAGCGGCTCGTTGCCCGGCAGAGCTGAAGGGCCAGGGAACAGAGACGGCGGACAAGGCAGTGTTCCCGCGACTTCACTGGCCGGATTCATGCTCACCGCGAGCTCTTCTCCTTTCCTGTGACTGATGTGCAGAAAAGAGACGGACATGAAAGGGAGAGGTTGCCCCTCGCCTCCTAGTTGGGCCCCTTCTTCCCAAACCCTCTCAGGGAACAGCCCGAAGTACTCTCATCACTCCACTAGGGCCGGCGTGGGAGGAGGAGTCGGGCCGAGTGGCTGCGGGCCCAGGGCAGCGTGTCCAGGGCTTACACAGTCAGCAGGGCTGAAACTGTGCCGGACCAGATCCTGCGCACCACGTAAAAGCTGATGGGTTGGTCCTCAGTTTCCCCATCTGCTAAGTGGAGACTGTAGTCCTGCTGATCTCGCGGAGGGGTGAGGAGGATTTAGGAGAGTGCCAGGTGTCCCCTCAGCCAAAGGCATCAAGCTTCGCAGTGAGCGGGTGTCCCTGTGCCCCGCAGGGAAGTAGGACACGGTAGAAGGAGCCGTTGTCTCACTTGGGGCTGGTTCTTAACTAGAGGAGTGGGGTGCCCTTGGGGATTATTTCTCAGAAAGAGACATGGAATTCTGGCTAAACTTTCCAGGGGTGCATGAGCCCCATGTAGGTTAAGAGCTCCCAGAATGTTCTGGGGATCTTTTGAACGTCTGTGGAGATAGCCCAGTGCCCTCAGCCCTCTTCAGTGCTACACCAAGTGGCCCTTCTGTCCTCCAGGGATGATGCTGGCCTAGGTGGTCCATACCCCATCCAGCTGGCAGGCTTTCTTCACCTGGAATACCGGCTGCTCTCGCTTCTGCATGGACAGAGCTGCTTGTCACCCAGCCCCCGTTGGCTGCCTTCTTGGGCTGCCCTGGGTGGTGGGCAGTGGCCAGGGTAGGGGCTCTGGGGTCACAGGGCTGGGCTGAATTCCGGCCTCAGTCTGCTGGCTGCGGTGCTGCAGGTGCCTTGTTTAACCTCTTGGTACAAGGAAGTGGGAATAATGGTCATTGGACGGAAGTTAAATGCACTTGTGCATCTAAAGCATTTCCCACAGCCTGGCTCAAGGAACGCTAGTGATCTCATCATCACCCCCCTTGACGGAGGCTGAAGCCATGCGTCAGAGTGTCTGTGCACACGCGTGTGCACTGGGTACCCGACTTCTGTACCAAGGGAACCATGGGGCTGTGGACCCCCAGCGCTGGTGGAGTCTCTTCTGGTAGAGGGGCTCGTGCTGTTGGCTGTGACAGCTGTGTTCTGTGACATCCCTACTGGGCTTAGTGCAGGGGGCGGTCCTCCTCCCCGTCCCCTGCTCATCCCTCAGGCAGGACCTTTGGCCTTGGACCAGGTTCTCCCGGGAGTTCTCTGGCTTTCTGTGTCTGGGCTCTAATGCCTTTTCCAGGTGGGGGTGGAGGGCAGCCAGGGCCACTCTGTCCACGGGAAGAACCCCAAGGGCCCATTTCTGCAGGCAGTGAGAACCCAGGCCCTGTCCCATCCCCCTGACTTGAAGTTTCCGCACAGACCTAAGGGCCTGGGACACACCAACCAGCCCCTGACCACCCAGCAGAAGATCCTGAGGTTCAGGGCAGACAATAGAGACTGCCATCCCCAGGCATGGTCAGGGTAGGGTGGATGAGGACGTCCACCAGCTGGGGAACAGGGAGGACAGAGGGCTGTGTGGGCCAGGGAGCCCCTGGGTAGCTTGCTGATAGTCTACAGTCTCAGGACAGGGGAGGGGAGGCAAGGGGAGGGGAGGGGCGGGAGGGGAGGCAAGGGGTGGGGAGGGGCAGGAGGGGAGGGGAGCTCCGACAGGGCTGGTGAGCGGGCTGGGTACTGTCTAGGACTTCTGTGGCACTCAGCACTGGGTGCTGTGACAGTAGGGGAGCACCTGGATGGGTTCCTGCACATCCTCTCTGTATAGGGACAAAAGAGCAACTAATGTTTACTGAGCATTTACTATGTGACACTTCAGTGGAAACTGACAACTTTTTATCTGCTCAGCCTGCATCATGTGCTCTCAGCCAGACAATTGCATAACTCTGCCCCCCAGGCATGGTGATTGGCTCAGGGATGGGCACATGACCTAAGCAGGGCCAATCAGATTCACCCTTGGGATTTTTGCTGGGGTAATGGGGAAAGAGGTTCTCTCTCTCTCTCTTTCTCATTTCTCTCTTTCCTCACCAGCCATAAGATAGTAAAAGCCAGGACCTCCTGGTCTGCTGGTGGCCATCCTGCTGCCTTGTGGGGAGAGCTTGCCTGAAAATGAAGCCAAAGCAGAGGAGTGGGGGGCTGAGAGAGGTGGGGAGATAGAGAGAGCGTGTGAGGGAGGGTGGACACAAACATACCCCCCAGTGGCATTCTCAGGGCCCTCAAGGTTGGCCCCACCCCTCGGACCTTCCAATCATGGAAGCTGATGCACCCCCTCTCTGGCCCAGCCTGTCCCTGTGGGGTTTCAATTATTTTTTCCAGGCGCTGTGCTCAGCACACGTGTATCATGAATTCCAAGTCTTGCAATTACCCTAAGGGGTAAGTTTCTTATTATTCCTGCTTTCAGAAGAGAAAGACCAAGACTAAGAGGTCTCATCACCCACTGAAGTGGTCCCTGTGGCTTAGAAGGCTCAGAACTGGGATCCAAGCCCAGGGCTCCCACTCCAGAGCCCACGCTGTGGACACACACGAACCCTTCCTCCTGACCCCAGCTGCCCGTCAGAGGCATCAAATAAGTACTTGTTGAATTAAACTCATCCTGGCTGCTGGGAATGGAGTCCAGCTCCCCTTCCTTCTTTGGATCTGTGTGTCTGCTCTGGATGTGCCCGAACCCTTTGCCTCTGGCTCCTGGGCTCTCACGGAGGCTGAGGCCCTCCGCCGCGGTCCTCAGGTGGTGGGGCTGGATATCCTGCAGCCAGGCCACGGACGCTCCAGCAACACCGCGTCACAGAAACTTCCCCAGAACAATTCTGTGAGCCACTTGAAAGAGCGAGACGGGCTGGATCCCCGTGTAGTCAGCTGAGACGGAAACCATTGCGTGGAGGCTTCGGGCGCCTTGTTCCCTTTCAGAAGCAACTTCCTTGTTTGATGGGAACAGAGATGGTCCCGTAACATCCAGGTCAACGTGTTCTTTGGGGGATTTTAAAAGAGGCCAGAAGTGTGTTCTGAAGAAAGCAAGCGAGTCGGTCTTCTTGGCTCCACGTGGTAAACTCGGAGCAATTTGGGGAAGATCAGAAGCGGTTGCATTTCTTCCTTGGTCTGGGAGAGATCAAAGCTGCGGTCGGCAAAGGTGATCTCATCTGAAAAGTCCCTCAGAAGATCCAGAAAAATTGGTGAGCTGGGGTCACACGGGGGCTGGGGGCCTGCTTTCCTCTGCTTCCACCCAACTACGGGGCCCCCTCCCCCCTGAATCCTGCCGTGAGGTTCTGGGAGGGCCGGGAGACAGTGGAAAGTGTTGTGGTCAGGGTGATGCCGGGAAGGCGGGGACGAGCCCTTGTTCCTCATCAGCCTCTCCTTTCCCGGAGGCCCTGCATCTGCCTTCAAAGGCACTCAGCTCGCTTTGTGCTGGGCGTTGAAGGGGGCTTCCCGGGAATGGACCCCGCCTCTGTTGGCCTTTCTCTTCCATCCGTCACTGGCTGGGGTGAGGTGCGTTAACCCCCGAGCATTTGTGTTCTGGGTGAGCTGGCAGCTGTGGGCGGTGGCTTCTAGAAAGAATCAGGATCTCTGGGGCAGAGAGCCCTGGGCCCTCGACCCCTGTCTTAGGTGGGTCTCCTGAAGCAACGTCGAGATAAGGTTGTGATTGTGAACCGTTAGTAGGGAATTGGACCCCAGGGAAGGGGACGTGACCGGGCCAGGAAGGCAGTGGGGGTGTGGCCACTGACTCAGTCTCCCCGGGGAACTCTGCGTGGTGGTGCAGAAGCGTATCCTGGGGGCCCCGGAGCTCGTGCGGGACCGATTCTGGCCCAGCAGGTCTGGGGCTGCTTGAATTCTGCATCTCTGACAAACTCCTGATGAAGCCGTTGCTGCCAGGGCACAGCCCACATGGCCCAGAACACACCTCCCAGCTGTCAGGGTTTGACTTGTGTTCCCAGAAGATATGCTGAAGCCCTAACCCAGCACCTGTGAATGTGACCTTATTTGGAAACAGGGTTTTGGCAAAAATAAGCAAGTTAAGACCAAGACATACTGGGTTTGGATGGGCCCTAATTCAATGAGTGGTGTCCTTAAAAGAAGAAGAGAAGAGACACAGAGGGAGGAGGGAAAACAGCTACGTGAAGATGGAGGCCGAGATTGGAGGGATGCGGCCATGTGCCAAGGAATGCCTGGAGCCACCAGAAGCTGGAAGAACAAGGAGGGACCCTTCCCTGGAGCCTCTGAGGGCCGTGGAGTCCTGCCCACACCTTGATCTCAGACTTCTGGCCTCCAGACCGGGAGAGAATAAACTTCTGGCACTCTAAGCCCTCCAGGTTGTGGGACTGTTACGGCAGCCCGAGGAGACTAGTACGGCACCCAGGGGGAGAGGGAGCTGTCCCGGGCATCAGCCCTCAGCACATCCAGCTGGACCTGGGACCTGGCCGAGGTAGCAGGTGCAGGTTTTCTACCCAGAATCGGTCAGCGCCGAGGGGAGGTGGGTGGGCCTGGCGGGCTCCTGCTTCCGTCCTGCTCGGAGGTGACCACATCCTTTCCTGGAGGGTGAGGGGCTGGTACTCTGGGGCTGGGACGGGCTGACAAGGGTGAGAGGAGGACACCCCTCTTCGACCCACATGGATGTGTCACCCGCCCCTTTAGGGCTGATGGGGAGGCTTCCCGGGGAGGGGTGGGGGCAGCGCTGGGTCCTTGGAGGACGGAGGGGTTTGAACCAAAGGGCCCAGGTTGCTAACTTACGTCTCTGAGCCACAGCTTTCTTGGGCGGCACAAGAGTGGAATGACAGGCTGCAGGACTGAGGGCTAGAGGTGATGGGTGTCATTGCCTAGGACGGACGGGCCCGGTGCAGAGGAGGGTAAGCAGAGCGGGAGACGGAATGGGGCTCCTCCCACCCAGGGTCCCGCCCAGCACCTTTGTGGAAGGTGAGCTTCAAGGGGCAGTGGGCCAGCCGACGTGGTCCCCTTGTTTCCCAGGGACGCTGTTCTCCTGGCTGATGGAGACCATTGCCCCCTCCAGCCATCCGTTCCCCTGCCATTTCAGCCCCGGATTTCTAGAGGCTCTTTAGAGGGTCAGATGTTTGCAAGTTGGCCCAGTGCTGTTGATTTACGCTTTAGCAAGCCTTGCCTTTACGATGATCAATATTTGATTTACGCCCTGGGTTTGTCCTGTTTCTGGTCTCTTTCTAACTCATTAAATCTTCCTTAATCGAGTCTCTAAATTTATCCTTTGGAACTTATCCTTCAGAGACAGCTTCCGGTTCCCCTGGTTGGCTTCTGACCCATTTATTTGCCTTTTGAAAAAACAAAAGCACATTTGGTTGGAGCTAGTTCTGGAGGCTGGCTGCCAGGAGGGTGTGGCTTGTTAAATGTCACAGCTGTCTCATTGCCGTGGAGGCTCCTTCCGCTGATTGAATTTACTTGTGCTGAAAGGGTCAGGCCCTCCCATCAGGGGATGGGGCTGATTTCTGGAGGTGCTGAGCGGCAGTGACTCCAAGCCTCCAGGTGGTTGTTCCTGGGGTGGGTGACGGCCAGGTGGGGGTACCTGGGCTGGCAGGGCTGGCAGGGGCCTCGCCAAGCATCTGAGGCTGCAGTGGGCCCGCTTTCCTTTGGTTCTAGGCAGGTGCCTGGTTAGAAAGCTGGACCCCTCCTATAAACTTAATAATGAGGATGAGCTGAACTTGGGGAGCCAGGAGCAGGGGCTGGATCTGTCACCCGGTGCTTTATATTCACTTTCATGCCCAACTCTCACAACACCCCTGGGAGTTGGACGCCCATTTTACAGACGGGGACACTGAGGCTGAGCAACGCACCCAGGTGACTTGGCAGCTAAGGGGCAGAGCAGGGATTCCCACGCAGGTGGTCTGAGCCTCTGCGCCTTGCTGCCCCCTACAGGGAGCTCTTGTACTGCATCCTGTGTGGGATGCTGTGAAACATCCCACAGTGAGCTGGACTGCCCACCACACAGCTGGTCACCCCCAGTGTCGAGAGTGCTGAGGGGTAGAAATTCTGCCGTGGGGAAACTGGCCTTGACTTTGGATGGCCAGTCCCTCTCGATGTCTGCAGTTAGCTCCGGATTTATTCATTACAGAATCTGGATATGGTCAAATATTGGGTTCCCCCACGGAAGGGTGGTAGACTTCATAACAAAGAGAGAATAAAAAGGGGTGGACACGCTTACTGTAAACAGAATATGCCGCTTACCTGTGTTGGGTGCAGAAAGGATGAAATTCACTCACAAAAGGCCACATGCTGTGTGATTCCATTTACATGAAATGTCTAGACCAGGTAAATCCATGGAGACAGAAAGTAGACCAGTGGCTGCCAGGGGCTGGAGGTGGTGTGAGGGGTCAGGGGGCCCCAGGAGGCAGGGAGAGGGCTGCTGAGAGCCGGAAAGCGGAACGCATTTGCCTTATGTCCAATGCTCCCTCTGATTTTTCTTCTCTCCTTTGTGTTCTAAGCTTTCTATGACGTAGCTTATATTACTTCATGTTTTTATTAGGGTGGTAAAATGATCAGTGTTTTTTCCCCCCTTTTTCTGTTTCCTGATTTTTGTCAAATGCACATTCTTAATGCCAAGAAAGGGAGCGAATAAAAAGCAAATCGTTACCCCATCCTCTGCACACAGGCACACTCTATAAAAGCAAAGGAGGACAGGACTTGAGTCTCAGGGAGCCAAGCCCGATGAAGCAGGTGGCTCTGGCCGGGGCACAGCGCGCCACCCACAGACGCTCTGCCTGCCTGGCGGGGGGAGTGCCCGTCCTCCTCTGCCCCAGAGCCTCTTCTGTGGAAGTGCCACGTGAGCCGTGCTGAGGCCAGGGCACCGTGAGAGCCTGGGCGGAGCTGCCTCCTGCTCCTGCCCAGTGGGCTCTGCCGGTCTCCATCCCGGGCGGGAGGTGGGCCCTCACTGGCCCGTTCCTCCTGCAAGGGGCCCTGAGGCCGAGCTCGGGGGGGGGGGGCGAAGGAGGGAGGTCCTGGCCTGAGCCTTCTCCTCTGATCCAGCTCTCCTGCTGTTTTGTACTTTCATCCTCATCTGGTCCAGGAGGGGTGGCCTCCCCCCACCTCCATGCCCCCTTGGCCGGGCAGGGTCTTTGTCTGTCCCAGCTGCATGTGCGGTACACTTGCCCCGCCTTCTGCTGTTCCCAGGACAGTGTGAGGAGGATGGGTGGGCACTAATCTAGGACAGGCTTTGCTCCTTAGAGGGCGCCTGCAGGGCCTGTCACCCGAGGGCAGGTGAAGACTCAAAGAGGCTCAGGCACCATCACTTCCCAGGCTGGGGCTGGTCCACAGACCCAGAGCCCTTGAATGAAGGGGAGGCAGGGTCCCCTGGAGGAAGGACCCCACTACGATGCTAAAAATTTAGATCGTTAATCTTTCTCCCAGCCCTCCCAGAGGAACCTATGGCTTTTTCCAGGAGACTGGGTGCTGGGGAAAGGGAAGTAATCAGGCCATTCGGGGACTGCTGGACACTGGCTCTGAGATGACTTGGATTCCAGAAGACCCTCCAGCCAGTCGGGGCGTATGGGGGTCAGCTGATGGATGGAGTGTCCGCTCAGGGCCGACTCACAGTGGGCCGTGGGTCCCCCATCCTTTCTATGGTCATTTCCCTGGTTCTGGAATGCAAAATTGGAATAGACCCTCAGCAGTTGGCAGAATCTCTGCCCTCTGTACCTGGAGAGTAGTTGCTGGGAGGGAGGGGCAAAGAGGCCCCAGCAGGCGTTGGCCCAGACACAGGCACCAGCCAAAGGAGAAGTGCCCAGGCCTGTTAAAGAACCAACTGGCAGAAGTGAGGGCGAGTGGGCCAGAGGGGTCTGACCTCCACGCTGGGGTGAGGGTGACCTGTGTGAGGGTGGGCTTTGGAGCTCCACCCATGAGCCAGGCCATGAGAGCTCAGAGTGCCTGCCCGCAGGGGTGGGGGATGTGCTGGGAGGGCCGGGTGCTGAGGTGGGCACCAGGATCCAACCTATCGAGCGGGACATGCCACGGAGGCTTTGGGCAGTGGGGAGGGGCTCAGGGAATCAGGCCTCTGTACTCCTCCCAGAAACTGGACTCAGAATGAGAGCTGCAGAGGCAGCTGTGATTTCTGGGCCGTCCTGCAGGGTGGGGTGGGCAGTTGTGATGCCCTTTCAAGGAAGCCCATTTTGCACATTGGGGGTCAGGCTCCTCCTACACATAGGAGAGCCTGGGGGTGGGCTGCAGTATAAGCCGGAGGTTAGAACAAGGACTTTGAGGTCAGCCAACTGGGTTCCACTCCCACCCTCTCCTACCAGGAATCATTAACCCCTGGGAATCTGTTTCCTCATCTTAGAAATGTCAGTAACAGCGGCGACCATCTGCCAAGCTCTTGCAATGGATGCAAAACTTATTATAGCTATTTCCTTGTTCATTCACTCATTCATTCATTCATTCATTCAATATCCAACAAGCATCGAGCATCTACCCCACACTGACCACCTTTCCAGGTACTGGGGATGCAGCCATGAGCAAAACGGAGTCTCTGCCCTTCTTCTGATGGAAGGAGACAGATGTAAACAAAGAAACATGAAAAATGACAGAGGTGATAAAGCATGGAAGAAAAGTAAAGCAGAGTTGGGAGGGAGGGCACGTGCTAATTCAGAAAAGGTGGTGGGGAAGCGTCTCTGATGAGGTGACACTGAGTGGAGACCTGGGCTGGGGAATGATGGTCATTTTAACCTTCACAGAAGCCTGAGCCAGGCATAGGCCTATGTGAGGTGTAGTGATTTACTGATGGAGATTTAGAATAATAGGTAGAGGGGAAGTAAATGTATTTGTCCATTGTTCTGTAAGCATAAAGATTCTTCACAGAGTCTAGGCACCATCTCTTCCTGTTGAGGACCAGAAACCTTCTCTTCCAGGTCTTTACTGTTAAATGCATCATTCTTGGTTAATCTCACCTCTCCTGCCATGAGTAAAAGGCAGCAATGCTGTGATGACTCAGAGCACCTTGGCACTTTGGAGCCTGTTTGTATTGACCTAATATAGATCTTTGCAACTCTGCAATTCCCAATTCCATGTATTTAATGCCGGTTACATCATTACTCATGATGCTGCATTATCCATTGCGTAGTCTGTGAAACCTGGCTTCCGGCAACTCTCTCAAAGGACCCTGTGCTTTGTTGAAGATGACCGCAAATGCTTGTCTTACTCAGAGTATGCAGGAAAATGGGAACAAAAATTTGCTCTCTGGTTCTCATGTTACATTCACCGTTTGTAATTTCATAGCACAGACATAGAACAAGTCCTCTTCCTACTATGTTCTCTCTTGAATCTTTAGGCCATAATCATTGTATCCTTAGAATGAGATCTTCTTTGCGTTGAAGGCCCCTTGAACTTTCAAACACCGACACCAGCAGGAAGGGTAGGAAAGGGCCCCATCTGCACAAGAAATGTCCGTCTGTCCTTGGGCAAAACCCAAGACTGACCCAGGAAAACACAATGACACCACATTGATTGGAGGCAAGAGAGAACATCAGCTGGAGAGAACTGTATGCTTTGAAGAGCAATGCCTTAAAAGCCCACGGAGTATGCACCCCAAACACCACTGGGGTTGTGTAGGAGGAGGCCGGGTGCAGAACCGAGGGTGTCATCCTTGCCAGATAGTAGTAAGGTCCCCCTTTCCTGTGGTGTCACCGGAGACAACATGGGGAGCCTTGACTTCCACTGCCACCTGAGGCATCAAGGTGCCCCTCTCTCTCCTCTCTGGAGTGGCATTAGAGGGAGCCTAGTGAAGGGTGTGGATCTTCATGCCAAGAACCCATGAGGCTACACCAAGTGTGGTGTCAGTGAAGGCCATGTGGGGACGGGAACTCCCACCCCTGCCCAGCAGTAATAGGAGCTCCCTTCCCCCAGTCAGGTGTCTGTGGAGGCTGGCTGCAGAACCTTCACCTGGCAGCAATGAGTCAGCACTCCTCTCCCCCTTCTGCTGCTGGAGCAGCCCCAGAGAAAGCCATCTAAAACAGAAGGTTTAAATACGATCCAGAGTCTCAACAGAATACAACAATGTCCAGGTTTCAATCAAAAATTTCTCATCATACCAAGAACCAGTAGCAGGTCAAACTGATTGAAAAATGACAATCTATAAATATCAACACCAAGATGGCAAAGATGTTAGAATTATCTGACCAAGATTTTAAAGCAGTCATGATAAAAATGCTTCATGAGACAATTAAAAACACTCTTGAAACAAATGTCAAAATAGAAAGTCTAAGCAAAGGAACAGAAGATAAGAAGAGGGACCAAACGGACCTCTTAGAACTGATAAATACAATAACTGAAATAAACAGCTTAGTGGATGGGCTCAAAAACAGAATAAGGAATGAAATGGGGGAAATCACTACAGATTCCACAGACATCAACAGGACCGTAAAGGAATAACTACAAACAACTGTGTGCACATAAATTTGATAACTTAGACAAAATGGACCACTTCCTCAAAAATCACCAACTACTACAACTCACCCAATATGAAATAGATTAATTTGAGTAGCTCTATAACTATTAAGGAAATTGAATTTGTAATTTAAACACACACACACACACACACACACACACACACACACACACACACATAAGATACCTTCAGGTTCAGATGTTTTCACTGGACAATTCTGCCAATCATTTAAAGAAGAATTAATATCAATTCTACAAATCTCGTTCAGAAAATAGAAATGGAGAGAAAACTTCTCAGTTCATTTTGTGAAATTAGTTTTACCCTGTTACCTAAACCAAAGACAGTACAAAAAAAGAAAACCAAAAACCAATTTCTCTCATGAATATAGATTCAAAAATCTTCACAAAATATTAGCAAATAAAATTTAGCAATATATAAAAAGAATTATATAACACATCCAAGGAATTATAAGCATGAAAGGCTGGTTCAATATTTGCAAATCAATCAATATAATCCACCACATTAACAGGATAAAGAAGAAATATCACGTGATCATATCAGTGATGCAGAAAAAAAGCATTTGACAAAAGTCTACACCTATTCATGATAAAAATTCTCAGAAAAAATAGGAAGAGAGGGGAATTTCCTTAACTTGATAAAGAGCATCTACAAAAGACTTACAGCTAAGCTTGCGTTTAATGTTTAAAGACTGAATGCTTTCCCCATGTGATCAGTAACAAAGCAAAGCTATCCACTTTCCCCATTCTTATTCAACTTACTTCTGGAAGTTCTAGCCAGGGCTATAAGGGAAGAAAAGGAATTGAAAGGCATACAGATTGAAAAGGAAGAAATAAAGCAGTCCCTGTTTGTAGATAATATTGTTTATATAGACTATTCCAAGGAATCGACAAAAAATGCCTCCTAGAACTAGTAAATGAGTTCAGTAAGGTTGCAGAATATAAAATAAACATACAAAAATCAATTGTATTTTTGTATCCTAGCAATGAGCGCATGGACACCAAATTAAAAATATAATACTATTAGAATTGCTCAAGAATTTAATATTTAGATGCAAATCTAACAAAACATGTGCAGGACCAGTATGTTGTATACTACACAATTCTGATGAAAGAAATCAAAGAGGATCTAAATAAATGGAGAAATATATTTTGTTCATGGATTTGAAGACTCAACATAGTAAAGATGTAATTTCTCCCCAAACTGATGTTTAACACAATCCCCATCAAAATCTCAGCAAGATTCTTTTTTGTAGATATGGTAAGATTATTCTAAAATCTATTTGGAAAGACAAAGGAACTAGAATAGTTAAAACAAATTTGAAAAAGAAGAATACAGAGGGAAGAATCAGTCTACCTGAGTCAAGACTAATTGTATAGCTACCATTACCAAGATTGTGTCATAGTGGCTAAGGGAAGTCATGTAAATCAGTGGAATAGAATAGAGAACTCAGAAACAGACCCACACAAATATGCCCAACTGATATTTGACAAAGATGCAAAGGCAATTCAATAGAAGAAAGATAACCTTTTCAAAAAATAGTGTTGGAGCAACTGGACATCCAGAGGCAAAAAACTGAACGTTGAACTAAATCTCACACCTTATACAAAACTAATTAAAAGTTAATAATGGACTTAAATGTAAAACATAAACTTAGAAAAAAACTAGGAGAATATCT
Organism: Eschrichtius robustus; assembly: GCF_028021215.1. Lineage (NCBI taxonomy): Eukaryota > Metazoa > Chordata > Mammalia > Artiodactyla > Eschrichtiidae > Eschrichtius > Eschrichtius robustus. The sequence goes on along the minus strand of NC_090826.1, from coordinate 4,166,946 downwards.
TTGGGATATAGGCCAGTCGAAAGTTCTTAGATCTGACACCAAAAGCACAATCCATTAAAGGAACTATTAACAAATTGGGTTTCCCCCAAATTAAAACTTTTGCTCTGTGAAAGACCCTGTCACAAGGATGAAAAGACAAACTGTAGAATGGGAGCAACTATTTGTAAACCACATATCTGACAAAGGAGTAGTATCTCAAATATATAAAGACCTCTCAAAACTCAACCGTCAAAAAGCAAACTATCCAATAAGAACATGGCCAAAAGGCATGAGCAGATATTTTACCAGAGAATGTCTGCAGATGGCAAATAAGCAAATGAAAAGTTGTTCAGCTTGATTATCATTAGGGAAATGCAAATTAAAACCATCATGAGATCTTCTTACACATCTTCCAGAATGGTTAAAATAAATAAAAGTGACCATACCAAAAGTGGGTGAGAATGTGAAAAATCTGGCTGGTGAGAATGTAAAATGGGACAGCTATTCTGGAAAACAGTTTGGTAGTTTCTTAAAAAACTAAACTTGCAACTACCATACGTACTAGCAATTGAATCTCTGGGCACTTATCCCAGAAAAGTGAAGACTTATATTCACACACAAAAAAAACCCTGCATAAAAATGTTTATAGCAGCTTGATTTGTAATCGTCAAAACTCCCAAAACCCAGATGTCCATCCACAGTCTATGGTTAGGCAAACTGTGGTATCCCCATACCATGGGATAGTACCTGGTCATACAACTATTGATGTTCACACCTGGACGAATCTCCAGGGAATTTCACGGAGTGAAAAGAGCCAATCCCCAAAGATTCTATGCTGTATGGTTCTATTTATATAACATTCTTGAAATAACAAAATTATAGGAATGGAGAACAAGATAGTGGTTGCAAGGAGCTATAGAGTGTGGCTTAGAGGTGGGTGTGGCTATAAAATGCAGCATGTGGGATTCTGTGGTGATGGGAAGGTTCTGTATCTTGAGTATATCAATGTCTAGATCTTGGTTTTTTATATTTTATTGACGTATAGTTGATTTACAATGTTGTGTTAATTTCTGCTGTACAGCAAAGTGATTCAGTTATCTATCTATAAATCTATCTATCTATTCTTTTTCATATTCTTTTCCACTATGGTTTACCACAGGATATGGAATATAGTTCCCTGTGATATACAGTAGGGTCTTGTTGTTTATTCATTCCATATATAATGGTTCGTATCTGCTAATCCCAAACTCCCACCCCACCCCTCCCCCACTCTCCCCCCTTGGCAACGACAAGTCTGTTCTCTGTGTCCATGAGTCTGTTTCTGTTTCATAGATAGGTTCATTTGTGTCATATTTTAGTTTCCACATATAAGTGATATAGTATAATATTTGTCTTTCTGACTTACTTCACTTAGTATAATAATCTCTAGTTGCATCCATGTTGCTGCAGATGGCACTATTTCATTCTTTTTTTTATGGCTGAGTAGTGTTCCATTGCATGTATGCATCACATCTTCTTTATCCATTCATCTGTCAGTGGACATTTAGGCGGTTTCCATGTCTTGGTTATCGTGAATAGTGCTGCTATGAACATAGGGGTGCGTGTATCTTTTTGAATTAGAGTTTTGTCTGAATCTCCAATTATCTTAAAAAAGTTAATTAAAAAATATTTTGAAGGCAGTTTATGTAATAACTTCATGTTCAGCATTAGTATGTATATATAGTACAATATATATCGATATATATATATAGTATATATTGCCAAGTAAGGATGTGTTGATGTATCAGAAAACTCTTAGCAGGCGCCACACTCTCCATCAATGTCAGGCAATACACAAGAACACCGTCATCCCTTGGCATCCACAGGGGATTGATTGGTTCCAGGACCCATTAGCTCCCAGCTGCTCTGCTTTTTGCCCTCCTGTCCGAGTTGGGAAGTGCTCTGAAGAGGCGGGTGGCAGCCTGCCTCAGGAAGGGGCGCTGAGGCGGGACAAAGGGGCAAGGCTCAGGCCCGGGTACCACCAGGATTCCCTGTGAGGGTGCTTCCCTGTGCCAGGCACAGGCTAGACGCAGGAGGTCTGGCCCTGCCCAGGGAAGAACTAAAGAGCGCTCCAGCAAGGCCAACATTGCACTGGGCGCCACCGCGGCAAGGAGGTCAGGAGTAACTGGGGGCACTAGTTAGGCCAGGAAGTCCCTCCAAACTCCCTCCCAACAGTGGCCAGAGCCATGCTTTTAGAATCTTTCAAAGGCTTTTTTACACTTAAAGAAGATTCTGGAAGTGCCTTCCTTCCTAGATCTTGGGGCCTGTATCATCCTGCCCCTGTCCACTGGGTTCCCCCAAACCTCCCCCTGCACTGGCCCCTCCTTCTCACTCCCACTCGGGAGCTTTGGACTGGCCCTGCCCCCGCTGCACTTCTGTCACTTCATCCTCAGGAATAACCACGGGTGTGGTGTTGATCATGGTGTTGTGGGTGCTGACTGGGGACAGCCAGCTGGGAGCCGTCTATTTGCCCCTCAGTGGGGACGGCTACGTAATCTACACCAGTGGGGACGGCTACATAATCTACACCGTGGCCGCCCTGCAGTTTCCCACAGTGATGTTTGGGCCGGAAGGACACCACGGCCAGACAGTGGTTGGGGATCCTTAGGTGGCATTTGGCAGGGACCCAGGAACCTAGGGGCAGAGTGTGCCCAGTGAGCTGGAGCAGACGGGCTTCACGCCAGTGGTCCTGTTGGCTGGGGGTCCCGGCTCGCGACCCACCCTGCAGCCTGCAAGGCAGGGCTTGGGGTCAAGGCTCCAGCTGGGCTTGCTTGCTCTGTGAAGGCCAGGTCTGCCCACTGCCAGACTGCAGAGACCATGGCGAAGACACCAGGGGGCCCTGGAGGACACGAGAGCAGAGCAAACGGTCCAGGAAAGCCCAAGGAGCAGCCCCAGGCAGGAGACAGCCCTGGTGCAGGGAGAGGAGGGAGCGGTGCCTGTGTGTGTGTGTACATGTATGTGCATGCATGTGTATATGCATGCATTGCATAGATATGGCTGTGTGTGTGCACATGCATGTGTATACGTGTGCACATGTGCATGTGTCTATATGTGTATGCATGCGCACGCACACAGGCGTGCTTGTATATATGTTCACGCACATGTGTGCATACATGTGTGTACATATACGGGCACAGGTGAGCACACATGTGCTTATGTGCATGTATCTATATGTGTGCATGCATACACGTACTGCATGTGCACACACATACACGTGCACATGTATTTCTGTATATGTATGCGCATATATGTACATACATATACACGTGTATATACATGTGTATATGTATGTGTATATATGTGTATGCATGTGTATGTGTATATATGTATATGTGTGTGCACTTGTGCATGTATATGTATGTGTGCACACATGTGCAGGCAAAATAGGCACATGCATCCATGTGTGCATGCATATGTACATTTGTATGTGTGTGTACAGGTATGCACACACGTATGTGTATGTGTGCACATGTGTACATGTGTATATATGTGCTTATGTGTATGTACTCCTATGTGTACATCTGTGCATGTATATATATGCATATGTATATGTTTTTGTATGTATATGTGTGCATATATGCATGTGTATGTGTATATGTATATGTGTGTATGTATACGTGTGTGTGTGTGTGTGTATGCGTGTGTGTATGATTTCCTAACACAAAGCCTCCTTGCCCATTAGGAAGTGCAGCCCTCTTGGAATCAGATTCTGGCCCCATCAGTTTCCCCAATCAGGAATTGAGGTGGAGCAGGGGATGAGAAGGGGGGAGAACTTTCCCCCCCGCATATTCCTGATACATTCAGGAGAAAAGGCATTTTGCCAGACAGGAAGAAAGTATGAGCCCAGTTTTAGAGAGCTTGTTTTAGAAAAACAGAGAAATGACTGCTTAGGAAAATCACTGGAAAGATGTACAAAAACATGTCAAGTGGTACATTCGCAGTTTGGGATTTCGGCTAATTTTTATTCGCTTCTTTTGGCTTGTCTGCCTTTTCTAAAATTTCTACAATAAACATCTATTACTTTGTAATAACAACCAAAAAGTTATTCTAACAGTTGGCCCAGAGCTGTGACAAATGTTTAGATGAGTTGCCACCCGAATGTACGACACGCTTACTTCTGCGGATGCCCAAACACAGCGGGGGCGCGGCTGAGCTGTCAGAGATGATCACTGGCTTCCTTACTCAGCGGCTTCTCGGCTCCCACCTTCATGCTGCCCGAGTGTTGGAGGGTCTGTCTTCTCGGGGTCCGTAGGTTTTGCTGGCCCCTCAGCGGGTCGGGTACTTGTCACAGAGTCCCTCCTGCTACCCTGGCCCCCAGTGCAGAGACTCGCACTGGTTTCCCCGGCGGGGCTGGGGTGTGCTCTGCAGCCTCTGGGTGTTAGGTGTGGTCCTGGTTTCTCAGGGTCTGGTCTTGAGAGCAGTTTTGATGTGGGCTCCTGGGCCCAATGCCTGGGGTCAACAGTGGTGCCTGTGACCTTGATGAAATCCCTTAGCCTCCCAGAGCCTCTGGTCCCTCTTACATAGAAAGGGGTCCATCATGTGCTTCCTGCGAAGGGCTGATTAGAAGAATAAACAATGTATGATGCATCTAAAGCCCTGGCACACAGTAAGCACTAAACAGGTGTTGATTATTGTTGTTATTCCTGTCTGTGCAACGGGAACATTGGTAGACAGAATAATGGTCTCAGAGATGTCCAAGTCCGAATCCCCAGAACCTGTAAATGTGTTAGGTCACATGGCAAAGGGAGGATTAAGATTGCAGGTGGAATCAAGTGTGCTCATGAGCTGACTGTGACCCAGGGACAGTGTCCTGCGTTATCCAGGTGGACCCACCATAACCACAGCATCCTTGTAAGTGGATGGAGGAGGCAGAGTCAGAGGCAGAGATGTGATGATGGCAGAATCAGGGTCAGAGAGACGCTCTGGCTTTGGAGATGGAGGAAGGGGCCATGGGCCAGGGAGTGCAGGCAGCCTCTGGGAGCTGGAAAAGGCCCCGTGGGACCCATGTCATCCTTTTGAACTATGCAGGTGAGATAACAGACTTGTGTTGTCACTAAATTTGCAATCTGTATGGCAGCGACAGAAAACTACTGCAGGTGCTCTCAGCTTTTCTCAACCAAGAAGGGGCTGGAAGATGGGCAAGGTCCCAGGCCCCCGGTACATCCTCCGGCAGCCTGTGGGTGGAGCGGGTTGTAGCAGCTGGCCTGCCTTACCTGCCTAAGAGGTGGGCCCCTTTCTTGACAGCTCTTGGGTGTGATTTTGGTGGGGTGGGGTTTGATGCTTTGGAGAGGTGAGTGTCTTCAGGCTCTTGATGTCAGAGCAGGGCCTGCCCAGTGCCTCCAACTGGATCTGGTTTCCAGAGCTTTCCTTTGCCCCCCCTGCGTCCTCCCAGATGCCTCCTTTGCAGGGGCTGCCTTGAGGGTGCAAAGGGGGAAGCCCACCCCCACTCAATCAGAGCTGAGGAATATCTCGAAACCTCCCCAAGGCCAGTCTGTGAAGTGTGCCTGAGAAGCTCTGATGTGTGCCTGCTCTCTTGCCGTGAACGGGGAGAGGTTTGCAGCCACTCTCATTAAAGGCTCCTCTTTTGGTGCGAAATCTCAGCTTCAGAAGGCTGCCGGGGCAGAGGCAGGGGAGGGGAAGCTTGCTCCGGGCGGGGAGCAGGGATGGAGAACCAGCGTGGGTATCACAGCCTGCCGCCTCCAGGGCCATCACACCTGCCCAGGCTTCCAGTGGCTGGGTCAGCAGGGCCAGGGGGCTCACCTGCCGTCCCCACCTTTTGGTCTGTCTGCCAGGACCTGGATGGCTTCCTGAGCTCTGCAGAGAAGCCTCCAGAGACCTCCTCTCCAGTCACCCCGCCTTTCCCCAGCATTGCAAGATGACCACTCTGACAATGACCACTGGGTCCAGGACGGCTCTAAACCCATTTCCTGAATTGTATAATTTAGCCTCCGGACTCTCAGTGTAGGAGGCACTATTATTGCCCCTATTTTACAGATGGGAAAACTGAGGTATAGAGAGGTGTCTCAGTTCCTTCCAGGTCACACAGCTAAGAAAGTAGCAGAGCCAAGATTTGCCCTCAGGTAGTGGGACCCTGGCACCCACCTACAGAGCCCCCTGCACACACAGACCAGGGACACACTCCAGGCTGGGGAAGGGTCCAGAGTCTTGCTCTGCAGTTATAGCCAAGTGAATAAGAGGCAGCTCCAGCATTTGGTTCGCTCCAAGATTTTGAGGCAGAGCATTATTTTTAGGTCCAAAAGGATAGATATACAACGAAGAGTGGAATGCAAAGTTCAAACAGAAAACTTTACAGATGGTTGGGTTTTCGGTGGCCGCCATGGACTGGGGTCCCTGAGAGCCTAAGGTCACACCCTTTGTTGTTTTTGGAGTTTCACTGCAGGCAACAGGAAGCCCGGAATTGGGCATGAAAGCCCGCTGTGAGTGTGAGGTTCTTGGCGGGGGTGGGCCATCTTTACCTGTGTTTTTCTCGCCTACCTGCTGACTCCTGGCCGTCTCCTCGGCCCGGTTCGTGGTCTTCCAGGGGGCTGTTCACACACTGGATGGAAGTGTCCATGGGAAGGGAGAGCAGAGGAATGTTCCTTGAGAGTTTGCAGCTCAAGGACCAGAATCCCCACCAGGGTGACGTTTACCGTTTTGGGAAATCACCTCTCCAGCAGCCTCACGCTTTCTTTTGAGGACGGGCAGGGGTAGCTGCTGGTGTACTGTCTCCAGGGGCCGGGTTCAGGAGCTGAGAACTGGAGACTGCTTGCGGCCTCAGCTCCACGTTGAGCCAGCAGGTAGTCTGTGCTGTGGTCTCGCTCTGGGATGGGGCTTGGTCCCCTCCCAGGGTTGGTCTGAGACTTGCTCGTCCCTGAGGGCCTGTGCGCCACCAGCATGTCACCCCAAGATCCCGAGCAAGCAGGCTCGCTCACCCCCAAGGTTCTCAGGTCAGAAGCGGGATTTCTTACTGACCCATCTGTTTAGTCTGCTCAGTAATGCAAAGATGGAGACCATCGGGGGAGCCAGCATTTGCTGACGTGTGCAGTCCTTTCCCCTCTCTGAGCCTCAGTTTTTCCCCCTGTGAAATGGACCACAGGCTCTGTCGGTCTGGTGTAGTTCTAAGCATCTCCCATCCCATAGCTTCACCCAACAAATTCCCAGTGCGGGGGCTGCCAGGCAGGGTCTCCAGCGCTGGGTAAGGGCGGGCTCAGGGTCAGGAGACCATAGGTCAGGACAGAACGGGCAGGATTCTGAGCCAGAGGGGCTGAGTTTATCTCCTGGCTGGGCTGTGATGAACTTAGGAAAATGATGCAATTTCTCTTTTTTTTTTTTTAAGATTTTTTTTTTTTGATGTGGACCATTTTAAAAGTCTTTGTTGAATTTGTTACAATATTGTTTCTGTTTTCTGTTTTGTTTTCTTGGCTGTGAAGCATGTGGGATCTTAGCTCCCTGACCAGGGATTGAACCCTCGCCCCCTGCATTGGAAAGAGAAGTCTTAAGCACTGGGCCATCAGGGAACTCTGAAAATGATGCAATTTCTCGTGCTTTGGTTTCTTGGATTGGAAAACGGGAGTAATGATAGTTTTTACTTCCAGGGTTGTTGTGTGGTTAAGTGCCATATTTAATCTTAATAGAAACTTTCAATAACTTTAGCTATTCTTTTCCATCAGTCTGATTTTTAGCTTTTGTTCCAACCCTTCCTGGTTTCTTGTTATTGTGCCTGGATTTCTTTCAAGGCCCTGAGTGTGTAGGCTGTCCTTGTGGCCTATTGGAAATGTCAGCTCTGAGTACAAAGGACATGGCAATTTGTACTCACAGCTGCTGCTTTAGTGTCATAGGGTGGATGCCACTTTGCATGCCCAATTCAGAGTCAGAGGACCTGAGACACAAAGGGCTCAGGCTGTCGATTGAGCCGACATTTATTGAATGCACATTACATTGGGAGCTGGGCTGGGATGGCATCATCCATTCTGAGTTAAAGGATGCTTCCTCTAGAAAGCATCTGCACTCTGCATCGTCTCCTCCCTAACTCAACCTCTTGTGCCAAATTGGTGCCTTGACTCTCACCTGAAGCCCCTGACACCTCTGTCTGCTCCCCCTAGCTCCAGGGCGTGGTGCCCCCACTTTCCAGAGTTTCTGGGGCCTTTGCCCTCTCTCCAGTTATTTGGCATCACTGAGCCATCTGGTCTACCTACAATGTGGCCAACAGGGTCTAGAGCCTTCCTGCCTTTGTACCCACTCCCACCTCCCCTGCCTCAGGGAGGGCACTCATGGCCTGAGGGAGAGGGGCGTCCCTGGCCTCCACCCAACTCATGGCCTCGAATCGACAGTGGGGGGTCTGGGCTCAGGGCACAGCTGCAGCTCAGGCCTGTGGGTGCTTCTGTGCATGTGGCTAGCAGGTGACAATGGGGGGAGCTCTTGTCCCTGGAATGGAGAGGGCGAATAAGCCTCTAATGGGATGCTTGTTCTCCCTAAAAGGCTCTTTAAGTAGCTGGTTTGTGCAGAAGAATTTGCATGGAATTTGCAAATATTCCTGCTCCTTCAGCTCTGAGAGCTTTCTTTCTTAATAACGGAAACTTGTCGCTATTGTAGGAGCGGCACACACTGGGTCCAAGTGCCAGACGGGAGGCTTTATTTAGAATAATTCCAGATAAACAGTTCTGTGACCCTGGTAAGTGCCTGTGCTTGAAGTGTCTCAATCTCTCTCTGGTTTTGAAAAATTGCTTCCCTGCCTGGGCTGTTGCAGATGCTCGAGGGAACACCTGCCTCCTACTGTCCGTGTCCTTAGCCTCTGCTGTCTGGGGGCTCTCCCCTGGGGAGGAGTGAGATGACATTCCTGCCCAAAGTGGTAAGTGCTATGGACCCAGGGCTGAGCTAACCTTTCAAGAGTCTTTGCATTCAACCCAACTGGCTGGGCTTCTCCTGCTCAGAATGAGGCTGGAGCAGTGGTATTTCCAGAGGGCACTTGGGTTGGTAGCTGGTTATTCTACTTGTCAGAGTTTCTACTGGATTCTGCTGGCTCTAGAAACCCTGGTCTGGTCATTTATATTAGTCTGCTAGGGCTGCTGCAACAAAGTACCACAGGCCGGGGGGCTTAGACAGCAGAGATCCATTGTCTCACAGTTCTGGAGAAATCCAGGTGTCAGCAGGGTTGGTTTCTTCTGACGGCTGCTAGGAAGACTCTGGTCCATGCCTCTCCCCTGTGTGTATCTCTGTCCGAATTTGCCCTTTTAAATAAGCACACAGTCATGTTGGACTAGGATCCACCCTAATGACATAATCTTAACTTGGTCATCTGCAAAGACCCTATTTCCAAAAAAGCCACACTCACAGGTACTTGAGGTTAGGACTTCAACACCTTTTGGTGTTGAAGGAGATCCTCTTTCTGGAAGAAGATCCGGTCCCCAGCAGGGAAAACATGGCAAACCATTTCTGGGGCGAATCTGCTTTGCAAATGATGCTTGTGTTGGGGGTTTTCTCACACAAGGCTTTCTTGCTGACTGCTACTTCTGTCCTAAAAACAGAGGAGAGGGTTCTTCTCAGAATAAAGAAGTTTGAAAGCCAGAAACCACAGAGAAAGAGTGGGTTTTCAGAAGCAGCAAAATGAACTCGGGCTGTGGCTTCTGATGGCCTGGGTGTTGGAAGAGGTCACAGAGAGGACACGACTGCCAGAGGTTCCTCACCCCTCCCTGTCCTTGAATGTCCATCATTCTCACAGTGGGAGCCATTTCCAAGGACACAGCCCTGAGAGAGTCAGGTGTTGTTAAGACCATCTGAGCCCTGTTGAGGCCTCTCTATGAACTTTTAAGGTTCAGGTGGGCAGGTGTCCAAGTCAAGCCTCTTGTGTCAGTTCCCTGCTCACTGACCTGCCTCCTGCCAATCTGGGGTGTCAGTCTCTTTCTTCTGTCTCCCCTCACCCTCTGTGTATGAGGCCCTTTTGTGAACCGACACTGGCGAACCAGGCAGGAGAGGGGAAGTGGGCCTTGTGGAAGAGGTGTCCTTGGCGGGAATCCCCACTAGCCATTGCCCTCTATGTGGGGAGGGGAACCTCTATGTCAGATGCTTGTGGATGCTGCATAAGTACGGGGGTGCCCTGAAAACAGCAGCTGCTTTAATGCACTCATTTGGGGAGCCGTGCAGAACACGCTGCGGCAGAGAAAAATAGATGGCTGTGCAGTGGACTGGCCTCCACCATGGGCAGGTCGGCTGGACCCTGATGCCCAACTAGAGGCTGAAGGTCGAGTCAAAAAATAGGAGGAAGGAGGGGTGGAATAGGGAGGGTGGGAGGGAGGGAGACGCAAGAGGGAAGAGATATGGGAACATATGTATATGTATAACTGATACACTTTGTTATAAAGCAGAAACTAACGCACCATTGTAAAGCAATTATACTCCAATAAAGATGTTAAAAAAAATAAAAATAAAAAAAAATAAAGTGAAAAAAAAAAGTAGGAGGAAGAACTGAGATTAGGGAAGGATGTGTGGGTGTCCACTGCTCTGTTCACTTTGGGCTGGCAGACAAGGTGGGGAGCACCTTTGTTTTGCAAAGTAGGAGAGTCAATGCTCTTGTGACAAACATGATCATGACATTAAGAGGTAGGGTCCCTGGGAAAATGAGGACAGTGAAGGTGAGGACGTTGTGGTGATTAACAGAGAAACAGACAGGTGCCCCATGCCGTCTGACCCCAACACAAAGGAAAATTCTAAATAGTAATTACCCTAGACTTCTGATTATAGAGAATTATACCCCAAAACTCCTGGGAGGAAACTTGCATCCTTTCTCTGTCCCTTGAAGTTGTAACTCTTATCACTTCTGAGATGTGAACACCTTGGGAGATGACTAAACACTGCCCATGATTGCCTGAGACTGAAAAGAAAAAAGGGGAAAAGAGGCTATTTAAAAATGCAGACTGCTATAGAAGTCCCCTTGTTCTAAATCTAGTCTACAGCCTCCATAAGATTACTCATCAAGGGCAAATACAAATCTTAAGTTTTCTACACAAATATTAGTAAAAGTCTTTAGCCATGTGAGTGGGTACCTGATTCACAGTTCAAGTTTTGGAATGAAAACTATGGGGCCTCTGTGTCTGTCTGTATGAATGTTATGTATCTGTGACGTTTTTCTCCCTCCAGAAGTATTGTTAAAATTAATTTGTAAAAGTTTTATTGGACAGGCATAAAAAAATAAATTTGATATCAATAGTGTCTTTACTTAAAAAGGAAACAATTTTCTTTCATCTGATAAAAGGACAAAGTATTCTGGGACTACTGGTCTGTTCTTGATGGGATTGTGAAGGGTTTTTCTTTACCTTTTAAGTAATCTGCCTAAAAAACAAAGATTCTGTGTTTTATCAAAATAGTTTCCTGTGCTTCATTTTGTCTTTGATTACTTAAGAAGACGGAATCTTCCCTATTAAAAGAGCCAGTTTTTTGTTTTTTGTTTTTAAATAATCACGTAACTTCCTGTATTTGCCTGAGAAGTCATTAGTTGTCGCTTTGGTTAAATGGATAACTAAGTATTGTATTACAATGACCTGTAATCCTATTTAATCAAGTGTTTTAAATAAACTTTTTGATATTTTTGACAATTTTCCCCAAATAAGATTCGAAGTGAAGTCTTGTTGACCTTGAACTAACTTTCGGATTTTCCAGAGGGCCCCTGGAACATCTTAATAGACGTGTTTTCTCTCCTTGTAAAAGAGAGATAGTAAACTAATTAGGCTTATTTGATACGTTAAATTACATGGGAAGTATTGTCAAATAAGAAGTGATGCTCAACTTTCTTTAGGGTATATTTGCATGAAATTCCTAAAAATCTGATATGTCCTGGTATAATGTTATCACTCATAATTTAAAAATGTATGTCACAGAAATAACCAAATTTCCTTGTCAATTGCATTATAATGAGCTCTCATCAGATCTTTAACAACGACCATTTAAAAGTTTTGTTTTTGTTTTTTTTTCGTCATTTACAGACAGTTTTTGTTCTGCTCTCATGCTTTTGCAAAAGAGTTCCTGTAAAAGGGCTTCATCATCAAGGAGGTTCATGGAAAAGACTGACAAGTACAGGTTTCTGATAACTAAAATCAATTTGCCTTCCTGTGGGAGGGGCAATAGTGGACCTTTCAAGTGCATCCTGAGGCTACCTGCACAGCACTCCCCTACATGTCATGGGACGGCAGCCCGAGACCTGTCCCCATCCTCCTCCCCCACATCAGTAAGACAAGCCCCTTACATTGATGATACTATGTTAACATGTGAAGACTGGCCTCTGCTGCAGGATGTTCTGCAGGCTTTGCTGGACCATCTGTGAGGAAGGGGATGGGCAGTAGGACCCACAGAAAAGTCAAGGCCCCGGCAGCTCTGTAAGGTTTCTGGGAGTTGTTTGGTTGGGTACAGTGCATGTTGTCCCAGAAGCTGTGATTGATAAGGTACAAGCCTAACCAAGCCCTAAGAACATGAAAGAGGTGTGAGCCTTTGCAGGGATTTAGGGTTTGGAGAACGTTTATTCCCTTCCTGGCACAGTGCCTCCATCCCTGGACCTGGGGACCAGAGCAGCCCCTGTCTTTGAGAAGCAAAGACACTAGTGAAGTGTCTTTAGAGCTCTGGGCATCTCCCAAGCAGCGTTGTCATTGCATTAGATGTGCCTATGACTCTGGAAGGGGTGGACTGGGCACTGAGGCAGAGACAGAAAGAAGAGAGAACTCCTTGTATTTGGTCCCAGCCCTGGGATGGAGCAGATGCCCCAAACACCCCCAGAGAGCCCTGGCTCCTCGCAGGGCACACGTGCTCCCCCAGGTAGAGCTGGTCACGGAGGGGGCAGCACAGCGAGGTCAGAACTTCCCTTCCTACCTGGGGGTGGGTTGAGAACATCGACCCCCTCTGCCCCAGTTCATGTCCCCGTGTTGACGAGGTGGCAACCTGATTTACAGGAGAGGTGTGCCCTGCCCGCCAGCCCACTGTCGCTAGAAATGCGGGTGGTCCTAGGCCCTTAGAGTACGTAGACCCTTCAGATGCCCCTGCCCTGTTCCTGTGGGGGTCTGTGGAGAGGGAATGGGAGAAATTCCCACTGATGCGTGGTGTTCAGGTGCCTGGAAGCAGGAATGAACCCCAGTAGCCAGCAGGCTGAGCTCAGAGCCGCTTGGCTGTTGGTCACTCATGAGTCCTGAACTGACACTTGGGCTGCTCCAAAGGGATGAACCCTATGGCTTTGACACTGGGAAGCTGAGCGCTGGATGATCACGTATAAGCCCTGTGGGGTCAGGATGTGTGGAAGGACACTTGGGTTCAGTAACCGCATGGCCTGTGTGTTCTAAACAACACTCAAGGCCATTGCCAAAGGAGTCTGGGGCCATCCTCAGGTGAGGGATTGGCAAATTGAGGGCTCTAAATATGCCTTGTTTTGTCTGGATGCTGCATCTGGCCTAACCCAAGCTTTCCCGTCACTGTGCAAACCTGGCTGCCACCATTAGGGGATCAGGGAAGCTGAGACCATGTAGGGTGCCCTCCATACACAGACAGTCACCTCACAAAGGTCATGATGTGCAAGACTGGGCAGAAGAACATGACACTGATGGAGGGTCTGTCTCCCCTGTAACTGGCAAGCAGCAGCATTGGTAGAAAGAACGGACATTAAAGCAGCAGATTAGATTACTCACAGGAAACCCCCTTGGCCGGTGGACCAAGTACTGTCCCAGGCTTTAGTACATTGAATGATTGACCAGTAGGGCCTGTTGCCCCATATGCCCGACTGGGGGCCCCACGTTGTAGAGGTGTGGAAGTGGAGGAGAGAGCCGTACCCCGACTCTCGAGTAATCCACACGCAGTGATGCTGGGAACGCCAGGCGCCATCCTGCCTGGGAGAGGCGTCATCTACTGAGATTTGTGATGGGATGTCCCACCGGATGGGTGAGTAACTTCACACCCCTGGGTGAGGGGGACTGCTCAGTCTCCAGGGGGACCCCGTTGTTCTGCTGCCAGCCGGACCTGTAGAAACGTATTGTACCTGCAGTGGAACACGTCCCATTGAGTGGAGCAGGTGGGGGGCTGGTCTGGCATATCCCAGCCCCAGACCATCGTCTCCTGCTGGACAGCGCTGCCTCCCTGGCCAAGGTGTATGGCAGGTACACAGGTCAGTTTCCTGAAGCTGCCGAGCTCCCTCTCCTCCTGTTTCCCTCTGGTACTGTCACTCGGCCGCCATCTGTGTCCCCTCCATTGGCCGAGAGGACGTTACAGCTCACAAGGACCCCCTTACGAGTTCACCCAGCGAGCCTTGAATGAAAGCCGGCATAGCATCCTTACGGAGCACTAAAACCTCTCTAATGAGAAAGGCTGGCCTCTGAAACAGGCTGGCCTTGGACAGCGTTGCCGCCTTGCGGGGAGGCACCTGGGCCATCCCCTGAGCCGAGTGGTGTGTGTTCGTGCCAATGTGTCATCTTTATTAAATCACACGAGGGCACAAGTGACACCCTGAGTGATCCGACCCCCAGCCGAGGGGACTTGGGAAATCGGTGGTTTGGGTCACGGGGCTCTTGGTGGAGGAAACTGTTACTTTGTTGTGTTAAGCTTCGTTGTGCTGAGTTCTCTTGCCTGTGCCTCTACTGTCGCCGTGACCTCTGCTTCCTGGGCAGCCGGAGAGCCACCAAGGAGTGGCCTCCAAGCCAAGGGACCCCTTGCTGGCTGCTGGGCTCGCTGTGGAAGAGGAGGTGTTGTGAGATTGAGAGAGCCCATCATGGTGGAGGGCAGGTGTTGGAGGAGATCATCGAGAGGATGTGACCGCTGGGTGACCTGCGAGCTGGACCTTGGCCATCAGAGGTTCTTCACCCCTCCCTGCCCTTGAATGTCCCCTTGGCCCACCACTCCTGCAGCCAGAGCCGTTTCCCGGGACGCAGCCCTGAGAGAGTCAGGTGTTGTTAAGACCATCTGAGCCCCGTCAAGGCCTCTCTACCATCTTTTAAGATCCAGGCAGGCAGGTGCCCAAGACAAGCCTCTTGTATCAGTTCCCTGCTCCCTATACCTGCCGCCTGCCGATCTGGAGTGTTGGCCTCTTTCTTCTGTCTCTCCTCACCCTTCATGTAGGAGGGCCGGTTTGTGAACCAATACTGGGTTCAAGCCCCATCTCTGCTCATAGTGCTTGCTGTGTGACTCTGGAAAACTTACTTAATGTCTCTGAGCCCCTTCCCCAATTTGTAAAATAAGGGTAATAAAATCACCTGTATCACAGACTCATTTTGGGGCCAATGAGAGCTTGTAGGCAAGTGCCCAGTGCAGTGCCTGGCTTTGCCCAGCTCCAGACACTGGGTCCCTGGGGGCTATGCTTTCAGTGTTATTGTCCTCAGTACCCCCGTGGCACGTGCCCACCCAGGCTAACCTCATTCCCAGCCACCCCAGACCCCCTGGCAGCACAAGGGCCCTGGTTGAGGAGTTCGATATCTCACTCCTGGGCTGAACTTCTTCTGAAGGGGGAGCCTCAGCTTTCTCATTGGGAGGCCGAGCCTGGGGGTGGGGTGCACTATGGTCTGAATGTTTGTGCACCGCCCCCCCCCCCCCCCAAATTCGCATGTTGAAATATAATGGGATGGTATCAGGAGGTGGGGTTTAGGGAGGTGACTAGGTCATGAGGGTGGGACCCCATGAATGGAATTAATGCCCTTATAAGAGAGTCCCAGAGAGCTCTCTCCCCCTCCCACCATGTGTGGACACACTGAGAAGACAACCAGGAAGGGGGCTCTCACCAGACACAGGGTCTGCTGGCGCCTTGATCTTGAACTTCCAGCTTCCAGAACTGTTGTTTATAAGTCACCCAGGCTATGGTATTTTGTTTTAGAGCCCAGACAGACTGAGATGGGGCGGGTCCCTGCTGAGTAGCCGGGATGGCCACAGCCACTCTCTGGGTGGTAGTGGGGTGAGGCGATCTCTCCTGGGCTTCTCTCTCTCATTTGCTTCAAGACCTAAGGGGAAGCCTTCCAATCTTCAGGGACAGGGGGCTTCTGCGTGCCTCCCTGGGGGCTCAGCTCCTCCCAGAGGCAGCCTCAGGCCTCAGGGCTCCTGGCTGAGCTGGGTCTGCTGTGCCTCCAGCAGATGCCTACCCCCCATCTCCTGGAGCAGAAAAGAGGGAGGGATTCCTCTTCCCTGAGCAAAACTGCTCTGGGTAAGGCCCCACACCCCCGAGACTTCTCAAATGGCAGGACGTTTAGCTCTGCTTGTCTGGAGCTGGATGGAGTTCTAGCAGCCACAAAGGCAGACAGCTCAGGACATACTCGTTGGATGAATGAGTCAATGAAGGAAGGAAGGAAGGAAAGGCTGCAGGGGAAGAACCACTTCCCAGGAGAAAGGGACTGAGCCAGGTTCCTCCCCAACTTCCCCCAAGCTGGGTGCTGGCCTCAGGGCCAGAGGGAAGTTGGGTCCTTGCCCTGGGGAAGGGATGTCCCAGCTGCAGCTTCCCAGCTGGCATGGGGCTTCCCGCCTGCTCCTGGGGACGTGGGCACAGAGAAGCGGTGAAGCTAAGTGTTTTCAGAGTCGGGA
The DNA here is from genome assembly GCF_028021215.1 of Eschrichtius robustus. Lineage (NCBI taxonomy): Eukaryota > Metazoa > Chordata > Mammalia > Artiodactyla > Eschrichtiidae > Eschrichtius > Eschrichtius robustus. Next base: position 4,150,404 of record NC_090826.1, on the reverse strand, counting down.
GCTCAGAGCTGAACAGAGGCTGCCTGGCCAGCCGTGAACCTCACCACTGCTTTCCCCTGACCCCCGTGTTTGGCTGTCCAGCCTCTGCACGGGCAATTCAGCCCCTGGGGTGAGCTTCCAACTAGCAAGAGCCCAGCCCACCCTCCACCAGACGCTGTGAGCCCAGCTAAGTGGGCGGGGCTGCCAGTGAGGAAGTTTGAGGGTGTCAGTCTGACTTCCCACCAGGTAACCATCCTGCCCTGGCTCAGTTTCTGCTGGGGACAGTCCCTGCGGGGCTGGAGTGAGCGTCCCCGTGAACAGGAGCTAAGGTGAGGGCGGTACGGACCCGCTGCCCGCCTGCCCCCCCTCCCTGCGGCCCCCGTGTGGGATCGCGGCTGTAGGGGAGGAAAACATCTTTTCCTTCCACCCTTCTAGGTTCTCCACTGGCGCTCCATACCCAAACAAGAGAAACGCATACAGGTTTATTTAATATAAGCTTTATGTGACATGGGAGCCTTCATAAGGAAATGAAGACTCAGAGAAACGGTGAAGCCTGAGTGTTTTTATGCTGGGTTGGATTAAGAGTGAAAAGTCACGGGGAAACGTGATAGGACAAAAGAGTGTGGGCTCAGGGCAGTGAACCGGGGAGCTGTTTGTTCAGATCCCTCTCGGCGTCCCCTCGTCTTGGGGATAAGGGTGCTCCCATCCTCCGGGTGCAGGGAGGGCACCTGTCACAGAAGGGCACCTGTGACCCGCTTCGGGGGAAGGTCAGAGGGTCCTTCCCGCTCCTGCCTTCACTTGAGCAAGTTCAATGTGCCACCGTGCTGTGTTTGGGGTAGCGTGTCTGAACCCTGTCACATTGCAGCCCTTTTCTCCATCAAGAAGAAGTGAAGGCACAGCAACGTGCACTTAGGTTTTGGAAGAGTCTAGACTCTTGACTGGCCCAAGAGGGAGGGGCGCTCCTGGAGATTGGGGTGGGGGAGGCCAGGGAGAGGCTGCAGTGCAGAGAGACAGATGCGGTGCCCGAGGCAGGCCAGGCCTGGTTTCAGGGCCGAGTGGACCTCTGCTGGGCTGGCTGGAGGGGCTGCTGCGGGGAGGCATTGCAGAGGGGGACCGGACCCTCCAGGCACAGATTGGGGCCTGAGGAGGAATCTAGAACCTAGATCTGGGCTCCGTGGCTGGAGGGAAATTTTAGCCTGGGCCTGGGGGGTGTAGCCACAGCCCAGAAAGTGAAGGGCTGTCCCGGAGCACCAGGCCCAAGTAGAGCCCAGCAGCTGCCCGTGGTGGAGCCGCAGTGGCCCGGGGTGGGACTGTCCCCATCTGCTCCGGTGGGATGCCTGGCCTTCTCATCTCTCAGTGCACCGTTCACCCCGAGTGTCTCTGTCTCTCCCTCTCTCTCTCTGTCTCCCTCTCTCCTTCTCCTAGTCTCTCTCTCACGTCCTGAAAAGCAGCTCTAATTCCCTTGTAGAATCCATTATTCACTCACTTCCTTCCCTGTCCACTGAGCTGTGAGCCCCTGGAGGGCAGGGATCGTGCCTGGGCCGTTCACGGTTCCTGACACATGTGCTGACACACAGCAGGTGCTCAATAAATCCTTGAGGATCGCTGTGAATGCCGGTTGCTGTACCTCCAGCCGTGCCTGAGGGCCCCCCACTGGCCCTGGCTGGCCCGTCACCCAGGTTAGGGGGAGGTGATCCCGCTGGCTGGCTGGCACGGCAGTGGCTCCCTTCGCATGACGGTCCCGGGGAGTTTGCCCCAGGCCTGGTGGAAATTTCAGGCTGCTGGAGGGACCCAGGTGGCAGGGGGGGCTGGCTGCCAGTCCTGCCGGCCGGGACTGTGGTTCCCTGCCTGGGTCCCGTCCCGAGGAGGGCTCCGTGGTGACCCCCACCTTCCATCCTGGGGGGCTGGTCAGGAGCAAAGGCCCAGCCTGTGGGGGAGGTGCATCCAGGACCCCCTCCCAGGCAAAGTCAGAGGAGGGTCTGAGTTTGCATCACGGTCCAGATGCTTCCAGGGAAGGTTATTCAGAATCCCTGCAGCTTCGGTTTTCTCATCTCTAAGGTGGGGTCAATCATAATAACAATAGTGATAATGATACTTAGAGTAGCACCAGCTTATGTGGGTTTAGTGGAGGATCGGGTGACCTGATGCCGAGTCCCTGGGTTGTCACAGACACTCAGTAAATGGCAATTATTATCCCCGTTAACACTGTGATTGTGGCTCTTGTTAGGTTTTGGGGGCGGGTGGTGGTTGGAGCCAGAGTGTCAGTTGCTGATGAACGTGAACCTCAGAGGCCCTGCTGACTCCAGGCGGACCGGGAGGGATCAGCCCAACGCCGGGGGGAGCAGGCAGATGTCCCAGGGCCCTCACCCGGCCTCCATCGCAGAGGGAGTCGTGCTCCCACCATGGGGTTAAACCACCCTTCGAATCCAGACTCTGAGCTCCTTTTCGCCATGGCAAGGCTTCTGGCCTTTCCAGGAGACTTAGTAGCGTTTGCGAGCCTTGTTGACTTTGGGAGGAGCCTTTGCATCTGAGCCCTCAGCCGTGTGCTGGGAGCCTGGTTCCTGTCTTTCACTGAGTTTCCCAGCAGAAGTGCTCTCCCTGGCTGGGGCCCCAGGGTCTCCGAGACACTGCAACCTCCAGCTCTGTCTGGGGTCCTGCTGATGCCATCTGGCCCCTCTAGGTCCCTGGGGTTCAGACATGGGGGGCGCCAACTGGCAGTGCAGGCGGCCTGCACTGCACCCCGATGCTGCCCATCAAGAACCCCCAGAGGGAGCGTGGCCTGATTGGTCAGTGCCGTCCTCCCCTCCCATTTTCCGAGGACTGTGCTTCTTTGAATGGTTGCAATATCCTTCAAAGCGATTCAACAATGCAGCCCTGGAACCCACATGGGGACCTTTGCAAGGGCCTTCCCACCCACTCATGCTCTCTGGCTAGCTCCCCTGGGCCCTGGGAGACTGTTCTCTTTCATTCACCCCATCCCCAAAGGCGCAAGATCCCCCAGGATGAGCAGAACTGTGTCCCCATGTCTGGAGGAAGGAGCTGGTAGGAGAAAAACCCCGGGGGACAAGCAGGCGTTCCAGGGGTCCATCTCACGCAGTCAGAGCAGAAGTGGAGCAGGTGTGTTGGACGGGGCTGAGGTCAAGCCGAGTCCTGGGTGGAGAAGGAGGGGCAACCCGTCCCCTTGCTGACCACCAAGGCAGCCTCGAGGGGAGAAGGGTCTCTGGAAGAGCCTGGAGGGGGCCCACGCACAACCCTCACTGAGCAGCTCCCACGTGGGGCTCACAGTGAGCAGCCCATCTGGTTCTCAAACAGCCCGTGAGAAGTTGCTGCTTCCATCCTATCGACGAGATGGGGAAACAGAAGATCAGGTGGAGGGGACCTGCCCAAAGTCACACCATTAGCAGACTCTGAGCTCTGACCCCTGGATCCTTTTCCCTCCCTCCTCCCTCCCTTTCCCCATCAATCACCTGAAGAACCCTCTCGGTGCCCATCCTTCTGGGAGAGGAGGCTCTGCCTGGGACCTCAGGGGCTGCTTGAAGGTCTGAGCCTCAGAGCCACTTGGTCTTGTCTCTCCGTGGCTCCCCTCCCGTCTGGGTGTCCCACAGCCCTGGGCAGGGTACGGCCACCTACTTACCCAGGCCAGCCTGTCTTGACTTCTCCGTGAGGGATGTGAAAAGGGGCAGAGGGAGCCTGTGGTCCCCACCCAACGGCCTGGGTGCTGGCCACCAAAGGCACATCTAGCCAAGTGGGTAGGGGTGGCCTTGGTTCCCCACTTTTGGTAGGGAGGTGGGAACCCCAGATGTCTCCGGTCTCTGCAGGGTTCCATGTGGGGCTGATGTGGTCCTGGGACCGTAGGAGGCCAGAGCCCACGGCTCCCAGCAGCAGGGGCCTGGGTCCCAGGACCACGGTGTGGGCCCTTCAGAGTCTCCTCTGGGCCCCGAGAGCCCCTGCTGGCCCAGGTCGCTGCGGCACAGGACACAGAGGAGCTGCTGGCACCACGCAGCTCCCAATGGACAGCTTCGCAGGACGGGCCGAGATGGGCTGGCAGCCTCCTGTGTCTGACTCCCCTGCGGAACGGCACTTGCTTTGCACGCTGCTCCCTCACTGTTTGAATTGCAAGTCCTCTTACTTGGAATAACACTGACTTGCACATTTGAGTAGTTCAAGCAGGGAAAATTTGATCAGATGCCAACTGAGTAAATGCCAGGGGCTTTGAAAAAGAAATTTAAATTGCCAGGAGGATAAACGTTTGGGTAAAAGGACCCTTCTCACGGCTGCCACTGTGGTGGCTCTGTCTGCGCCCGTCTGCTGGGTGCCGCTCAGGGTCCGTGTCCCAGCGCCGCGGCCAGCCCTGTCTGTGCGCAGAAATCATGCTGCAGAGCAAACTGGAGTTCTGGGCGGTTGGTGTGAGGGTGGCTCCCGGGAGCCTGTCCTCAGGCAGCACCAGTGCCAACTCTGCTTTAGACAGTGCTCGGGGTCTGGGGTCCCTGCCTGTGGTCATCACTGGCCCCAGGGCTTGGGGCGGGATGGCGGGGCACTTCCACATCTCTGACCCTGCCTGGGGTCCAGCCTGGGGTCCTGTGCCTGCAGAAGCATTTGCTGCACTGTGGGAAGGACCACAGGCCACAACCCACTTACCAGTGGACAAGGCAGCATCTCAGTGCCCAGCAGATGCTGGGGTGCTAGTTGGTTTCTCTCTTCACTCCTGATCACCTGAAAAAGGTGCTAGGTGCTGGCTAAACTGCCCACCCCCTCCTGCCCCACTCTGGCACCTTCCCAGGAGGCTCTCCTAAGGGAGGCCCTGGAACCAGCACCTTCTTCCCTCTTTGGGGTCTGGGAGGAGGCCCGCATCTCAGTGCAGTGCCCCCTAGCTGCCACCAGGGGTCACCAGGCCCACGGCAGGCTGGAGGGTGGACGCTGGTGGCTGGGAGCGGAGTGCGGGGCAGGGGCAGAGGCAGGCAGCCAGTGGCAACGGGGATGCAGGCGTTGGTTGATGTCTTGGAGGTCAACCCAGCCCAGGCCAGCCGAGCTGTGGGCTTTGGTGGCCAGGGTGCCCTGGGAGATCAGCTGTCATGCCTGAGCTGCAGGTCCTGGGACCTGACGCTGGTGGAGACACGAGGCCCAGCACACTGCTTAAGGGCATGGTGGACTTTGGAGTCATTCCAGGATGGCTTTAAATCCCGTGTGGACTTGGGCCACCTCCTTAACATCTGCAAGCCTCAGTTTCCCTACCTGTAAAATGGGAGAAATGATGGAAGTGTTGTTGGAAAGATTCAGCGAACTGCTCAGCCCAGGCCTGGTGTCACACCATCACTCAGCAGACGATAAAGACGGTTCTTACTCCTGTCAATAGAGTTTTCAGAGGGACTGTCCTTTCTGTCGCCATCTCTTCCAAGATGCTCTGTGGCTCCTGCTTGTTTTTAATGTTCCTAATCTCCTGTTGATTATTCCTGGGGTTTCAGCCAAATAAGCACTTCCAATTAAAGCTCTCGCCTCAGCTCAGAGTTGGGTTGCCATGGCGACAGGAGCAGGGATTTTAGTTCTTCCCCGGAATGTACACACATGTGTGTGAGAGCCTTCGTGTGGGTTTCTGCCCGTGTGTCGAGTTGTTACCAGTGTCACTCCCGCGGGGCCTGGAGCTGGCAGGTGGGTGGAGAGAGGGAGGAAGATGGGGTGTCAGGCGTGACGTTGAGGCCCCTTCTGCGTGGGGGAAGCCTTTGCCCGAGTGCTCGGGCCAGTGTTGGGAGGAAAATGTGGATTTCCTCGTGCAGACTTGGCCTTCCCGGCAACGGCCTCAAGGCCCCTGTCCAGCCAGGCAGGTGGGAGGATGCCCAGGTGGTAGACGCCCCTGCCCAGGTCTCTAGAGCCTCCCAGGTGTGTGTGTGTGTCTGAATGTGACTGTGTGCCTGTGTGTGTGTATGTCTCAAGCTGGCTACTGGAGCTGAATCTCAGACAGAAAGTTCTAAACTCAGCTCCTCAGCTCTGGCTGGGGGTTGAGTGAGGTCCAGGGAGGGGCTGAGCCAGAAGCAGAGACGAGAGGCTCGCTCTGACCTCTGGATTCTCAGAATTCCAGATACATCAGCATCAGTCCTCGTCTTCAGCACTGCAAGTTCTTGGAAGGTAGGCTTGTTGCTTCCTGTGTGGGTTGGCTGGGATTTTTTCAGTTGAAAGCGTCAAAGCAGCTTGTGCAAAATTAAATAAACAGAAGGAGAAAAGAAAGAATGTATGTGCACACACACGGATACACGGGCACACCCATACAAAATCACATGTGCTCACACACAGACAGGAGGTCATACACAGGCTCACACACAGAGACACACATACACACACACACACAATGGGGCCCAGGTGCTGGGAATCCCTGCTCATCCAGCTGCCTGCACAGCTGGATCCAGGGCTCTGACCTTCTCCACGTCTCAGCCCCACCCAGCCTTGGGGGAACCTCCCTCCCAGTGGTGGGAAATCTCTCACAGGGAGGAGAGGTTTCCTCTGGCCGAGCTGAGGAAGCAGATCTCAGGGAAGGATCTGATGGGCCTTGCTGGGCTGTGGCCAGCCCTGGACAATTATTGGGCCTGGGGCAGTGGTCCTGGCCTGTCCCAGGTCTCCTGTCTCCCAGGGTGGGACAGTGAATGTGGATGCACTGTGCCTGGGACCACCTGGGGATGGGGCGCTGGCCCCAGGGTGCGTGACCATGAGCATGGGAAGGGCTGCCTTCTCTGTGGAGTGGACACTCCTCATCCAGGAGGGGGCTTGATCTTTTGCACACGCCGTGTGCCCAGCAGAGCTTCGGTGTCGAGAGCGGCTGTGGCCCCTCTCCACCGGCTCTGCATCTGTGGAATCAGGGAGGCCGAGGGTGACGGGAGGTGGTCTGGAGGGACCGACTGCCGGCTCTGGGGGGCCCAGCAGGACCGGAGCCCTCGTGCGGAAGCCAGAGGTCGTACAGAATCTGGCCTCCTCCATGCTCTTCCCTGGGAGCTGGGATGAGCATCTCTGGTCCTGAGGAAACAGTGTCTGTGGATTTGGGGACTGGGGGTAGAAGAGCCAGCCTGCCTCGGGACTGGCTCCATGGGTCAGCTGAGGAGGGCCAGGCAAGGGGCTTGGCAGACCACGACCCCCAGCAGTTGTCACCACACTTGCCCAGACCCGCCCCTGGAGGCTCTGAGGAGCTGCGGGCAGCCCAGGTGGCATCTGTCCCTCCTGTAGGCTGTGATTCTGAGTTTGGGGACAGTGTCCCATCCATTGCTGAGACCACAGAGCTGGGCCCCCCGGGGGCTCAGTGAGGATGAGGACCCTGGATGACGGCAGGTCCACGGCTGGCTTCCTGCTGGGAATGCGGGCACTCCTCCTCCTCCCGAAGGTGAGGTCAGCTGGCTGGGGCAGCACTGCAGGCAGAAGGGGGGGTCACCGCCCTCCTGGAATTGGCGACGCCGAGCCCACCTCTTCTCCTTCCTGGGGGAGGGGCTGCTACAACCCCACTGATCTACGAGCCTCCCCGTGTGGCAGGCACCGTGCAGGGCTCCTCACTCCACGCTCCCACGTCACCTTTGTGGGGACCCCGTGGCAGTTGTGTTATCCAGTCTGCAGGTGAGGCACTAAGCATGAATACATTGCCCAAAGTCCAGCAGAGCAGGCGGTGGACTGGGGCCAGGAAGCCAGAACCAGCCATTGGGCTTTTCTGACTCTCAGGGACCTTCCTGTCCTCCTCGGGGCCCAAACAGCACCCACGCCTCGGGAAGTGGGCTGTGGAGGGGAGGATGCTTGGATCCTTTCCCTGGATTCGGTGCTCCTGAGAGAGACTCCAGCTGTCGGTGGATACCCACCGCCTCCCACGTGGCTGGAGCCCGAGGTTCCCACTGCCAGCTCCCTTTGTTCCATCGGAGCCCAGAGAGGGAGGGTGGCGAGGGGCCAGGGGAGGGGGTCGTGGGCAGCCGCAGACGGGCGTGTGCAGGGCCAGAGGGACGGAGACTAGGAAGTCCACGTGCCAGAAGCCCCCTCCGGGCAAGAGGCGAGCCCACCTGTGGGGAGGCGAGGCTGTGGGCCGCCTGGGAAATTCCTTGCTGCCTGTTGAGTGGGGCTCCCCTTGGCTTCCTTCCTGCCGCTCATCCCATCCCTGCCCCCAACCAACCCCCCCAGGACCTTAGCAGGCAGCTCAGAACCGCGGCTGAAGCTGCCCTTGTGCCTGGCCACGCCCACCAGCTCTTGGTCCTGCACGAGGCGCAGGCCCATCAGAGGAAGGGCGGGTGCTTGTCCTTGAAGGAGTGGGCGGCCAGAGAGCGGGGCCCAGGCCAGCACGTGGCTGGTGAGGAGGCAGGTGGGGCTCCCCAGTGCACAGCCAACTTTCTCACCCCCGGGATGGAAGGCTGTGCCCGCCTGTGCGTGCATGAGTGCCTTTGCACACATGTGCCAGTGTGCATGCATGTACATTCTGCGTGCAGTGGATGAACGGAGAAGCTTCTAGGAAAGGCCTGTGGCGGAACTTCAGCTGCTCACCTACTTCCCCTCTCAGTCTTTGCCTCACCTCTTTGATTTCTGTGGCACAAGCTGGTTAATTGGTGTGAAGAACCGAGAACGAGAACTCTCCAATTAGTGAAGAGTGACCGCAAGGAGCTAGAAGCTGGAAGGAGCCTGGGCCTCTTGGAAGAGAGCCAACCAGAGCACCACCTGACCAGGGGCGTCATCTCGGATTGCTGCCTGATGAAGTGATAACTTGGATTTTTGTGAAGTCACTAAAATGTTGAGGTGGTTGTTACAGCGGCTGGTCCATCCTGACTAATAAATTCCTAAGATTTTCCTCCTTAAGACTCCCGCCCTGTAAGCCTCTGCCCCAGTGTGTACCTGGCCAACCCTTCATCATCTTTCAGGACCTAGTTGAGGTGCCACCTGAACTAGGCCAGCCTTTTTTGGGTAGCCTTCCCTGGTCTTCCGGGACTATCAGGTGCTGGTTCTCTTGGTCCCAACATTCCCTGGATTTACCTCTGCCGTTGTGCTTACCCTGTGGTGCCATAAAGATCTCTTTACTTGTTTCTCTCTTCCACAAACCTATGGGCATCTTGATGGGTGGAAGTATGTCTGTGTCCTCAGTGCCTGGTATGGTATTGGATAGAGTTGGTATTCACTGTGTTTTTGGGAAGCTGGAAGAAAGAAAGGGAGGGAGGGGGACAGAGAGAGATTCTCTGGAGTCTTTTGGTCCTTCTCTGGAACTAAAGTTACAAAACAAAGATCAAAGTGTTCCAAATGACCCATATATATACTTTGGGGACACAACTGGGTTTCTGTTAAAAACTAGCCTTCTCTCCCAACACCGTCCAGCCATGAAGAGGTTAGATACCTTTCCTCTGAACCATTCTCCCATTTATAGGTTTTCTCTTAGTCCTGACTTAACCTTCGCTTTTGTTATTCCTCTTTCTTTCACCTCTCCTCCATCCATCCATCTATCTTTTCCTTCCAAAAAATGTACTGTATGCCAAGTGATGTTCAAAACATAAAAACTATTGCCATGAAAAAAACAGACCAAAATCCATGTTCCTCTCATGGGACATAATCTATGTATCCAATTATCTCTCTATCTATCTATCATCTATCTATCTATCTATCTATCTATCTATCTATCTATCTATCTATCTATCTATCTATCTGTCTGTCTGTCTATCTATCCATCCACCCATCCATCTACCCATCTCTGTATCTATGTATCTATATCTATTTATCTATGCATCTATGCATCCATCCATCTATCCATCCACCCATCTATGCATCTACCTATCTACCTATCTATCTCTCTATCTCTCTATCTATCCAGCCTAGAAGTGAAAGCACGTGACTTACTTTGGCCAATGAAATATGAGTAGGGGTGAGTGATGTGTGTCACCACTGGGCAGGAGTTTAGAGGCAGTTCTTGCTTTGCCATATTCCTTTTCCTCTGCACAGAGGTTGGCACATTCTAGGTGTTTCCTGCTTTGTCGATGTGGGCCCTAGAGTGAGGAACACTATGGCCTGCAGAGCACCCTCTCCCCCAGCATAACCATACTCCTCCAGACATGTGGTATAATAAAGGGCCAAACCTTTCCTACGAGCCATTCTGGTTGTTGTTTTCTGTAGCACACCCTGGCCTCGCCTGGCTGATAGATACAAGGTGACAGACTGTCTTCCAGATGGTTATGCCAGTTTACATTCCCATCCTCAGTGTCTCTGAGTGTCTGTTTCACTCTGTCTTTATTGGCCTGGAATAGTATCTTTCTAATTTACTAAAAATTTTGACCAATTTGAAAGGTGAAAAGGAATCACATTTTAATTTCCCTTTCTTGGATTAGTAGGGAGGTTGAATGTACATGCAATGGTCATTTGCTTCTCTTTTTTCAGTATCCATTTTTATGTGTGCCTACTGTGTGCTGGAAGTGTTTCTGAGAAGTTCTGTTTAGTCTGACCCAGAAAAAATCAGGGGTAAGCTTGAGTTACAGGCATACAAAGTACATGGGAAGGAAATTCCCTTATGAGATAAAAATGTACTGTAGGAAATTCCCTGCTGTGGAAGAGCAGGTTTACAGATAGCAGAGGGGCTGGACCTGTGAGGGCAGGTGGGGACAGAGAGCAGAGAAGTTTGTTCCTAAATCCTGGAGCTCCCTGTAGAGGTTCCCCTGCTGGCTGCTTCCTGGAAGGCACATGAAAAGCCTGGTTTATAAACATCCTCTGTTTTGCCTCTGTTTCTGGTCCCGCACTTCTACAGGGGCTACAAGTGGTGGCAGGAGCCAGGTGGGCCCCTGCGTGGCCCCGCTCTGTCTTGCCCTGTGCTGAGCGCCGGGCTCTGCCTTCCGACAGCTGCACTGGGAAGCCTGGAGCAGACTCGGGGCCGTTCATCACAGCAGCTCGTTATCTCTGAGCTTATGTAAGTGCCTCCCAAGGTCCCTTCTCTGGCCCAGGTCTTAAAAAGTAAGCTGCTTACATAACTGCTTCGAAGGCACACTGGAATTAATTTCCAACACTAAATTTGCTTTAGGAGGAAGTCTACTAGAGACAAATGGGGAGTGGGAGGTGGGCTCCAGGGAGAGGATGCCCTCAGCCCACAGCCCGGCTAAGAGCTAGTGGCTCCCTGGAATGCTGCTAAGTGGCAGTGGTTGGGAGAGGACCCCAGGATTCTGCGTCTCCCCCCCACCTTTATGCCACGATAAATTAGTCAGGTAAATTTCTCTGGCCTGTAGAAAGAACCAGATCACGCAGAGGCCTTCTGCCACCAGGGTGATGGAACAGAGGCAACTGGGCCAGCCATGATGGGGCAGGAGGCCGGGAGCCCCTCACTCATGAAAGAGACAGGTAGGTGGTGGGGGGGCGGGGCTGGCAGGGCTGGCAGGGCTGTGGTTGCCCTCCCGGGTGGCGGACACCTCGGTGTCAGAGAGGGTCTCCCTCCAAGAGGGTCCCCCCCCAAAGCAGGACACCCAGTGGGAGGAAGGGAGCATGTGAATGGCCGCAGGGTGGCGCTCATTGATTCCAGATGCTCCAATTTGTCTCTTGGGTACAAGGTAACGGCTGCCCCCTCACGCACCCTCAAGCCCACGGTGTTATCACTTGTCTGAGCTGACCTGGCTGGGATCCTTCCTAGAGGCCTGGAAAGGGCTGAGCGCTAGGGGTCCTCACCGGGCCCAGGGGGTCTGGGCACCAGCGTCTTAGCCCCTGCGATCCGCTTGGCACGCTCCAGTCTGCAGGGAGCTGAGCGCCGGGCAGCTCATGTCCAAGGGCAGTGCCATCACCAGGGTCCTCCGTGGACAGAGCTGGTCCTGGGCCTCACCCAGCTCATTAAAACACTTGATGGTGATCACATTGGCATTTTTCTTGCACAGCGATGTAGGTTCAGGTGCTGGGATGAACTTCCTACCCCAGTGCTTGCTACTTGGGCCTCCAAAGCTAAACCGTTGAGTCCTACTTTGTCCTGGGAACTTTCCTGATCTAATTTGACTGACTCATGGGTGCTTTTAATTGCTTCATGACCCAGGAGGATCCTCCAGAAGGCCCAGCCTTTGAGAAGCGGCTGGACGGCCAAAGGATGTCTGCTTCTCCACTCTGGCTGGTTCTACTGGTCCCGTTGGAGCTGGGAAAGCCCTCGGAAGAAAGGACTGATGCACTGAGATGCCTGGTGTGTGGGAGCACGGGGGTGGTGTGAAAATCATGAAAGCTGCATCCCAGAGACAAGAAAGACAAGAGATGAGCGAGATAGTGAGTTGGAGAACTCAGTGGCAGCCAGAACTCAAGCAGGTGGGTGTCTGAAGATGGAAACTTCAGGGACTTGCAGGAATCTTGGGAGGGCACAGGACACCCCACAGGCATGAGAGATGTACTGGGGTCCATTTTGACCAAAACTCAAGGGACAATGTGCTCCTGACATACACCTGGGTGACCTGTGAGTCCCAGGACTGTGGGATTCCCAAGGCCTCACCTGGCTTACCTGTGGACCCCAGAGGCTGCAGAGCACCAGCATGTGTGTGTGTCGGGGAGGGGAGTCCCCTGCCTGTCACTTCTGGTCCCAGATCAGAGTGCACGCACACACACACACACACACACACACACACACACACACACACACTGCCGGGCAAGCCCTCAGGTTTGGGTCCCAGACAGTGGGCTGGCCTGCCGGAGCACACAAAAGCCAAGGAAACTCCCTCGCCGGACCAGAGGACAGGACAGGGGACAGAGAGCTGGCCGGGGTCTCTACTGCTCTACAAGGACAGAGGCAGGCAGGAAGCCTGACAGTTTGCTTAAAAAAATCTTTATCTTTCTGAACCCCCAAACCGAACCCATCAGAAAGCATTGCAATGAAAATACAATCCCCACACAAACCATGTTTTCCGGAAACCAAGCCTCATCTGGGGCAGAGTGGGGCACCTTCTACGTCCCCTGCAGGGCCCCCAGCTGCTCTGAAAGGGGGGCTGGGCGAGTAGAAGTGGCCCGGCTGTCGGGTCATTTAGACCCTCGGTCAGAAGCTCACAGCCCCTGGGGCTGTGTCTTCCTGGAGAAGGTCACACGGTTCTGCTGGGGAACTTGTTTTCCTTTTAATTATTCAGCACACGTGCCGTGTGGGGTGCAGGCCCTGCGAGTGGAGACTGGATGTGAATAACCTTTCATGCCAGCAGAAAAGCTTAATAAGGTGACATTAGGGCCCAAGATGCAGCAGGACACGGCCTCTGCAACTTAATAGCCCACCTAGAGACAGCTGCTGGAGGATGCATTTAATCTGCAGCTCGCAGGCCACCAGCCCAGAGCCTGTCCTGCTCAGGGTGGGAGGTGGCATGAGGGGCAGAGCCCCCCCGGGGCCAGGATGCGTTCTGGGGCCCTCAACCCTTTGAGGAGCAGCTGGGGGCAGCCAGGAGGGCTGGTGGCCGCGTCCTGCCTCCCCCACCTTCTAGAAGCTGGCTCTCGGGCAAGTCACCTCAGTTCTCTGAGCCCCCTCACTCGACAGGTGTTCGTTAAGTGTCCAGGCGTGCTGGACACTTTCTATATGTGTGTCCTCTCTGTGCAGCGACATGGAGAGTCCCGGGGCCCACGGCTGCTTCCAGATCATGAATGCATCATCAGGGCCCCGCACCTGCAGGCTCTCAGCGAGGCCGTGCTGGTCGGTCCTTCCTTCACTCACTCGCTCACACGCCACGTTTTTCCTGGGTGTTGCCATGGGGAGCCCGAGGCCGGGCACCGAGGGTGTGGGCACCTGTAGGAGAGTCTGGCAGGTGGGCACGGCAGAGGGGTGAGCGGGCTGCACGTGGCACCTTCCCCACGCTGAGCTTTCCAGGACCCTGGGATTTGGCTGAAAAGCCCATCTTTGTCCTCAAGAGCGCCTGGCCTTGGCTCCTGGCACCCCCTCTCTCTTTTCTCCCTCTCCCTCTCTTTTCTCCAATAGTTTTTGAGCACCTGCTGGGTGACAGGTGCTCTTCTAGGTACTGGGGATCCAGCAGAAGACAGAAAAAGTCCCCACTCTGCTTGCTACCAAGAGGGGCCCGGAGCTGGGTGGTAGCCCCTGTGCAGAGTGCCCCTCAGAGTCTGGGGCTCCTGGGGGCCCTCCAGGGTTCTGGCTCTCGCAGCAGAGGTCGGGGCTCCATTTCCTGCTGCAGGGCTGGACAGGACCCCCTAGAGCCCAGATGTCCCTGGCTTGTGCACCCAAGAGCCCAAGGGACAGTGTTGGGGAGGGGGAGGCTTTCAGACTGGGGGACACTTCTGAGCTGAGATGGAATCCTAGCTTGATGCTTATTTCTTTTTTTTTTTTTGTAATTGGAGTATAGTTGATTTACAATGTTGTGTTAATTTCTGCTGTATAGCAAAGTGACTCAGTTTTACATATATGCACATGTATATATATGCATTCTTTTTTACATTCTTTTCCATTATGGTTTATCTCAGGATATTGAAGATGGTTCCCTGTGCTATACACTATGTCTTTGTTGTTTATGCATGCTGTATATAATGGTTTGCATCTGCTGGCCCCAAACTCCCACTCCATCCCTCCCCAACCCCACCTCCCCCTTGGCAACCACAAGTCTGTCCTCTATGTCTGTGAGTCTGTTTCTGTTTCGTAGATAAGTTCATTCATGTCACATTTAGGATTCCACATATAAGTGATATCATATGGTATTTGTCTTTCTCTTTCTGACTTCACTTAGTATGATAATCTCCAGGTCCATCCATGTTGCTGCAAATGGCATTATTTCATTCTTTTTTATGGCTGAGTAATATTCCATTGTACATATATACACCACATCTTCTTTATCCATTCATCTGTCCGTGGACATTTAGGTTGCTTCCAGGTCTTGGCTATTGTGAATAGTGCTGCTGTGAACATAGGGGTGCATGTATCTTCTTGAATTATAGTTTTGTTCAGATACATACCCAGGAGTGGGATTGCTGGATCGTATGCTAACTCTATTTTTAGTTTCCTGAGGAACCTCCATGCTGCTTTCCATAGTGGCTGCACCAACTTACATTCCCACTAACAGTGTAGGAGGGTTGCCTGCTGCTTATTTCTTGACTGTGTGACCTCAGACGCGTGTCACTCGCCAGTGACTGTGGATGGTCTAATATTTTTCCCTACTTGCAAGGAGCCTGCCGCCCTTTCATGGATGCTGGCAGAAGACATGAGACCCCCGGCACAGAGACAAAGGCTGTTGTTACTCACTGTATGGCAGGAAGCACCAGCTTCACTGGTCTCCTTTGTCCCTCTTTGTCCCCCAACCCCACGTGTGATGCCAGGTGGCCTAGATGCTGTGTGCGGGAGGTTCACCTCACAGCTGAGGACCCCAACTTCGGGAACGCTGATCTTTTTGAATGGGCTACAGGCAAACCTCCCTGGCTTTTGCCCTGGAGGGAGACATTATCTTTACAATACTGATGCAAAGAAACCTGCTTCTGTCCTGGAGGGAGATGATCTCTCTGGTCTCCTGGCTATTTAAACACCCTTGAAAAGATAGTCTGGAACCAAAGCCGTAGGTGCCTCTCTGAGATGTGCAGAAACACAAGACCTGGGAGAACTGCATTCCAAGAGTGAGGAACTCAGTCTTGCAGAGCCTATTCCCCCATCCGGAGAAGGGAGACCAGTGGTGCCTCCCAGATCCAAGGGTCCCTCCAAGCCAGATGTAGTCACAGGCCATCCCTCTCCACCCCACCACCCTTCACCCCCCCAGCCCACAGGCAGGGTGCGGGAGCTGGAGGAGGAGCTTTGCAGACTTGGGTGGTCCCATCAACGTCTGGTCATTCTGTGAGCCCTCCTGCTGGTTTGCAGTCGGCATCTCTCTGCAGCCTCAGTCTGCTGGGACCCCCGCTTCAGGCTCTACAACCTCGGCCACCTGAGGCACCCTGGCTGGCACGCCCTTCTCCAGTGAGGGGTGATCAATGATGGATGGCTGTGGAGACTGTGACTCTCAGAAATGACACGTGCCTTTTCTGCTTTATTGTTCATTGCTTATGTGAAGCAATCTACATTTCCAGCTGTTAATGAAGGATTCTAGATGTGTTAGGAAAAAAAAAACCCTCAAAACCTCTATTCTTTGCACTTGGGTTGTTAATTAAATTCCAAAGCTCCATTTTCAGGTTTTAATTAACAGCACAGAGCTCTTACTTGGCATGTTGGCCTCACGTGGAGTCCCTCCCTTTGCCCCTCTCGGAGGAAGCTCTTGGACCACGTTTCTGTGTGATGGGTCCCAAGGCCCCCACTCGACAAGGCTTATGGGCTCAGGTGGCCTCCTCTGGAGGGTAACTGGGGCTGCTTTCTGTTGCTGCTCCCAGGAGAGAGCTAGGGAGACACTCTTCCTCATCAGAGTCTGTGGATGGTCGGAGGGTCACCTGAGCCCTTGTTCCCGGGGCTCGGGTGGCAGGCTGGCAACGGGAGCGGTGTTTCTTGACCCTCTGAGGCTCCCCCTGCAGTTCAGGAGCTGCTGCCATGTGAGCTGAGGCCATGGAACCGATGACCGGCTTCCTTAGGCAGAGAACCGCTTCATGTAGATGGGAGTATGGAACCTTTCTCTATGAAATGAGAAAGCTTCATAGAAATAACAAAGCAATAGTATCAGCCTCAGCTCATTTCAGCTCTGCAAACCTTTGCGGAGCACGTGTGATGTGCTGGGTTCTGTGCTCTGTGCCTGGGATCTGAGGGTAGACTCTGGAGAGCCTCATGGCAAGAGGGGGTGGGTGTAGGTTCTGATGTCGGCAAAGGTTAAAAAAAGGCACATACTAAAAATCACTCTTAACCTGCCACCCAATCCCTGGATCTGGGTCCTTGGAAGTTCAGGACCCAAGGATCTCCTCTCTTGTCTCTCTGTGTTCTAGCTCTGCCCTCCCTGAATGAACAGGACCAAGGTCTAGTTTGGATGGAGTTGGGGCTGTGAGGTAAGCTCATGAAGAGATGGTTCTTTATTCTCCTTCCTGCAACCTCAAGATGTATAATTGAGTTCTTATTAAATTTCCGTTTAATGCCAACAGCTTATATAAAACAGCAAAGTGAAAAAGAGATCAGGGGAGATTTATTTAACCTGAAAGAGGACACAAACAGGGTGTGTGTGGGGAATAAAGACTCAGTGTCCTTAGAGATTGTCATACTGAGTGAAGTAAGTCAGACAGAGAAAGACAAATATCATGTGATATCACTTATATGTGGAATCTAAAAAAATGGTGCAAATGAACTTATTTATAAAACAGAAATAGAGTCACAGATGTGAAAAAAAAAACTTATGGTTACCAGGGGGGAAAGGTGGGGGAGGGATAAATTGGGAGATTGGGACTGACATATACACACTACTATATATAAAATAGATAACTAATAAGGACCTACTGTATAGCACAGGGAACTCTACTCAATACTCTGTAATGACCTATATGGCAAAAGAATCTAAAAAAGCGTGGATATATGTATATGTGTAACTGATTCACTTTGCTGTACGGCAGAAACTAACACAACATTGTAAATTAACTATAACCCCACCCAATAAAAATTATAAAAAAAAAGGAAGACTCAGAGAAGGCACAGCAGACACAGCTGCTGGGGGTACATGGAAGAGGGGCACTGGGCCCCCAGCTTGGGGCTTGGGGAAGATTTCAAGGAGGAGATGGCATGCTGGCTCCTGAGGATTGCATTTCATATTTAAGAGGTTAATAGATTTGGAGCAATATTTAAAGAACTAAACATCTAGGCACATCTGAGTGCCTCTTCTACCGTAGATGAATGTTCTCAGGCTGTGAACTCTACGTGTCACCAGTGCCCAGCGCAATATAACTGCCTAATAAATGTTTGTGGAAAGAATGAAAGAGCATTCATTATTTTTTCTCTCTCTCTTTTGAAAGGGAGCCTTTAACTCTTCCTCTCACTAATCCATTGGTTTTCCACCAGGGGCTGTTTTGTCTCCTAAGGGACATTTCTTAATGCCTGGAGACATTCTGGTTGTCACTCTGGGGAGGAGGCATGGGGGGGGGGTGTGGGTAGAGGGGAGAGATGCTGCTAGACACCCCACAACCCACAGGACAGACCCTCATAACAAAGGTTTATTCCCCAAAACATCAATAAGTGCTGAGGCGAGAATCTCTGCACCAGTAGTACTTGGGCCGTGGAAGGCTTTGGGCTGGAACCTGGTGATGGGGGGGCTGACCCCTGCAGCCAGCCCTCTATTTTATGCTCACCTGAAGCCTTGTGTCTGGCAGGGAGGTTGGTATTTGGTGATGGATGGGCTCAGGAAGTCCCAGCATTTTGCACTCCTGTGGCTTCTGCCGTTGGTCCCTCTCCCCGTAGCCCTGTGTTTGAATGCTGATAGACTGTTCACCCTCCTGGACCCTCAGCTATGGTCCTGCTCCAGCCAGCTCTGGGGATCCTATGGTCTTTTAGAGCAGGAACTCTGGGGCAGAATGTCCCCTACCTTTCCTCTGGCTGCTCTGGCCACTGCCCCTGCGTATACCATTGTCATCCCAGCTTGGGACTTCTCTGTCTGCCCAAGGCCACCTCACATCCTACGCGTGCTTTAAGCCCCCTCCCACGTGCCCGACCCACTGCAGCCGCGCTCAGCCTTCTCCTTCCCATTCTATGACACTGACGGGGCACAGTGTTATCCTCAGACTTTAGATGATTCTCCCTGGAAGTGCCCTTTTGAGCTGCATGATAGCGGAGTCCGTGACCCCTCACAGAGACCCTAATACACAGCTGCTAGAGTCTGCAGAGGGCTTGCTCCATGCCAGCACCTTGCTAAGGGCTGTGCATGTGTGATCACACGGTCTAGCGAGTTGATGGTCCCGTTGTCACTTGTAAGAGGAGTGAGAGGCTGGGCGTGGAGAAGGAAGTGCTCCCAGCCGTGGCAGGGCTGGGCTGTGGACCAGGGGGCTGGCCAGGACTGGCTCCCTGTGCCCCCCAGGATGGCCGTGGGCACGTAATGAAGACCTCACGGTGTGGGCGGCAATGTTGATGAGGACAGAGCTGGGGGGGTGCCCACCAACACCCCGGGCAGGTGGCAGGGATGAGAGAGACCCATGAAAACTCAGATTTCTCCATCAGAGCCTTCTGTCCGTCCTCCTCTGTCCACATCAGGACCTGCTCTAGGCTGGAGGCCACAGGAAGGAGGGAGCTGAGGGTGCCTGAGTTCCTCTGTCTCGTGGAGGGTTAGGGTGCCTCCTTGCCAGCAGGGGCTGAGTGGTTCTCCGCGTTGTGCCGCCCCGCATCCTGCAGGTTGACCACAGATCACACTCTGAGTTTTGGGTTGTCTGTTTCCCTGGGGACCATAGGGCATCTGACACGTTGCTCAGGGATTAATTAGCTGCTGCTCAGCGAGCACTTAGGGGGTGAGGTGGGCTCCCTGTGGTGCCAAGTGTGGCACTCAGCCCCAGGGGTAAAGGAGGACACCTCTGTGACCCAGAGGTCAGGTGGGGAGTCGCAGCCCTGTCTCGCCAGCCTGGACAGACCTCAGGGGCGGCTGTGTCCCAGGGAGCCTCAGCAGAAGATGTTCACTCTGTTTGGTGCAGGAACGATCTCCCCTCTGTTTGAAATGCTCTTCCCAGCGCAGGTATCCCAAGGAGCCACAGAGCAAAATGCACGTTGGGTCTTGCCGAGGTCACCGGTGAGTAGACAGCAGGCACCTCCTGGCTCTGCCCTGGCCTCAGAATAGCTTCATTTGCTGGGAGGAAGGTTCAGGCTGACCAGATGCAGGCGTGTGGTGGTCTTTGGAACCGGCTTACTGCCCGACACCCTCAGAAGAATTATACAAGGAAGCCCCTGTCACCATGTAGATGAGAAAAGCAAAGCCCTGAGAGGCCTGCCTGGGGCCAGCCAGTGTGGGCAGCTCAGGGTTAGAACTCGGGATCAACCGGTCCCAGTGCCCGCCAGCAGCCCACGACCCCACACTGCTCTAACGAGGCATCGTCCACACCAGGCTAGGACTTGGAAGGTAAGTGAGGCTCCTGGGGCGTGAAATTTAAGGAGGGGCTCACTTGCAGGGTTGTGCAATGCCTTATTTGCCTCGCCCTAGTCCGAGCCCTGGTCCATGTATGTGAAGGAGAGAAGCCAGCTGGGGGGACCCGGTCAGCCCCTGTGCCCTTCGAATTCCCTCCCGCAAAGCAAAGCTTGGGTGGGGGCCCCAGCGCTGGGTCTGTTTGCATCTCAAGAAGGGTGTGAAACACATCAAAATAATCTCAGAGCAAGTTGCTGGAAAGCTCCTTTAAAAGTCCAAGAGACGCATCTCTGGTCTTTACCTCTAGGGGTGGGGAGGGGGTGGCTTACATCAGTGGAGTCCTGGTTGGGACATCTTTGTCAGTTGCTAGTGACAGAGAACCCAACCACCCAGGTGGAAAGGAGGGCTCCATCCAGGGGTTCAGACAGACTCCCCAGGCCCACTCTCTTCCTTTCCTGCTTTGGCTCTGCTCCTTTTCTGTTTTCTCGTTGGCTGCATCCTCATGGTGGCAAGATGGCTGCTGTTGCTCCGGTCTCACCTTCCTCTAGGCCTCTCTCCCAGTAGGCACTGCAGAAATTCTATGGCATCTATTAGCTCAGCTGGGATTACATGCTCATCTCTGGACCAATCATAGTGGCCAGAGAAATGCAGTACAGCAACCCAAACTCAGTGTGTAGGGATGGGTGGGTGGGGGAGGGAATTGGGCAGACAGAGCACGCTGGCAAATGTGCAGCCTAGCACAAACCAAGAAAGACCAAAACCCACTGGACACACACGCCCTCTGCTTCTGACCCTGAGTCAGTAATTATCCACACCTCCGGATGTCCTGGTCCTTGCTTACATTTACATTTAAAAGCCAGTTCAGTCCAATCGAATAGAATTGTCTGTAATTAATCTAGGCCTGATAGTGAAATTTCAAA
Source organism: Eschrichtius robustus (assembly GCF_028021215.1). Lineage (NCBI taxonomy): Eukaryota > Metazoa > Chordata > Mammalia > Artiodactyla > Eschrichtiidae > Eschrichtius > Eschrichtius robustus. The sequence continues at coordinate 4,129,613 of NC_090826.1, read as the reverse complement.
GTGGCCTTTATTTTAGACTTAATCATGATTTCCAGTGGTCTTGCAGGCATTAATTGTTTAAAGACGCTTAATGAAACTTAATCAGTCCGTCCAAACATACCTCAGGCCCGGAACGATTTGTTCACACCACAGCCAGATGCTTCCAGATGCCTCCGAGGGCAGGGGACAGCCACAGAGGGGGTGGCTGGCTTGTCCTTCCTTCCAGGAACCTCACCGGGTAATGTCTCATGAGCCCCCACCTCCAACCATCTCTGAGTTCCTGTCTTCATTGTGTCCTCTGGCTGCTGTTTCCACTCTCCAGGCTCAGGAGGTTTCCCGGGCTCCTGGAGAGGGTGCTAGAATTCTTGTCATGTCCGCTCACTATTGTACCTTTTAAAGGACAGCTGCGGTGCGGCGGGGGCATGACCTCTCCAGGCCACGCTGGGCTGGTTCTCAGGCCTCGTGGCCCTCTGCGCTCGCCTCCTGCACTGATACACGGATGAAATCCCCCTTCCCTCACCCCTCCCACCCTGTGTTGAGCTCACCGCAGTGTCGGGTGGAGGGCGTTGGGACCTACAGCCTCTGTCCCCGGACAGCGGACAGCGAGTTGACTTTGGATGAGGAAGTTAACGCATCCAAATGGTCCATCACATGCAGCCAGGGCACAGAGTGGCAGCATTGTTGGGCTCAGGCAGGTAAAGTGTCCGCCTGCGCTGGCCCAGAGCCCGCGGTTGTGTTGGCCATTATTATTGTTATTACTGGATCTGCGACATTTATTATTTCAGCCCTAATGATGGACAGGCACCTCGCCAAGTTCTGTGCGTGCAATGGCAAACACAAGTGAATAGACAATTACCATTCAGTGGGATGTTAGCTTTTATACCCATCTTGCTCCAAATGGTATTAAGGTAGCCATAGGGTGTATTGAGAGCGTGGATGGCGGGCGATGTGCCCAGGTGCTCCAGGAGCCCTGGGAAGTCCCTTGTCTTGCAGCAGAGGGGAGTCAAGGTTGGCTTCCTGGAGGTGATGCCCTGAGTGTGTGCCCTGCCATGAGAAGCTGCCTCTCCCTTGTCTCTGCTGGGGAGGCTGGCTGTAGGTCTTTAGGCTGTGGTCTGAGCCTGCTTGAGCTCGGGGTGGTATGAAATTATCACAGGAGGGCACTCAAGCCAGCATCTTCTCCCCGGGGGGAGAAGATGCTGGCCTCCTGCTCCACCAACCAAAGGGGTTTTTAATGCCCCCAACTCAAGAGCTGGGTTTCCAGGCACACGGCCTTTCCTCTCAACTCAAGGCCTCCGTGGAGCCACCCAGTGGTCCATGGGGTCCCGGCCATGCTCCTCCTGCCCGGGACAGTCTGGGCTTCAGCGCTGGGGCTGGTGCGGGCCCAGCTCGAGGCCGGCCAGCGGCTCCGCTCCTGCCCCCCTCACAGAAGAGGGCCCTGGGGCCCACAGGTATCATCCAATGGTGTCCATCGTCTTTCGGCTGGGGGCTCCTAGGCCGACGTGCTTATATGTAGTACTCTTTGAACACACATTGGATTAGTTTTGTGCCTCGTTGGCAGTAGCCACTGTCATGAGAGCCACCTCGGCACCCGGTGGAAAGTTCCAGAGACAAGGAAGCAGTGACTGATGGTGGCAGCGGCAATAGCACCTACGGGGGCTCCGGTGGCGCCTTTACCCTCCCGGTGGCCTGGCTGCTCCGCATGTCCATTTCCAACAACACGCGAGGCTTCCGGACGCTCTCTGCTGCTTCCAAATTGCCGCAGCAGAAAGGCAGACCCTTGACCCTGTAACTTTCCTTCCACTGGAGCAGCTGGTCAGACGTGCAGAGTCGATATTAACCACCACAGAATTATTTCTCAGCCTGGCAGGCTTGGGACAACGTGTGTCACGAAGGCAATTCCTGACTATTTAAAACACAGGATTTCAAAGGCTGGATCCAGGGTGTTTTAGGAGAAGGACGTGTCCTCTTCACACAGGGATGGCGGCTGCCTCTGGGAGTTGCACGATAGGACGAGGGGGCAGGACACGGCGGAGGCCCCAGCCCTGCATCTCTGTCACCATGGTGACACAGGTATCTGGGCCTGTTCCCATCACAGAGACAGGCTGTGGTGACTTCCATGGTCCTGCTTGGTTCTAAGTTTCTCTGTTAGCCTCACCCCCTTATGCTTTAAAAATCTGTGTTTGGAAACATGGTTTCCTTGGGGAGGCGGGGGGCTGGGTCGGTCCTTGTGGGGCTGGGCTTGTTGTCTTTGCCAGCGGTGACTCTGTTTCTGGATGTGGGCTCTGACCGTGGCATCTGGGTCCAGCGTCAGGAAGCATCGTGGCAGCAGGCGGAAGAGGTTTTGGAGAATGGGCCGCTGGGGTCTGAGTCTTCCCCGAAGCTGAGCTTGGTGGGCAGAGAGGGGTTCCTCCCATCTGGCCTTTGTGGGGTGACCACAGTCGAATATGACTTCCAGAAACATCTGTCTGAAAAAGAGCAGAACTCAACCAGATCTGGAGGTTCCATTTACACATCCTGATTGCACCACAGCCCGCTCTGGCCTCCTTGGCATCTGGGGAGTGGTGCCCAGGCCGCTTCTGGTGACTGCTTTTCCACGGGATCCAGTTTTAGAAACAGCGTTCTCCTTCTGGCTGAGCTTTCTGCTTTGAAATTGCCTCTCACAGAACATGTTACAGCCTGAGGTTAGGATGTCCCTTCATTTCATTCTTTCGCTGGAAAAAAAAAAAAAAAAGTCCGCTAAAACAGACAATTCAGCCACATCACACGCTGCTGTGCTCTGGAGGGTCCCTCCGGTCCTTGCAGAGGGAAACTGAAGGGAGACGATTTGTTCTGCAGTTTCTAATGGGGGAGACTGCTTTCTACAAGGAAGCCTCCTCCTTGTTTGGGGAAAGAAGACTCAGAGATGGGGTTCGCCTGCGGGGGCCCCAGGAAGGGTCCGGGTCTGGCCTGGCAGTGCCGGGGAGGCGGCAGACCCCAGAACACGGCACGTCTCTGGAGGCATCATTTGCCCCTCTCTGATGGTTCTTATCCCTCGCTGATATTTTATGAGCAGGATGTTTATCCCCCAAGGGTTTTGAAACATAGCTTCATCTGGCTTGGGAGTTTTGGACTTGTGTGCAGAGCACAAGCCAGCAGGACCCAGGCCAGCTGGGGGTGTGCTGTCCCTGGGGGCGCTTGCGGAACGGCCAAGCCATTTGTCCCCGTGGGATGCAGTCGCCCGGCCCTGGCTTGGTTGGATCAGGGCCCAGGGTGGGGGGGGAGGGCATGGCCCCCCAGGGCCTCTGAATGCTTGTGCTGGTTGTGCGCTGCTCAAGGGTGCCTGGCCCAGCGGCTGAGCAGGTGCTGCAATCCAGCCTGCATCTGCTTGCCAAGCCTTGGGCCTGGCTCAAGGCGATGTCTGCCTGGAGGATGGGGAACCTTCTCCTTTGTACAGAAGCCTCTGTATGGGTGGCCCTGGGACCTCCCTGGGTTGATTTCAGAGGAAACGTGTATTACCATATCTTTTAGTTGCTGTATTCTGATGCTTTGACATCTGGGGCTTGGCTGAGCCTGGGGGTTACTCCTCCCAGGACTAGCCAGTTCTCAGAGATAGACGCAAGGGGAGGGTGGCTTTCAAATGCAAACCATCCAATCCAGAGCCGCTACCCACAAGAACCTTCTTAGACTCCAATACTCCGGGCTACTATCCTCCTGCTCCGGTCACCCCAGGGCAGGTACCAGCCAACTAAGGAAAGCCGATGCCCCGGAACCCGCTGAAATTATCCAAACCAGCCAATCCTAAACCTGCTTTCTCTGCCCACGCCCCCTTCCATCCCACAGAAACCACAATAAAGGCTCTTGCCCACATGCCCCCAGGCCCTGTGCTTCCCCGTGTGGCCTTGTCTGGTATGACCCCTCCTGTGGGATCTGTGAGCGTAACACACTTCTTTCAATGGCAGCCATGTCCATGTCTGTGTGTCTCACATCCCAGATTAAAACAAATCCTGGACTTTCTGTGCTTTCAATTGCCCTCATCTTCCAGGCTATTACCTCAGCCTAAGGAAATCAATTTGGCCCCCTAAGACTTGCAAATACGGCACTTCGGTTAAAATGAATGTGAATGGCATTTGATCTGCCCAGTTACTGCTGGTTCTGCCCAGAGGGGTAGTCGTGAGGGGTTTCCTTACCCTTAAAACCTGTTGTCGGAGAGGCTGCCTGGGGAAGGACCCTCTGCAGACCCACTGCCCGCCAGGCCCCACCTGTCCAGGTCAGGAGTCCTGGGGATGAGAGTCCGTCTGGGCAGGAGTGTTCCCCACAGGGTTGGGGGCCTTGTGTTCTGGAGAAGAGTGGGGTTGGGGGTAAGTGGGAGGTGAGTGAGTCAGGGCCCCTGGGACTTCTCAGGGGCCAGACAGACCTGGATCGTAACCCTGGCTCTGCCACTCAGGAGGTGGGTGACCTCGGGCCAGCTGATTAATCTTACTGACCCTCGGTTTCCTCGTTGTAAAGCAGGACAGAATCTTCTCCCTTGAGCTGTGGGGAGTAAATCATGTGTGTCCAGGACAGGCTGTCATGGGGCTACGCTGTCGGCTGAGATGATATAGACAGTGAAGCCCCCAAAGGCGTCCACGTGCGAATCCCCAGAACCTGTGGCAATTCTATCATATGGCAAATGGGAATTTGCAGATGTGATCTTGGGATGGGAGATTGTCCTGGATTATGCAGGTGGGCCCGACGTCATCACAAGGATCCTCAGAAGAGGGATGAAGGAAGATCAGATCCAGGAGAAGGCAGTGTGAGCACGGAAGCAGAGTTTGGAATGATGTGGCCGCAAGCCAAGGAATGCTGGAAGCCTCTAGAAGCTGGAAGAGGTAAGGAACAGATTTCCCCCCAGAGCTTCTGGAAGGAACCAGCCCTGCCGCCACCTTGATTTCTGCCTGTAAAGCTCATTTCTGACTTCTGAGGACTAGAGCTGTAACAGAATAGATGTTTGCTGTTTTAAGCCACTTGCTTTGTGGTCATTTGTTATGGCGGCAATGAGGAACTTATACAGGCTGGTTGTAGTTGCTCTGACTGCAGGGTGGTGTGTATGGCCTCAAGTTCTGGGGACCTGCCACCCTGGAGGAGAGTCTTGGGTTGTGTGACCTTGAGGATATTACATAACCTCTCTGTGCCTTGGTTTCTCCATCTGTAAAGTAAGGATGGAATCGTGCCCACCTCATGCCACAGTTAGCATTGCTCCTGACACCTTGTGAGAGGCTGTGGAATGCTCTAGTTTAGAATGTTTCACACAGATGTTATTAATATTTACATTTAGAGACCCTGAACCCAGGACCTGCTCTCTTGTCTTCTCAGGACACAGGGTCTCCTTGTAGTAGATGTTTCATAAACACTTGTTGGAGGGAGGAATGAGGTCTCGGGTCTAGTTCCTGCTCCTCATGTAACAAATAAAGCATCTGAGGTCAGAGCAGGAGCTTCTAGGTTAGCACAGTAGGTCAAGGGCAGTAGGACTTTCAGTGTTCCAAGTCCCAGGGTGGTGATCTCCAGACCCACTCGGCTACCCTGGGTGCTCATGTGACAACGGGGGGACAAGGCTTCTGTAGGCAGCTGTTGGTTCAATGACTGGGCTTACACCTGAGATGGTGGCCATCAGAGCCCAGTGCCCTCTCCTCACCTGCCCGGTCTTCCTGCCACCTCTGCAGGTCAGCTGCCCTCCCCTCTGCGAAAGATCAACAAGACCCTTCCTCATGTCGATAGGACCTTCCCGTGGCATTGAGCTGTGATTTTGCTGCCAGGGTTGGGTGGGTGTGAACGTAGACCACCCAGAATCAAGGAAATGAGGTGAAAACACTGTCAGAGGCTTTCCTGACCCAGGAAGACTACGATTCATCTTAGAAATTCTCTGTTGCGTCGATGTGGGTACACACTCCCGAGGCCCCGAATATCATTTCCAGTTGTTTAACTCAAATAGGCAGCTATAAAACATCACTGAGAACAGTCACACATGATAAGGACGAGGAGATAAATCCAGGGAGGGAGTGTAACGAGAGGCCAGATGTAAGGAGTGCTTTTTCAGAATTGAAACCCTTTGCACAGATACTCTGGGGCTGGATGGGGTGTCAGAAAACCAGGGATTAAGTTGACAGCTCAATAATGACAAGTGCCCTTAGGTATGCATTTCCTTCTTTCTCCCCAACTAGAGTCCTTCAAGGTCGGACCATTACCTCCACTTTGTGGCCAAAGAAATTGGACTCAGGGTGTTAAGTGACCACCCAGTTACATGGGGCGTGACTTCAGGAACATGCTTGGGTCCAGCTCAGACTTCTTGCATCTTAGCCATTCTTTGCTTCCACCCTGATTTTTGAAGCATTAGACGTACAACTTGGGCGGGGGGACGCAGACAGCCACACTTCCTCTGGGAGCTGAGTAAGACAAGTCCAGTGTGGGGGGTGGTAGAGTCTAAGGCCCTGGGTGCTGACCTGGCAGTCACATGGAGGTCTGGCCACCTGACCATAAGTCTTCTGTAAGGAGGGTGACAAAGGCATTCCATGGGGGAGGTAAGAGCGCCACAGAGATAAAGATTTGTGGACCAGTCTCTTGTTGGTGTCAAAGTCTATTCTTGGATCTCTGTCCCTGTCTGTTCACTTGGCAAGTTTGAGGAGCATCTACTGCGTGCCAGGTGCTACCTTAGGGCTGGGGATGCAGCTGAGTGAGAGCAAGCCTGCCGTCGCTGAGCTTATCCTGTGGTCTTCCCGGAAGCCTGGTACAGAGAGAAGGAGCAGGATGAGGGTCTTAGATGGTTCTCATTTGCCAGGAAAGGTAAGGACACAGGGACTGGGGGTAGGGCAACAGAGGAGCAGGTAAACCAGATGGATGGATGCTGAACCTTAGGATTAGTATTCAGCCCATCACTGGAGGCTTCCGAACACAGGCTGGGGATGTCTGGGGGTTGCTATGGTTTTAACCTGCCCTTCATCACTTCTCAAGGTCACAGACAGCATACTACACAGGCTGTACAGAAGCTGTGCTGGTCCCTGAGCTGGATCTGGGGGCAGGCCCTTGATCACCCCCAGTTCAGAGTGTACTGGGGAGCCTGCCTTGTGCTTTCCCATTGGAACATCTTCTGGTCCACTGACCTGACGGCTGTGTGACTTTGGCCTCAGTTTCCTCATGTGACTGAAGCAGCTGCCCTAGATGGTCTGGGGGAGAGGGGTGGGGCGCTTTCCTTGCTGGGCAAAGACTCCCCACGTGTGCCAGATGCCGGCTTTCTGACTAGCTGCTCATGAGCTGTGACGCAGCACCTTTCCACCAAGGACAGTGAGAGATTTATGAGATGATGGGCCTCCTTTTCTCCCCACTGCATCTTGCAATAATGATGGAGCAGCCAGGAGTGCCAGAGCCATTTTATTTTTATTTCATTTCTTCCTGAAGTTCAGTACTTTCCAAAGCACCTCCACATGGTAATGCTATTTTCCTGGCAGGAATGCGTTTATTGGAGCTGTCACTCACCACTGAGCTGCTCCATCTTGGCTCTGCGGCAGGCCTGATGGAGTGATAGAGCTGTCTATAATTCAAAGGCTGATGGACCCCAGTGGCCAGCCCAGACCTTGCTGGTGGCACAAGCTCTCTGCAAATTGGTTACTAGTAGGTTCATGTCCCTAAGTGACTGAGTTTTCTCTCTTGGCCAGTTTCCTGCCTGGGGCTGGCTGAGAGTCCGCTTTGCCTCCTAAGATCATCCTTGACAGTCCGGCTTGCCGCAGTGAGTGGCTTGGGGGGTACCCTGCCGCTACCTGCTGTATTTTGATTGACCACAGGGGTTAGGACCCTGATGAAGGAGCTTGGGGCTGGGGGTCATGACCCAGCAATGACCCAGGGCAGGTGGCAGAAGGAACATGGGTTTGAGAGCCAGGTCTTGGCTTTGGACCCGAGTCTGAATCCTGCTGGCCCATTCTCGGCAGTGAGCCTCAGGTTTCCCATCTGTGATGGGGGTCAGTGTTACCCCGGCTTCCGGGGCATTTGTGAAAACTACAAGGGGTCCAGGGCAAAATGGAGGGCTTGGGACACAGCTGGTGCTCCTGCCTGGATGGCCGTCTTGCCCAGGGTGTTCTCAGCTCACTTGTCCACATCTCAGCGTTCTAGGTCTGGGGGAGGGTGATGTCGACTCCCCAAAGCAGAGGAGTTTTCCCTTGCTCTCTGAGTCTTGGAGCTGGATCTGCTGGCTGTTCAAGTTCTGCACTGAGAACCTTCTCTCTCCTCCACAGGGTGTCCATCTCCCCATGGAGGTCTCCATCTCCCCCCATGGGGTCCTCATGTCCATCCCCATCCCCACAGGGTCTCAATATCCCCCACAGAATCTCTATCTCCCCAAAGGGGTCTCCATCTCCCCCATGGGGTCTCCCTGTCCCTCATGGGGGTCTCTATCTCCCCCACATGGTCCCCAGAACCCCAAGGGGGTGTCCATCTCCTCCATGCGGTCTCCATCTCCCCCCAAAGAAGCACCTATTTCATTTGCTTTATTGGGAAGCCAGAAAAAAATCCACGTGAAAAAAAGAATCTGCTGAAAACCCAATACCATGGGGGAGTTAACTTGAGATAGGTTGCCTGCAAATGACCAAGTAAGATGATTTCTGCTTAAAACATTCATGGGCTATAGGCAAATGAGGTTTTAAAAATACTTAAAATTTGTGTTTTTCTTCGTAGACTAAACATTTTCCTTGCTGATTTGTCGCAGTAACTTGCTAAATATCACTTTCTCATATCTTCTGTTTTAAATTATTTTGTCTTTTTCTGAGTCCATCCCTCCAGCTGAGTGACTGCACCTTTCCCAGGAATGATTGGGACCAAATAGGGGTATTTGCATTTGTGAGTTGTGGTTGGAAATAGCAGGAACACAGCCTGCACTGCCTTCAGCTCACCACTTCGAAACAGGGAAGTGGATGGAGCTGGTCCAAGGGAACGGGCCTGAGTGCTGTCAGCCACGCCCCTGCCTTGGTTCTGCAGGAGGCTTTGTTCCTTCAGATACGCTGCCTTTCCACCTCCGGAGCCAGGGCTGCAAATCGGCCTCCTCTGCCGTCTTCCAACCCAGGAGAAGAGACTCCTTTCTCCTATCCGGAGGGAGAAAAAAATTCCCAGAACAGGCATCTCATTGGCTCAGCTCACATTGAATTCCTGTTCCTTGACCAATCAATTTGGCCTCAGGGTTCAAATGCGTGAGGGACAGCTCTCCCCACCAATCAAGTGATTGGACCATAGCCAAGCAGGAAAGAGGAGGCACAGAGGTGGCCCAGGTGGGGAGAGGAGATCCAAGAGTCTAGGAGACTCATTTGCATCCCCTGGAGTGTTTCTTTTCAGGCTTCTTTCTCCCTGAAGAGAGGAAATGGAGGCAGCTCGGACCACATTTCTCAAAGAACAATCTCTAGGACGCAGCTCCCATGACATTCAAAGAACAGACTCAGGATTTCCACTCTGCCCTGCTTCACTGGAGGGAATTACCTCAGCTGTAATCGGCTTTTCCTCACGTTCCCAGAAATGCCAGGTTTTTCATTGCACCTCCCTCCTGTCTGAGGGAGGGTGATTAGTTGGTAGAACAACATCCTAATGTTTTGGCTGGAAATCAAGGTACCTGGGGAGAGCATTTGGGCTCATCAGATACATGTGTTCCCACACATCTACCCCCTGCCCTGCTGCTCAGAAGATGAAGGGGAGAAGCAGGAGGAATTGGGGGGGGGGGCCAGCTGGAACCAGCACATCTTCACAGATGTGGTCCAGGCTGCTGGGGTGCTTTGTGTTGCTTAGTTTATGCCCCCTCTGTGTGCAGGGGTGAGGGCTGAGAGTCACGGGGCATTTTCCAGGTTCAGCCGTGGTTCACCTGGTGTGCGGCCACATCCAGGGCTCCCAGGTGACTGTCTGGGGAAGGAGGAGCAGGAGGGGAAGGGGATGGTGGGGACACCAATGTCCCCCCCACCCCTCTTTTGCCTTTCTCTCTGTCCCAGGTGAACTGTAGCCGATGGGGGAGAGCTGGGTCTCTGCTTTCCTCTAATCCTTGGAGGCACGTGGGGGAGTGGGAAACGTGGGGAGGCTGGGGGAGGGATGTCTTGGATGGACAGAGTCCCCCCTTGAGCATCCCGACATTGAGACCCCAGAGTGGGGTGAGCTGGGCTGGGGTGGGGCGGACACAGTTCCTGGGGGTGGGTGGGGAGGGCTGAGCCCAAGGAAGCCTATCCTGAACCTGAGCCTGGTTTCCATCTCACTACACAATTGATTAATCAGGTTCTTCGGTTTTCATAAGTCAGTAGGTCCAGATGTTTCCCATTGTATGTTACAAATGTTAATTATCTTCTAATTACTTATTAGCTGAGGCTGCCTTGGCAATGAGTGCCCCAGAAGCCCAGCCAAATGAGTCCGGAGCTTCAGAAAGGAGTAGATTAACTAACTGCTTCTTCTGGCTGCAGCTTCCAGAAATTTCTCATCGCCCATAGGGTTTTTTCCAATAGTTATTATTTTTGGAGGGGAGAGACCTGGTGGCCTGTGCACTGGGGACCCATACAGCTAACCATTTGGAGGCCTGGGGGCAGCCTGACACCAGCCACGCTGGTTTATTCAATTCAGCGGCTCAGGCCCCAAGGCCCGGGAGGATTAGTGAGGTGCAGGAACCTTGTTCAGGCATCAGAGGGCAGGCTTACCTCTGGGGCCGCTGTTCCTCCGAGCCTCCCTCATCCTTGCTCCTTCTCCTGGAGCCACTGGGCATCCGTTCCCCTGGACCCAGGTCAAGGTCAACAGGATGGATGGTGCCCCAAGCTGAGCCTTTGGTGAAGGTTCACCCCTCCCGGTACACATGGTGGGAAGGTGTGTGCTTGCTCGCTCTCTAATGCCCGGATCTGCACCTTGACAGGTGGCTCTGTCCCCAGGCCCTCAGTCCCATCAGTCCTTGTCAGTGGTTGGACCCTCTCATGTTGTTGGCCAGCACGCTCTATTGAGGTGCCTCCCATAGGTGGCACACCTGGGGGCTGGCATCCCCTTCTTGCTGCTCCTTGCTGTGCTCACCTGTCTGGCAAAGAAATTCTGTAGGACATCCTCCTTCATGGAGGGACCTGCCCCATCACCTCCGTGGGGACAGGCACCCAGTCCCGTTACAGCGAACCCTCCCCTGGCTTCCTCCTTTGAGACCCCTTTGTTATTCATGAGGAATAAAAATAGGCGGTGTGAAAAGTAAAATCAAAACGATGTCGTCGTTGATCAGGGCAGTTTGTGGCAGTTCTACAGAAAATGACGACCTGTTTTTTCCTGGTGTTGAGGCTGATTGATTTCCGTGGAATCCGTGGGTGTGATGCGGCCACACTTCCAGCTGCACACGCTGGACTGAGGTGTGAGCACTTGTAGGCGTGTGATGCATTTGGCAGAATCCTTGTAGCGTCTGGTAGCTGCCCTGTGTGTTCATTCATTCATTCGTTCATTCATCTGTTCATCTACCTACCCGCATGCTCATCTATGCACCTGCATCTATACATCCATTTATCCATCTGTTCAACCATCCATCCATCCTCCCACCTGTCCTCCTACCAAGAAACATTGAGTACCAGCCAGTCGGTGAACTGGGATGCTTAGAAGGTAAACTCCTGAAGGACAAGGGTGATGTGGGTGTAACTTGCTGTAGGAGTCTGCTCGGGCTGCTGTAACAAAGTATCACAAACTGAGTGACTTAAGCAACAGAATTTATTATCTCACTGTTGTGGAGGCTATAAGTTGAGATCAAGGTGTTGATAGGGCTGTGTTCTCTCTGAAGCTCTGGGGAAGGATGTTCCGGGCTTCTCTCCTGGCTTCTGGGAGTTCCTTGGCTTGTGTCAGCAACACCCCAATCTCTGCATGGAGTTCTTCCTGTGTCCAAATTTCCTCTTTTTATAAAGACATTAATCATATGGAATTAGAGCCCATCCTACTTACCTCTTCTTAACTAATTACATCTAAATTTTGGGGTGGGGGGACACAACTCAACCCATGGTGTCTGCTGTATTTCATCTCCCCAAAGAGCCATCCCAGGCCAACCTGGGGCCTGAAGATCCAGGTCCAATCACAGCTCAGACCTTCTCTCCTGGCATGGAATCCTGATCACTTCAGCCAGCAAATGCCACATTGTTACCTGCCTCCGAGTTCCAGTGGGTGGTGATTTCAGTAAACTCAATGAATCACCTTGGCTGGGCATAGACAGTGAAACCCCCCATACCATGCAATTCCCACTTGAGGCAAACAAGAGAGGCCGAGCTAACCCTGCCCTGGGTGCCCGCCGCATGTCAGGCTGGCAGTGTGCTTGGTGAGATGATGTGTGTGAGTGGTCATTGTGTATATCTACCAGGCCAGATTCGGTTAAATTCTGCAGCATTTAATCAAAACTTCCTGGCAACAGTGTCTGAAACAAGATAGATGTTTTATATCACTTTTTATGTAACAGTGGTTTGGAGGTGGGTGGCTGTAGGAAACTGTTTGGGGTCAACACTCCAGCATGGCCTCATCCTCATGGTCCAAGATGGGTGCTGGAACTCCTGCCATCTCATCCATGGCCCTTAGGGAGACTTTCTGGAAGTACCATACAAGGCTCACATCTCATTGGCCAGAACTGAATCACATGACCACATCTAGGGCAAGGGAGGCTGGGATATATAGCCTTTTAGTTGGGCTCATCATTGTCCAGCTAGAAATCGTGTTCTATATCTAAGGAGGATAGCGAGATTGGATATTGGGCAGGGAATTAGGAATCTCTGCCCCCTCTGCCAAAGGACTCGTCTGGCTGCCTCTCAGAGGTGGGGGCTTGAATAGATTTGGGATGCACAGTGCGTAGGGAGGGGGTGGGCATGAGACAACAGCATGGAGTCTCACCCCACTCTCCTTGCAGTGGGCTGTAGTAGTGGGTTTGTTTTCAGTCACTTGGGGGCTTGAGTTCTCAGGCAGTCAGCTCAGCTTCCAAGGAGTTTCCAGGGCCTGGGAGACATGCTTGTGTCCCTCAATACCTACGTGGCCTCTGGTTCTTCTCCTTCAGGCTGCCGAAGCCTTTCCTGGAGTGAATGGGGCCCACGAAGCACGCTGAGCCCCTGACTTGTACAGTTCATCCAGACTCTGTGATGTCCCTGGTCTCTCTCAGAAAATAAAGTCTCATTGTTTGTTTTCGTTTCAGCAGCTGTCTGATTTTTCTTTAAAGCAGGGTGTTTAGTCCAGTAAAATACTCGAAACCCTGACCTCCGGCCCACATCAGTGTCTGTTCCTTCTGCACGGGCCTGGCCGGGGCTGCAGCTTGCGGTGGGGGCCGGCTGGGGGCCGGTGGCTTTCTTTGCTCTGGCCTGCCCAGACCCCACTGCCCTCTCAGTCCCAAGGCCCATGGTCCTTCTGAGGTTGGAGTGGGAGGGGAAGAGGAAGGGACAGAGAGAGCATTTGGCGCTGAGGGCTCTGGGGCTTCTTGGAGATGCCCCGCTCTCTGACTCCTCTGCAGCAGCCCCATGATGGAGGCCGGCCCCCTCCTCATTCTCCTGTGCTTCCTCGATGGCCCAGGGCACCTGGCCGCCCACTCCCCACAGACGATCCCAAGCCATCACCCCTTGAGGCATCTTCTTGGGAAGAGTCTCTTTAAAGTGGTCCCAGGATATAACCCTACAGGTAGTGCCATCTGTCCCCAGGAGACCCGCAACTGGCCCTGTCCTGGGTGGTGTGTGACCCCCTGCAGCCTTCTTGCCCTTCAGCCTCCCCGAGGTTGTGCCGCTCACAGCCTTTGCTATGGACTCCTCTTCGGGAGCCAGTTGACTTCCATCTGTGCCCTGCACACTCATGTCAAATCCTCCCAGTGTCTCCTAGAAGCTTCTCTCCACTCGTCCAGGTGAGAGCAGGTACCCCCACCAATCCCCCAGAGGGGCTCACAGCAGACTGGCCGCTTTCCCAAGAAGTGGACTTGCAGATGCAGCCTCTTCCTTCACCTCTTCAGCGCCGATATTCCGTGCCCTCCAGGTGGCTCAGGACGAGGAACTGGGACCAGTTTGCCGGTCACGCACAGGTGCTTGGGCTCTCTGCCTTTGACGGTGGAGGTCACCCCTGGCATCTTTTAACTTCGGCCCTCAGCAAAAACCAAGTCAGAAGCCCCACTGCAACATACTGTCCTGTGCAGAGAATTGTCTGAGAAAGTGTTACAAGTGAGGATTCCTGGGGACCAGCTCCTGGGATCTGGCTCAGCAGGGCTGGCGTGGGACCAGGCAACCTGCATGTTTGAGGGGCACCCCAGGTGAGCCGATGCTGGGTCCTTCCAGGACTTTGGGGCTGTCATTAGTGGTGGAAGATGGCACACGCTCCCCACGGCAGCCCCACCCGGTCGTTCCGAAGCCCGCCAGCCCCCAGGCTTTCTGCGGCCGGGCAGCATTTCCAGACACTCTGCTTAAATGGGTGTTTCATTTTTCCATAGCCCACTGATCAAGTCAAATGCCTATAATACAGCAGTGTTATCTGAGGGAGACACGCACAATTTCTTGGCTAGATTTCCAAGAAATTTTATGAAAGGCTGATTTTCTTTGAGAGGCCTGGCTCCTTTATGTGCTGAAATAGAATTGGTTGGAATTGATTTTTACCGGGACGGTGAGAGCCCTCTCCCATCTTCTGCTGGTCTAAGACATTATGGTCCCTCTTCTCCTGTCTTCATCTTCAAAGGCATAGCATAAATTAGACAAAAATAGGTTTTCAAAACAATATTTAACCCCTCCTTAGTAGACAATCACAGCCTCACTCTTGTGATTGCAGAGCCCTTCATGGTGTGGATGTGGCACTGAAACCAGCAGTGAGATAAACACAGCTGGGGGAGCATCCTGCAAATTCCGGACAGCACCCCAGGGCCTCCCGCCAGCCTCCCTTTCCATCCAGCTCCTGCCACCTCCTCCATCCGCCCTCCTGGATTCAGTCTCCTGTACTCTCACTGGGTCCCTTGAGGGTCTTGGGCCCCTCCTCCGCCTGGGCTAACTGTATGTTTTTTCCAACATCAATTTGGTTTTTATCT